>NC_084827.1:72332896-72635927 GCF_033115175.1 Lepus europaeus
GTGCCAATACCCTGAAAGAAAAGCTCTGGATTAAGTATTCCCAAAAATAATTCTCAGCAAGCTGGGGGGATATGAAAAGGTTTATTCAATTGTAGAAGATAGCCATAATAAATATGGCTCCTCTATGTAGAGGGTTAAGTTTGAAGACACCACTCAGGCACAGTTCCTGTAAGTACATCCCAGGCTTCAAATGTGAAAATCGTTTCTACTTCTATATTCTCAAAACATCCCAGTTGGAGGCTCTTGAAACTCAAATTGGGGTTTGAAGACCCTCTCCTCCCTCGGCATGACAATGTGCAAAGTACATGATAGGATCCCAATGATATGAGGAAGAAATAAATTATTGTAGCCACTGGATTTGAGGGTGTATTAGTCTCTTCTCATTACTGTAACAAAATTTCTGAGGCAAATTCTTATGAAGAAAAGAGGTTTACTGAACCCACAGTTTTGGTGGCTGGAAGGCTAAGATCAGGTGGCCTCATTGGTTCAGCTACTGGTTGGTATTCTGGTGACAGCATGTGCTGGAGCAAGAGATCACATAGTGAGATAGGAAGACAGAGAATGATTCAAGGGTTGAACTTGCTTTTGTATCAACTTGCTCTTCTGAGAGTTTGGGGGTCTCACAATAACTCTTTTAATCTCTTCTAAGGGTAACCTCCCCAATGACCTAAGGACCTCCCATTAGATCCACCTGTTAAAAGTCCCACTACTTCTCATCACCACATTGGGGAGCAAGCTTTGAACACATGAAACTTTCAGGGACACACTCAAACCATATCCAACCATAGCATGGTGTATAGAATTGACACTTCTGTGTCAATCCTCTGTGTTCAAAACCACTTGGGAAGTAAACACAAGAATCAGAATACCCAGTTCTATTATCAAAATGGCAGTTTGATGAATAAAGCATAGACATTAGCCAAAATTATGTTCCCTAATAACTTTCCACTTAAATGACCCTACCCACTACAAATATATGCTTCCTAAAATTACTTGCCTATTTTTAATATTTATATTCATTTGGGAGATAAGCAGAGCTCCTAACTACTGCTTTACTCCTCAAAAGCCTGTTGTAGCTGGCGGGGAGCTACAGTGAAGCTGGGATTCAGGAACTCAATCTCTCTGCCATGTGGATGGCAGGGATTCAATTATTTGAGCCATCACCTGCTGCTTCCCAAGGTCTGCTTTGGCAGGAATCTGGAATTAAGAGCTGGAGCCTGAGCCAGAGCCAGGGGCTCTTGATATGGGATACAGATGACTTAACCAACAGGACAAACACCTGCCCTATCCCAAACTGTCATTCTCCCCACATTAAGACTAGATCATGACATAGAAGGTTTATCTCATGGAGACATAGTGATAGTTCTTAAAGAGAGGTGGGGAAAAGAAACAATCAAGCAACATGGGTAATCTGAGAATGCTCACTTGCTTCTTTCCATTCCTCTGTCAGATAGTATACTCCTCTCAGGAAAGTATTCCTCTGCTTTTCCCTTCCCCCAGGAGAGGAACATTTTCCCTGGTGAAAAAACTCAGCTGGGGGAGCCAGCGCTGTGGCAGAGCAGGTAAAGCCACTGCCTACAGTGTTGGCATCCCATATGAGCACCAGTTTGAATTCTGGCTGATCCACTTCCAATCCAGCTCTCTGCTACGGCCTGGGAAAGCAGTAGGAGATGGCCCAAGTCCTTGGCCACTGCATCTGCATGGGAGACCCAGAAGAAGCTCCTGGCTGCTGGCTTCAGATCAGCATCGCAGCCCTCTGTGGAATGAACCACCTGATGGAAGACTTTATCTCTTTATCTCTCTCTCTGCCTCTGCTTCTTTGTAACCCTACCTTTCAAATAAGTAAATTAATAATTTTTTTAAGGTTTAAAAGCAAGATTTATTAGAGTCAAAGACCATCAGCCAGAGTGGCATGGAGGGGAGCTGCAAGAGAAGCAAAACCCAAAGAACCCTGTGGCACTGGAGCTTTTAAGCACAATTCTGTGGACAAAAATGTCAAGCAATAAGGTGGGGACAACTCCAACAAAAGACCTTATATGAAATTCTTTATCCCTTCTGACTTGCTCATTATAAAACAAAAAACCATCACAAGGGTGGTTTTCACAATAAACTGGAAGCTCAGAAGGGTGGAGTCACCACTTCCATGCTATTCTCATGATGAGACTGGAAGCTCTCATGGAGTGGGCAAGTAGGCACTTCTGACCTTGCTAAGAATAATTTTTTTGGGGGGGATATTTTCCACCCTCAATTTCCAGACTACCTATTAAATCCATTTGACTCCTCACATTCCCCTCTCAACAAGAATGAACCCTAACAGCTGTTAGGGGGACTGGGAGATGATCACTCTGGCTGCTTTGTGCTGAAAAGGGGGCATCGTTGGGATCGGCAGTCAAGACAGGGTTCCAGCAGGGGGTGGCCTCTCAAGGGAGAGGAAAGTTTTTTTTTTTTTTTTAAATTCAGTTGGAACAGTGGAATGTTGATACAATTAAGCCCCCCAATAAAAGCTAATTGAACTTATAAGACCTTCTTTCTATTTTTCTTTTTTTTAAAAAATATTTTATTTATTTATTTGAAAGTCAGAGTTACACACAATGAGAGGGAGAGGGAGAGGGAGAAGAAGAAGGAAAGAGAGAGAGAGATTTTCCATCTGCTGGTTTACTCCCCAAATGGCTGCAATGGCCAGAGCTGCACCAATCCGAAACCAGGAGCCAGGAGCTTCTTCTGGGTCTCCCACATAAGTGCAGGGGCCCAAGAACTTGGGCCATTTTCTACTGCTTTCCCAGGCCATAGCAGAGAGCTGAATTGGAAATGGAGCAGCCAGAACTCAAACTGGTGCCCATATGGGATACAGGCACTGCAGGCAGTGGGTTTACCTGCTATGCCACAGCACTGGCCCCAGACCTTCTTTCATCTTAAATTATCTCTGAAAATGACCAGCATTATAGATACTAAACTCATGCATTGTGACACCTGGTCTGGAAGGCAGAGAGTTCAGAGTCATCTATCTTCAGGGAAAGCAGGATCCTCTAACTGTCTGAGATTGTGAGAAGCTGGGTCAAATAAAACTGTCTGGAAAAGAAACGCTTCATCTGGACTCTAAGAACTTTTCTGAAGAACAAGTCCCTAAAGGACAAAGGAGTAGAGGGATGTAAAAGAAAAAGAGACAGTCCCATTATTTCCTCTTCTTATTTGTTTACCTCAGCTGCTGCCTCCCTCACTCTGCAAATGTAGGATATTTGACATTGTTCACTGAAATTTGGAATCTTATTGTAGGTTTTATTACAGAAGTTGTATGGGGTTTGGCTTTGGCTTTAAGGTCATGACTAAGCAGCATATTGGAACACCACTGAAACTGAGTGATTTTAAAAAAGAGGAGAAGCACCATGTGGTGACATCTTGGAAAAGACTGCCAACTAATCCTATGACTGTCATGTGGGATTTATCAACTGAGTAACAAACATGTGTTTGACTTCCAAAGCATAAAATGTACTTGGCCTCTGCCAGTTTGAACTCTCTCTCTTTCTCTCTCAAAGGAAGTAGGGATGGATGGATGGATAGGCATATAGATGATAGTTTGGTAGACGGATAGGGAGGAAGAAAGGGAGCATTTCTCTTTCTTTAAATAAGTTTATAAGCTATGTAAAAATTGAGTCATTTTTGATCAAATGCCTTTTTTATGTGTAACAGCTAAGAAGCCACAAGCTCATCATGTGAAGAGGAAGAGTCTGGCATTGCATCTTAAATTGTAATTATCTTCTTTGCAGGAATCTTAGAGAAAAGACTTTGATAATGCTCTTATTGTTGGCAGTGTGCTTCAACTTATCCTAGGACATCATCACCTGGATGAACTACACAGAAGCTAAGAAGCTGTCAGGGTAGGCCAACATCATTGGTGTTGCTATTGAAACTTGTCCTTTTGTGCAACAGTTTATTACAATTTATTCATTTCCTTTATATTTTCTTACTTAGTATCCAGGAATCCAAATATAATTCCTGGAAAAGAGTATTTTGGACCTGTTTTCAGGTGGCCATTTTTCTGAAGTTCCCCAAACTCAAAACATTAGTAAACATATCAGAGTATAATATGTTCTTAAACATTGGTAGCTGATGGTGAATAGATGTTATTTCTTACCTTGATCATGTCAGTAGTTTACTTTTGATGGATAACAAAACACTCCTTTAATATTGTATCCTTCATTCTGATACAGCAGATTTGAATTTGGATATAGTTCATAAATGTTAGTAAGTGGATGTTTCAGAGAGCCTCTAGGATACCTTTTAGCCAGAGAAACATAGAGGCTTGAAAGCCTCTCTAATTAGTGAACACTTTTTGTGAATGGATTGGATTCTATGATGTATTTGGTTTTCATTTGTTAGCAAGCTTTCTATTTATTTTCTATATATTATGCTATGAATTTCCAGCATAGCACAGGTATTTGTTTGAGACAGAATCCCATCAATGTGATGTATTTCTGGTGCTCTTAAACTTGAATTATCATTTTCTGCCTTGGGTTGTTTCCAAACTCTGTTAATACTCTCAAGGTAAATAACCATAGCAACAAGCCCTGGGATGCCAGGGAAAATATGGGAGTTTATTTTCTGCAACAGAAGGAGTTTTAATAATTTCTGGTCACCATAATCTGTTGATGACAAGAATCAATAAAGACAACTGCTTTCTATAGTTCATTTCCTTTATCTGGAGATCCTAGGGCGAGTAATCATCTTGATCTACCTGGCACTGTAGGGACTTGGAAGTTTCATTACTAAAGCTGATGAAGTTCTGAGTAAATCAGGACAAGTTGTTCACCAGGGTGGTCCTTAGGTCTGAAAGACTGCAAATTCTTGATTTGGAGAATTCAGAGGTCTGAGCACTATGATGGGATCATTGTAGATGTTCAAGTACAACTCTTTGGTTCCAAGTCTGCCTGAAAATGATACAGGAAGAGCTTATCTATTCATGGCCCCCAGAGGGGCAGTCTTTTCCCAAAAGCAAGGCCTTCTTCTTTAACTACTGCCCAGCTGCTAAGGGATTTGTTCCTGCTCTTGGTGTCTGATCCTACAGATTTTGTGGTTTTCATTTCCTTTCTAAGGCTTTGACAGGCTTGATAAAGGAAAAAAGTTACATTCCCTCCATCTACTGCTTAAACAAGATCTGTCTTCCTTCTCCTTTTTGTAACAGCTTTAAAGAGACATAATTTGCATGCCATACAATTCACTCATTTAAAGTGTACAAATCATTTAATAATACTGTCATTAGAAATATACAGGAAATATCATTGAAAACAAAAATAGATTTTATTTTTAATAATAAATTTAAATAGATATATTTCACATACACAAAAAAAGTCTTAAGTCAAGAGTTTTTAGGATATTCAGAGTTGTACAACTGTCACCACAATATAAGATTAGAACATTTCACCAGCCTCAAAAGAAATCCCATATCCATGAAAATCACTCACTAGCCCTTCATAACTCTAGCCTCTGGCAAGCACTAATTTACTTTCTGTCTCTAGATAGGCTGTTCTGGATATTTCACACAAATGGAGTCATACAATATGTGATCTTTTGTGACTAGTTTCTTTCAATTAACTTAAAATTTTCTCTCTCTTTTTAAAAATATTTTTTACTTTGAAAGATTTGAGAAAGAGAGACAGAGGCAGAGAGAAAGAGAGAGGGAGAGAGAAAGAGAAAGAGAGAGAGATCTTCTGTCTCCTGCTTCACTCTCCAAATGGCCTCAATGGACAGTGCTGGGCCAAGCTGAAACCAGGACCCAGGAGCTTCATTTGGATTTTCCATGTGGGTGACAGGGGCCCAAACACTTGGGCTTTCTTCTTTTTTTTTTAAGATTTATTTATTTATTTGAAAGAGTTTCACACAGAGAAAGGAGAGGCAGAGAGAGAGAGAGAGATCTTCCATCCGATGGTTCACGCCCCAATTGGCCGCAATGGCCGGAGCTGTGCTGATCCGAAGTCAGGAGCCAGGAGCTTCTTCCAGGTCTCTCACATGCGTGCAGGGGCCTAAGGACTTGGGCCATCTTCCACTGCTTTCCCAGGCCATAGCAGAGAGTTGGATCGGAAGTGGAGCAGCCAGGTCTCGAACCGGCATTGGGCTATCTTCTGCTGCTTTTCCCAGACCATTAGCAGGGAGCTGAATCAGAGGCAGAGCAGTCATGACACAAACTGGTGCCCATATGGGATACTGGCATCACAGGCAGAGGCTTTACTGCTATGCCACAACACCAGCCTCAACACAGAGTTTTCAACATTCATCCATGCTGTATCTTGTGTTAATATTTCATTCCCTTTGACAGCTGAATAATACTTCTTTGTATGGGTATACCATATTTTGTTTATTCATCTTTTAATGGAAATGTTTATTATTTCCACTTTTTGACTATTTTGAATAATGATGGAGTGAGTGTTGTGGCACAGTGGATTAAGCTGCTGCTTAGGAAGCTGTGATCCTTTAATAGAGTGCCTGGTTGAGTCTTGGCTACTCCATTCTGATCCAGTGAATGGAAGATCTCTCTCTCTCCCCCCTCCACCCCCCACCTCTGTCACTCTGTCATTCAAATAAATAAAAGTAAATAAATAAAATTTGAAAAGTAATGATGCTGGGACTGGCATTATGGCAAATCAGGTTAAATGGCTATCAGCAACACTAGCCGTCCATATGGGTTCCAATAATGGTTGCTTGACTTCTGATCCAGCTCCCCGCTACTGTGTCTGAGAAAGCAGTGGAAGATGGTCCAAGTGCTTGGGCCTCTGACACTCATGTGAGAGACCCAGATGGAGCTCCTGGCTCCTTGCTTTGGCCTGGCCCAGCCCTGGCCATTATAGCCATTTGAGGAGTGCACCAGGGGATGTTAGACAAAGTGCTATCGCGTGTGCACTCTCTCTCTCCCCCTCTTTCTGTAACTCTGCTTTTCAAATAAAGAAATAAATAAATGATGCTATGAACCTTTATGAACCAGTTTTGCATGTGTGTATGTGTTAGTGAACATATGCCTTCACCTTGTTTGAATATATATTTGTGAACAAAATTGATGGATCATATGATAACTCTATTCTTAACCTTCTGAAGAACTTCCAAATCATGTTTTCAAGTAGCTATACCATTTTACATTTCTACCAGCAATGTATAAGGATTAAAATTTCTCCACATACTTGACCAAGACTTGTTACTTTCTTGATTTGTCTTCAACATTAGGCATCCCAATGGGTGTGAAGTGGTACCTCGCTGTGGTTTAGGTCTGCATTTTCCTGACGAATCATGATGTTGAGCATACTCTCACATGCTTATTGGTCATTTATGTATCTTCTCTTTAGCACTGTCTATTCAAGCTGTCTTTTTAGCTAACTCAAATAATGAAACAACAACAACATCCCAGCTGGATGATGAGTAGACTTTAAGTAGAAATTAATCTGACAAGAGCATGGTTGTCTAGCCCAAGTGCTCTGCAGAAAGTAATAAATTGACCCAGAATCCTTCAACCAGCCACTCAACTCCACTTTTGTGATTGGTTAGGCTCAGACTTCCTGCAGGTAGGATGGCAGGATGTCAATCAGCTTTGCCCTTAGTCCCTCATTCATTGGTCAACAATTGTTCACTCCTTCAATACCAATCAGCACATTGGAGTAAAGACGAGCCTGTATCCCTAATACCTTAGAGCTTTAGAGGGCCCCCGTATCTCTTCCTTAGCTTGCAGTTCTTCTGTAAAGATTAACTCAAGTGTTGTGGCACAGCTGGGAAAGCCACATCCATATCAGAATGCCAGTTTAAGTCCAGGCCATTCCACTTCTAAACCAGCTTTCAGCTAAAGTGGTGGATAATTGGCTAAAGATTTGAGTTCCTGTCACCATGTGGGAGACTCAGGTGGAGTTCCTGGCTTCTGGCCTCAGCCCGGCTCAGTTTCAGCAGTTGTGGCAATTTGGGGAGTGAATCAGTAGATGGAAGATTCTCTTTCTGTCGCTCTGCCTTTCAAATAAATAAATAAATAAACAAATAATCTTTAAAAAATACATTAACTCATTAAGTTAAGGAGTGATACAATTGCCTTCATAGTTTACATAGCTAACATCTCAAAGCTGGGCTCTATTCTGAGAGGTTTGTAGGAACTCACAGTATACCCAAAGTATATGCAAAGTATACCCAAAGTATACCCACAGTATACTCAAAGTATACCAAATCTACCCAGAAACCTGGACAGACATTGCCATTCCAAAGGAAACTCTCTGGCCCCTCTCACCAATCAAAGGAAGGCCAAGTGCACTGTGGACCAACCAGAGGCCCACACATGAGCTGATCATGCAGTGCACATTCCCAACTTTGAACTATAAGACTCATTCCTCTGATCTTTCAGGGAGGCCAGGCCTTGCTTTGTGCTTTGCTATAAACGCCCCTTTTTTCTACTGCCCTGGTGTCTGTGATTGGCTTGCTGCATGTCGGACAAGCATCTTTACTTTTGTGTTTCTATAGTAAATCTGCCCAACAGTTTTGGGGTATTCTACAGCAGGGGTTGGTGCTATTGGTAATGGAATGAATGTGAGAAAAGAGGAGAAGTATATTAATCATCTTGGCATCTTGGTTGATTGAAACTGAAGCTGGTAGAAGCTGGAACAACTGTGTTCCCTTGGAGAGGCAATACTTTAAGTCATCCTTGTCCATCACTTTCCATGATTTAATTTATTGGTTTAGTAGAAAGCATTACAGAATACCAACCAAAAAATTTTGTATTACAAATGTCTGGGTCAGTGCCGCGGCTCACTCAGCTAGTCCTCCACCTGTGGCACCGGCACCCCAGGTTCTACTTCCGGTTGGGGCGCTGGATTCTGTCCTGGTTGCTACTCTTCCAGTCCAGCTCTCTGCTGTGGCCCGGGAAGGCAGTGGAGGATGGCCCAAGTGTTTGGGCCTTGCACCCTCATGGGAGACCAGGAGGAAGCACCTGGCTCCTGGCGCGGATCGGCGCAGCGCGCCGGCCATAGCAGCCCTTTGGGGAGTGAACCAACAGAAGGAAGACCTTTCTCTCTGTCTCTGTCTCTCTCATTGTCTAACTCTGCTTATCAAAAAAAAAACAAAACAAAAAAAAAAAAAAACAAAAACACAAAAAAAATTTTGTGTATTTTCTGTAATTCTCTGTTTGTTTTCCCTTTTTCTTTTGATTTTGAAACAATTAAGGAAAAGCTACCTGTCCACTGGACAATGGGATTTTCTTTCTATCAGCACAGTGCCTTCAGATGGTGAGCTGGTGACAAATAGAACACCAGGCCGTAAGATCCAGGACCTTACCCCTTCTCTTTTAAAAGTCAGTTCAGTGTTTCCTCACTTTAATTGTCTCAAACAAAATTTAATCTATTCTTTTTCCTGTTTAGATAATATTGATCCTGTTAGGTATAATTCTATATTTGAAAAAGAAACAGAGTTGTTGGCTATAATGGACTGAATGTTTATGACCCTCTCAAAATGTTAAAATCCTACTCTGTCCTGTATTACAAAGTAGCGCCTTTGGGAAATAATTTTTGAGAGTAAAACCATCACAAATGGATTACTGTCCTTATAAAGGGGACTCTAGTTAGCTCACCCTACTTCTCTCCATGTGAGGATATGACAAGAAGAAAGCTGCCTGCACCGCTGAAGAATGTCTTCACCAGAATCCAACCATACTGTCACCCTGATCTCCAGCTCCAACCTGCAGAACTGCATTCTCTCTCTCTCTCTCTCTCTCTCTCTCTCTCTCTCTCTTTCTCCCTCTCTAATTAATTAATTTCCAAAAGAAGGAATACAAACAGGAAGGGTGGATAAGCAGTACATCAGAGTTTGGGGTTGGGGTTGACAGCACTTTTAGCCAAGGGCAGGTAAAGGAAGCTTCACCAAAAAGGCAGCATTTGGGAAACACTTCAGGAATTGAATCTAGCAGGTACCAGGAGAAGAGCAGGTCATGCAGAGAGAGTGGGAGATGCAAATTACTTGAAGTGGAAGGCGGAGGGTGTGTAGGAGGAGGCCCACTCGTCTGGAGTAGAGGGAACGCAGGGAGTTGAACAGGAGATGTAGAGACAGAGCTAATGAGGCCTCAGGTTCTGCAGGGCCTTGTATCCTCTGTAAAGATCTGGGCTTTTTCTCTGAGTAAGAGGAGAAGCCAGCAGAGATTCTGAACACATGAATCACATGACCTGATTCTATCTGCTCACTTGAGGATAGAAAAGGGGTAAGGACATTCTAAGGGCAGAAGTATGGAGACCTGTTAGGAAGCTACTGTAATGATTCAGGAATGAGGCAGTGTTGCCTTGGACCAGGGAGATGTGTTTGCATTTTTAATATATTTTTAATGCTGTGCTCCTATTTCATGCATTCCAAACATAATTTTTCTCTTTCACATTTTAACATATATGAAGTTAGAAAGGAATAGCATCTTATGGTTGCTGTTGGGCCAGCGGCAGTTAGGATGGATATTGTTTAGTTAGTTAAAATCTTTCCAGAAATACTGTCTGGTAATTGCCAGCCCTAATCCATAGATACAGATGTGTTGTGACAAATCCAGATTTTATGTATTTAAATATCAAAGATTAGTATCTTTGCTCAGAAACACATCATAAATGTGCTTCTTTACTTACTTCCAATAATGCAGTCAGCCCTCCATATCCAGGGGCTCTGCATCTTCAGATTCTACCAAACAGGGATCAAAAATGTTCAGAAAAAACTGTCTTCTCTGAATATGTAGGGCCTTTTCTCTTGACATTATCCCCTAAACAGTACAGTGTAACAGCTATTCATTCATATAGCATTTGTGTTGTCCTAGGTATTATAAGGAGATGATCGAAAGTAGCAAGGGGGAGGTACATGGATTATATGCAAATACTATGCCATTTTACACAAGGAACTGAGCATCCTCAGATTCTGGTTTCGTCAATGAGGTCCTGGAACCAATCCCCTAATAATATCAAGAAATGTCTCTACCTTATTTGGAGCCCTCATCCTTTTGCACCCAGGCATTAACTTTCTCTAAATTTCTTCAGCATTCCAGTTTTTCACCTTCAATAAACATTGCAGACTGGTGCCAGTTATCCTCCTGAAGATCAAAGTTAATCATATATGCATGGTTCTGATGCTCTATGGTAGCTACAGAAGTCATTCCTAACTTGACAGCTGCACAGGAGACCCCTGCAATCTGCCTCTCACCTATTATTTCTCCAGCATTATTTCTCACCATTCCCTAGCTTGTACTTTCTCCTTCTACTGAACTGAGACCAGGACCTTGTCTGAACTGTATCCTTTCCACTTGTTTTTACCTGTTTTTCTCCCAATAGTTACTTAGTCTCCAGGATCCAACTCCGCTGTCATTTCTTTTGTGAAATTTTTTGACCCTCAAGCAGATTAATTATTTATCTTTCCACAAAATACGCTGCATGGAAATATAGCTCATCTGCCCTTTTGTCCCTTCCAGGAGGCTGTGAGCGGGAGAATCTCATTTAATTTTTGCCTCCCTTGGGCATAGTGATATACTTGGCACAGATCACTCATACAATATTTGTAAGAGCCTGTTTTTATTATATTGGATTGAATGAACCACCATTCCCTTTTCTGCAAAATGTAGAGAATAGTACCTGCCTCATAAAGGTGTCTGTGTTTTTGAGATTTCGTTAAAATCAGTACAAGAAAGAATGATAGTTGATACATGAGTACTCAAATATTTACTCTTTTATTTATGGAAGCACTTTATTCCAATAGTCAAGACAACTGTCCATCAACAGTTGAATGGATAAAACAATGTGGTATACGGTTCTAAGTACAATAAAAAAGAATGTCCTGTCATTCACAGCAAAGTGGATGGAACTGGAGGGTATTGTGTTACATGAAACAAGCCATACAGAGAAAGACATATACTGCATGTTCTCCCTCATATGTATAGGATAAAATAAGGATCTCAGTACAGCACAGTGATTCCTAGAGGATGAGAAGATTTGGGGGTAAGGTGGTTGGGGAAATGTTGACTAACTGGTACCAAAAAGACAGAATAAGTTCCTAGTTTTGCACAACACAGTGAGGTGATTATTATTCATAATAACCTATTATCAATTATCTAAACAAATAGAAGAAAGAGGTTTGAAAGTTCAATCATACAGCAGGAAAAAGGAGAGTGAAAAGTTAATTATCTTGATTTGGCCTGTACAAATTGCACACATATACTGAAGGACCACACTGTACTCCATACATATGTACAGTTATGGTGGTGATTAAGTGATTAAGATACCACTTGGGATGCCTGCATCCTATATTAGGATGCTTGACTTTGAGTCCTGGCTCTATTTCTAATTCCAGCTTCCTGTTGATGCACACTCTGCCAAATAGCAGATGAGAATGGCTTTAGTACTTGAGTCCCTGCTGCCCATATGGGAGGGCTGGATTGCTTCAATTTGGCCTAGTCACTATTGTTATGAGTATTTGGAGTGAATCAGTGGATCTCAATATCTCTCTCTGCCTTTCAAATAAATAATAATTTTAAAATTAAATTGTTTTTAAATCTAAAGAGATGGAAATGCTAAAGAATCAGTTTTGATATCCACACATTGAATACATGTATTGACTTGTCACACAGAACCCCATAAAAATGGGCAATTAAAATTTTAAGGTTTGTTCTTTGAAAAAATGTGTATTCTATTATAAATAATAATGCTATTATATTTTAATGATCATATAGATTTTACTCTTATATAAAAATAGTAATATCTATTCCTAAGTGTCAGAATGAGATCTATCCCATCACAGAAACTCCTGGTGCACTCAAAGAAAAAGAAAAAAACTCAGTGAAATGAGAAGTAACCCATTTCATTTTTCTCTTGGTGACATAGTGATGAGATATATGATTATTTGAAGATTCTAAATATAGTGCACTGATGACCCAAAAGCTTCTCTCAAGTTTCACTTTTTTTAATAGCTTCTGAAAAAATATTCCCAGGAGGATCAGCTCTTGATCTCAAGTTGGATAGTTTGTATAGTTTACAGTGGTGTGTTGCGATTTATCACGTTGACTATCTCTGTTTATATTTAGTTTTTTATCACATTGACTATCTCTGTTTATATTTAGTTTTCTTTGGTCATGATAAACACATCACTCTGTTACTCATTTATTCTCTTCTAATGTGGAGATAAGCAATCTCATGCTTAGATTAATCACTAAAACAGACATCATTTGAGTCTTTGTTAATTCTATGATGCAAATCTCTGAATAATGAGGAAGTAGTGTTTGATGCGGTGGTTAAGATGACTACATCAGAGTGCCTGGGTTCAAGTCCCAACTCTGCCTCCTGCTAATGCAAACCTTGGGAAACAAGTACTTTAAAAAGGACTTTGATGCAATGTCTACCTATGACTTAGGAATTTTTCTGATTGCAACACCAATATAGATGAATGCTATGGCTTGCATGTTTGTCCCCTCCAAAACTCATGTTGAAATGTAACTGCCATTGTAACAGTATTAAGGGGTAGGAACTTTAAGAGTTGATGAGGCCAGGTGGGCTCCACCTTTATGAGTGGGACTGATGCCATTACAAAAGGGCAAGTTCAGCCTGTCAGTCTGTCTCTCTCACTCTCTTCTCTCCCTCAGTCTCCTTTCCTCTCTATCCTGTTGCCCCTATTCTTCTTTCCTCCCAGCAGGTGATACAGCAAGACTTTCACCTGATGCTAACTCCTTGTTAGTAGGCTTCCTACTCTCCAGAACTGTGAGTCAATAAACTCTCAGTTATTAAAAATTTCCCAGTGTTGTGGTTTGGATGTGGTTGAAGTGTGTCCCCCAAAGAGTCATGTGTTGGAAGCCTGATGCCCAGTGTAATGATGTGAGAGGTAATGGAACCTGGAGGGTTGAGTCTACAGGAGGTAATTAAGTCAGTGGGAGTGTTATCTCCCTAAGGCACTAATACAGTTCTTGTGGGATCCCAGGTGGTTCTCACTGAAATGAGGCCACCTCATGTATCTGGCCCCTTCTTCATATGAATGGTTCTCTATCATATTTTGGTGGAGCTGTAGGAGGAGGGCTGTTTGGAACATCACAGTATATGTGAACTGGCAGAGGGTGCTGTGAGATAGAATAAAGAGAACAAATTCAAGATTACTCAGAATGCAATTCATTGGAGGACTCACAAGTAGGGCTTCGGTCTTGGGCAGCTGTAAGATAACTGGTCTGCATGTTCCCAGTCAGCAGTAAGAGGTTTATATGTTAAGCTGGGTAAAGGTGGTTCAAGGCTAACCCAAGTGCACCTGTACTATCTCAAGAAATACTAACATTCTAGGCATCAGATTTGGGACACTCCAGGGTCTGACCCAGCAATACAATCCTAGCAGGTTATCATAATGACTTCTGTTCAACCTATCATAGGGTTTGGGATGATCGTCAGAGTTATCTAAAGGGCAAGATGGTAGTCACATCCAAAATGGCTGCAATCACATCAAACTGAACTCCTATGGCCAAATCAGATGCTTAACTGTTGGGGCCAAGCTGCTCAGTCTTGAACTTTCAGCTTCCAAAACTGTGAGCTAAATCAATCTCTTTGTAAGGTACAAAGTCTCATATATTCTTAATAGCAACAGAAAATAAACATTCTGTTACAGCAACATAAATAGTCTAAGACAAGTGAATTTTAGTATGTGATTAAAGACTTCTCTAAAGATTTTAATTATGGGGGCCTGTGCTGTGGTGCAGTGGCTATCGCCCTGGCCTGAAGCACCGGCATCCCATATGGGTGCCGATTCGAGACCTGGCTGCTCCACTTCCGATCCAGCTCTTCTCTATGGCGTGAGAAAGCAGTAGAATATGGCCAAGTCCTTGAGCTCCTGCACCCGTGTGGGAGACCCAGAAGAAGCTCCTGGCTCCTGGCTTCAGATCGGTGCAGCTCCGGCCGTTGCGGCCGGTTGAGGAGTGAACCATCGGATAGAAGACCTCTCTCTCTCTCTCTCTCTCTCTCTGCCTCTCCTCTCTCTGTGTAACTCTGAGTTTCAAATAAATAAATCTTTAAAAAAAAAAGATTTTAATTACAATTATTCCACAGAGGTGGGAATTTGGCCTAGTGGTTAAGACATCAGTTCTGAAGCCCATATGATATATTGGAATACCTGGATTTGATGCCAGTCTCTGGCTCCCAACTCCAGCTTCCTGCTAATGCAGATTCTGGGAGGTAACGTGAAAGCTCAATTGATTGGGTCCTTCCCACCCACATAGAAGATCTAGATTTTATTTGTTTATTTATTATTATTTTTTTTTTGACAGGCAGAGTGGATAGTGAGAGAGAGAGAGACAGAGAGAAAGGTCTTCCTTTTGCCGTTGGTTCACCCTCCAATGGCTGCTGCGGCTGGCGCATCTCGCTGATCTGAAGCCAGGAGCCAGGTACTTCTGGTCTCCCATGCGGGTGCAGGGCCCAAGCACTTGGGCCATCCTCCACTGCCTTCCCGGGCCATAGCAGAGAGCTGGCCTGGAAGAGGGGCAACTGGGATAGAATCCGGCGCCCTGACTGGGACTAGAACTCGGTGTGCCGGCGCCGCAAGGCGGAGGATTAGCCTGTTAAGCCACGGCGCCGGCCGAAGATCTAGATTTTATTGCTGGCTACTAGCTTCAGCTCAGTCCAGCCCTGGCCTAGGCATATGGGGAATGAACCAGCGGATTGGAGCACCCCCCTTTCCTCTCCCCATATATTCATTTTGATGAATGTACTATTGTTTTTAATACTTGCAATTGCTCCCCTTCACTTTTTTCCTTGTTTGGGACATTCAGAAACTAGCATTTATTGAAAAAGTGAAAGTGTTGTATACATTTATTATTTTCCAATTAGTATAATCAATCTGTGATGTAAAGTACACTAGGGGAATTATTCTAGTACGTTTCTAATCTCCCCTTCCCCCTTCTTCTTACTGATGACCTTGATTGATGATTCATAGGAAATAGAAGCAAACTCTCATCTCTCCAGCATGCTGAACTGTGACCCACTCTTTCATACTGCTGTTCAAGGATGAAACGTCCCTTCTCCTAGCTAAGGTCAACCTTTCACTTGTACTTGGGATCTCACTCTCTTACCTTCTCCAGGACTTCACTCCTACAACTGTGCCCTTCTTTCTTGCACTACTGATTTTGCTCTATCTAGAGGATTGTTTTCATCAGCAAACAAATCTGCTCTTGACCTCCCATTCCTGTCTAGCTGCTACCCAATCCTCCTTCTTTCTCTACAGCAGAATTTCTCGAATGAATGACTTTCCATGTGACACCACCTATTTTCTTTCCTCAATCCATAGCAATCAGACTTCTGTCTTCTTCCCCACATCTGAATCTTCTAAAAGATTATTCAGTTAACACAATGTCACCAAATACAATGATCACTTTTCTGCTTCCATCTTACTCAACAATTCAGCATTTTTGACTACCCACTACATCTTGAGACTCTCTCTTCTCCTGGCCCCTACAATAACCCACTTCCTCAATTTTCTTCTTCTATCAGTGCCCATTCCATTGAATGTAGGCTGGTAATTCTCAAAATGTACAAATCCAAATTTAACCTTCCCCAGCTCTGAACTTGTATATCCTAGTAGTATTTGCATCTCCACTTGGACATATGATTATCTTTCAGTGGAAATGAACAGAGTCTTCCACCCTTATCCATGGTTTTGCTTTTCACAATTTCAGCTACCTAGGCCCATGATGATCTGAAATACTAAATGAAAAATTCCAGAAATAAACTATTCATACGTTTTAAATTGCATGCCATTCTCAGAAGTGCAGTGAAATTGCTTGGTTTCTTGCCCCTTTCCATCTGGGACACTGAATCATTCAACCATCTCAGTTATCAGATGAACTGTCATAGTACCACTGCTTGTTTCAAGTAGCCCTTAATTTGGCCCTAAAGTGCAAGAAAGGAGTGATGCTGGTAATTGAGATGGTCCAAAGAGGCAATAAAATGCTTTCTTTAAGTAAAAAGGTGAAAATACAATAAAATACTTTGAGAGAGATTGAGAGGCCACATTTACATAATTTAAAATTCATTATATTGTTACAATTGTTCTATTTATTATTTATTGTTAATCTCTTATTGTGATGAATTTGTAAGTTGAACTTTATCATAGGTAAGTATGTATAGGAAGCAATATAGTTTACATAGTTTATCATCATCTGAGGTTTCAGGCATCCACCTGAAGGTTTTGGGATGTATCCCCTGTGGATAAGGGGGGACTATGATCCATTTACTATATTTCTACTGTCTGCTATGACTGATGCTCTCTTTCCCCATCCTTTGTTTTTCTTTCCTTCCCCTTCACTTAAATCAATCCCCTGTAGATTGGGTCCCTTGATGATGTACTAGTACTAATAGGTTTCCTTCATAATAATTATCATACTTACAGTCAATTATTCAGGTGTGTGATTATGTTTAATGTCATTCTTGCTTCCTAGGCATCTAAGACCCCTGAGGCCAGAGATTAGCTGTGTTGTTTTTTTGTTACCTCAGGACCCAACATACTGCCTTGTACATATTGGGCACCCAATGTTTTTAGGAGAAAAAAGATAGATGTTCTACATTGCTTTTAATTGTTATATAACATGTTATGACTAGATAAACTATAGACTATAAATAGTAGACTATTTCCTATTTTTTCACTATAAAGTGATTCTACAATGAACATTCACACAGCTGATTCTTTTGCACCTGTTTATTCATGTATTTAGGAAAACTTCTAGAAATAGAATCACAAATCTTATAGCAAGATGCACCTTTTAAAGGTTTTTGCTATAGTGAGGTAGTCTGCAAGTATGACCATCATTAATTCCTCCACTTCCTGTGTAAGCAAGCCATTCAACCATCAACAGGCTCCCCTTGTCCTTGAGTGCTTTGCTTTTACCTTTAGAATCTGATGAAAATAGGGCCAGCAGATAAAATTCAGGGTGCTTCCTTGTGATATTGCTATGTAATAGGAAATACATATTTTGTCTTCATCTCCAGTTCCTGACATAGAGCTTCTAAAACACTCATTAATTCCTGACTTACAGAAGTTAAAGGGACATTTTCTATTATTCACAAGTTCCTTATAACTACACCAAAGTTTATATTATGAGCTGACTTCTGGAAAGGTTGTCAGGGGAACCAGCCATGTGATTAGAGGGTTGGAACTTCTAGCCCCAACACTTGGCCTCAAGAAAAAGGAGATGGGCTACAGATTGACTTCAATACCCCAATTGCCAATAATTTTATTGATTTTAATATTTGATTAATTTTTAATAATTTTATTAATTATGCTATGGATATGTATCAAAACCTCCATAAAACCCCTATACGGCTGGGCTCCAAAACCTTCCAGGTTGATGAATACATGGAAGTGCTGAGTGGATGGTGATCCCACAGAGGGCATGGAAATTCATCACCCCACCTCCATACCTTGGCCTATGCATCTCATTTTTCTTCAGTAACACAGCAGTAAAAGTAGGTAAAGTTTCCCTGGGTTGGTGAGTCATTCTAACAAGCTATTGAGTCTGAGGAGGGTGTTGTTGCAGTGTCTAATTTGTAGCAAAGTCAGAGAGAAGTTGTGGATATTGTGGGGACTCACCACTGTGATAACTGAATTGTGGGACAGTGGGGTGGTGGTGGTGTGGTTTTGTAGAACTGAGTTCTTAACTGGTGGGGTTGGAGCAAACTCTGGCCCATTAATATCAGAATTGAGTTAAATTGTAGGATGGCCAGTTGGTGTTCTCCAAGAATTGGGGAACTGGTTGGTGTCAGAAGTGTTGTTGGAAAAGTGTAGAAAAGTAGCAGTTTTTCCCCCTTTTCTGTTAAATTTGAATGCCAGATGAGCAAAAAAGTGCGACCTACTTGTTGTTTATCTGAAATTGAAATGTAACTGGGCATCTGTACTACTGCTTGCTAAACCTGGCAACATTAGGTATGGAGACATGATTTCAGTTAGCAGCCTCGCCTTGAAAAAATTTGGCTGTTTCTCCTTTTGCCCTTTGGAAGCCAGCTATCATCCTATAAAGAACGTGGGATCTAGATTGCTGGATAAAGACAGGCTACCTAGAAAAATCATACAGGATGAGATGTAATTTTGGATGATCCAGCTCCAACTGTAATAAAACATTCCCAAAGCTGGATGGAGGAATTGCTATAGAACCCCCCATACTGAGTCTTCTTTGCTAGCACACACTGGGATGGTGGAAGAAAGTATTTATTTGCAATGCACAGAGCAAGTAGCCACCGCTCAATTCTTGGACTCCCATAGGATTAAAGGCAATGAAACTTATAGATTGAAGTAGAGGTTAAGCAGTACATGATCAGCCCCTCTGTGGGCTCCTAGAGTATGCATGCTCTTCCTTTGATTGGTCAGTGTGTTTCCTTTGAAATGGCAGTGGGTTCTAGTCTGTCTGGGTCTAAGGGTAGACTGGGTATTACTTGGTTTGATCAGGACCTGTGAGTTACTACAAAGCTCTCTGAATAGAGGTTAGCACTGAGATTAACTACTAGGGGTAATTCCAGTCTTTATGACTCAGGGTCTAAGCTCTTGCTTTTTCCTTGTGTTACTCCCTAATTTATGAGTTGCTTTTTAAAGAGGAACCACAAGTCCAGGAAGAGATACTAGAAGCTGATAAAGTCCCACACCAAAGGCACTAGGGTAGGGGCTTTGTTTCACAATTAATCCCTTGTTCCAAGATTGCAGATTTTTGGGGTATGAAGGTCCCCAAATAGTGTTGTAGGGATTATGGGCCTAGGCTGGGCCTGGACAAATAGCAATCCATGGCTACCAGTTATGCCTGGACTGTAACAACATTTTTGCTTATTTTTTTTCAGCCTTATTTTATATGAAGACAGACTTTCAGAGAAGGATAGGGAGAGAGACACACACCCACACCCACACCCACACCCACACCCACACAGAGAGAGAGAGAGAGAGAGAGAGATTTTTCATCCACTGGTTCACTACCCAGATGGCTGCAATGGCCAGGGCTAGGCCAGACCAAAGTCAGGAGCCTGGAGCTTCAACCGGTCTCCCATGTGGGTGCAGGGGCCCAAGCACTTGGGCCATTTTCTTCTGCTTTCCCAGGCACATTAGCAGGAAGTTGGATCAGAAGTGGAGCATCTAGGACTCAAACCAGTCCAAATGGGTTGCTGGTGTCTCAGGCAGCAGCTTTACCTGCATGACACCATGTCAGCCCCAACATTATTGCTTTCTGTATGACAAAAAAGCTTTGTAAATGAAATCTTGGAGTGGGCATTGCGGTATAGTGGGTAAAGTTGTTGCTTGGGACATCTGCAACCCATATGGGGCCGAGTGCCTGGTAATCAGTCTCACCTCTATTTCTGATTCAGCTTCCTGCTAATGCACACCCTGGGAGGCAACAGATGATGGCTCAAGTACTGGGCCCCCACTACCCTTGTAAGAGATCCAGATGGAGTTCCTGGCTCCTGGCTTCAGCCTTGGCCTAGCCCTGACTGTTGCAGAAATTTGCAAAAGTGAACCAGCAGATCTCTTTGTCTCTCCATTACTCTGCCTTTCAAATAAATAAAAATAAACTTTAAAAATATCATCTTACCATTAAAAATTATTTTAAAATGAGAACTTTTTAAAAATTTTAAACATTTTCTCGAGGAAGTGCTCTACAATGTAATAATAGTCTTAGTGTTCTGGGAATGTTAATCCTTACATTCTACTTATTTCTCTGGAGGAATAAACTGTCTGAACTTAGGCAAGTTTTGAATTATGTGATGATTTTAGGACTTTATTCCATGAAGCAGAAATAGGAGTCACTGAAGAACTAAGCCTGAGTCATCTGCTAAAAGAAATCCCTCATCACAATACAAACCACAAACACAACCCGAATGCCCTTCCTTCCAGTTTCTAGCACTGCAGTGGTGGCGGTGAAATCTCCTATGGTAATCTTTGACAAAGTATGCAACTAAAGGCCTGACTTTAAGTGTGGGATCTGGAGACAAAGTCCCCAGGTGGGGCTTGAGTTTCCCTCTAAGAAGTAGAAGCATAAGGCATGAATCCAAATTTTGCAGGCATAATCATAAATCTTTCTTGGAAATTTGGCTTTTGTCTATGCAATAGATAAAGAGTTTTCCCCTGTGCTTCTGTGTGTTCCTCTCCCATCACAGCTGATGTCTTGGGAGTATAGAGGGGGTTAATTTTTCGTCATTTCACATTCCTGTATAAATTTCTTTGCAGCTAAAATTTATTTTTTATGGGCTTCCCAGTTGTAAAAGAAATTCCAATAATTTAAATTCTGTTTCAGGTTTTACAGTTCTTATTGCTTCCTTCTCTATTTAGGGTATATATCTTGAAATACTATGTCACAATCCCTGGTGCCTCATTTCTTATAACAACCTCTTTCTGATATTCAGTGGCCTTTAAATAAACAGTACAGTTATATTTTACAGAAACCTGAATTAGCAAATGTGAAATGGAGAGAGTTGAAAAATATTATTAAAATCTCCTTTTATGCACACAAGTGGAAATAATATACATTCCCTACAATAAAGTTTGTTTATTTTGCACTAAACACTGTTTGATATAAGAAATATATTACAATGGCCTAGGTTTATGTGTGCTGAAATTGTTATTTCTTGCATTACTTTAATTCTTAAGGGGAAATCTGTCTGGAATTATGCATGTTTTGAGTTATGTGAGGTTTTCAAAAGTACTTCCCAGAGTGGTTCTCAAGTAGCTTGGATGACCCAACTCCCTGATTGGGAACCCATTTTATTACTGTTACTGCTGTTATTGTTAATGGTACGAGTTACAGATTACTTAATCCTGTGCCAGGTGTCTGTTGAATATCTGTGCACTCAACAAAGTGTACACCTACGAGGCAAGCATTGTTTATACTGTTTCCATTTGATAAATGAAAAGTTTTATGCTTGGCAAATTTAAGTAGCTTGTATTTAGGGGATTATCTTTGGATTTAGGACTGGAATAAATATTTCTTTCTCCATAAATTCTAAGTTCAATGTCAAATATTTATATGCTTCTTTTCAGTGATCTCAGTGCTATAGAAATCTTTGGTTATTGATCATCATCTTCCAATGTTAAATTTTAGTTTGCTTCTTGGTTCCCAGGTCACTCACCTAATTTTTTGGAAAGCAGGCCAAATCCATTGAGGTGGTTAATGGGAGTGATATACCAAAACACTTTACCTTTGGGATTGATCAGGATTGGAGTAGCTTCTTAACCTTTTTGGTCTATTTCTTTTGGTGTTGAAAATTTTCCACAACTGAAATCATTCACAGTCTCTTTTGAGACTCTATGTACCACTTCTTTAAACGGCAGTGTTTAATCAGTATTTTCTTAGGCATGGCTGACATTAACTGTACCATGAAAATGGGCAGTTTTGGGGGAGAGTAGTTTTTTTGTTTGTTTTGTAAACATTTTTCATTTTGGAGTTAAAAAATAGTAAACTTTTTTTTGTTTTGTAAACATTTTTCACTTTGGAGTTAAAAAAATTAGTAAATCTACTAATAGAGGCAGTTTGGCTCCTGCTCATGTGAGGCATCCCATGACCTGTGATGTAATTTCCATCACTAAATCCTTCAGTTCATGGAGACAGAACAGCCCCAGGACAGGAAGAAACTAAATCTTTTTAATGTCTTCTAGTCTTTGGGTGCAGTTCAGCACCTGGAATGGAGAAAGATGAGTAGAACTGGAATTGGAACTTTCAAACTTCATTCCACCTACATTTTCTATCTATAAAAGTGTAGCCATATCCATATATTCCATTAACCTAGGACACAAAGTCTTGCCCATTACTTTGCAAGACCTTCATTATTAATTTTCATTAATAATTTACTTTCTATCACCTTGCTCTAAAAGTGAGCTTCATGAAGGTAGGAACATTGTCATAGAAAAAAATGCCTAACATATAATAGACATTTTTAATTCCTTTTGAAGGAATGAATGGTTTAATAATTGAGACTTCATTAAAGCAGCTTTCAAATAAATTTAAGGAGAGAAATAAAGAACAGTAAAGTAGAAGGAGCACAGGAAGAAGAGTCTGGAAGGCTGGGTTCTACTTTGAGCTCTACCCTCACTTGGTGAAGTGTATAACCTTTGGCAAGTCCCTAAATATCTCTAAAGTCTCTCAAAGTCCCCTCTGAATTGTATGTTCTGATGAAGGTCTTTGGACAATGACCTCTCTTTTCTAATTAGCTATGACCCAAAGTGGGACCAGTCTTGTGGTGCAGTGAGTTAAATTGACACCTGCAATGCTACTGGCATCCCATATTGGAGCAAATGTTTGAGTCTCAGCTTCTCTGCTTCCAATCCAGTTCCTTGCTAATGCACCTGGAAAAACAGCAGAAAATGGCTTAAGTACCTGGAACCCTGACGCCCATGTGAGAGACCTAGATGGAGTTCCTGGTTTCAGTTTGGCCCAGCCCTGGCCATTGGGGTTTTTGGGGGAGAGAATCACCAGTGGATGGATGATCTCTAACTCTCTCTTAGTTACTTCCTTTCAAATAAATAAATATGATTTTAAAAAAGACTATTTAATGAAATACTAATGTGCCTTTTTTCCGACTTGCGGCGCCGGCACACCGGGTTCTAGTCCCGGTCGGGGCACCGGATTCTGTCCCGGTTGCCCCTCTTCCAGGCCAGCTCTCTGCTGTGGCCAGGGAGTGCAGTGGAGGATGGCCCAAGTGCTTGGGTCCTGCACCCCATGGGAGACTAGGAGAAGCCCCTGGCTCCTGCCATCGGATCAGCGCGGTGCGCCGGCCGCAGCGCGCCTACCGCGGCGGCCATTGGAGGGTGAACCAACGGCAAAAGGAAGACCTTTCTCTCTGTCTCTCTCTCTCACTGTCCACTCTGCCTGTCAAAAAAAAAAAAAGAAAAAAGAAAAAAAAACTAATGTGCCTTTTTAAAAATATTTATTTATTTCATATGAGAACAGAGATAAAGACAAACATAGAAAACTCCCATCTGCTAGTTCACTCCCCCTAAATACCAGCAATGCCAGGGCTAGGCCAGGCCAAAGTCAAGAGTCAAGAACTCAGTCCGGTCTCCATGTGGGGATGTAACTACTTCAGCCATCCTGGTTACCTCCCAGGGTGCGTATCAGCAGGATGATGAAACCAGGAGCAGACATTTTGATATGGGGTATGTGCATCCCAAGTAGAGTCTTGACTCAGGAAAATACTTGCCCCTGATATGTGCATTTTTAGATAGTCTATATATCTCATATGTCATAGGTTGTACATTAACATATTTATTAACTAAAATATTAGGGCTATGCTGTAGATTAGTAGCTATTTCATTTTTGGTTTATGTTCTAATGTCACTTGTTACATAAAATTATGGCATTTTTTTTCCCTTAAATATTTCCCTGGGGGCTTCTGTATTTATTCTTGTACCTATGTATCTACTTTAAACAATTTTACTAATTTAAGGGCTGCTTTTAGAGGAGGTTCATTTTTGTTTGAAGGATGTGTCCAAAGGGAAAGAGTTGACAAGATTTACCCATACAAGCCAAAGAAACCAACTATGTAATTTAGACTGCCTATCTAGAATTGGAATCACACTTGTCCAGCAGCCAAAGGAGAGACAATACCTGCTTGACAGTCAGCATTTTCTTATCTTCATTATCATGTTTTCCGAAAGTGCCAAAGGCAAAGGACAAGTTGAATCCTGCTGCAAGGGAGGCCTGAGAGTGTTTGCTCTAAGCTTGGAAGATGAGGTAACTGGAATTCTTGATATCTGGAGCTCCAATTTCACCTTTGTCCAACCGGCGCATTCTTAGGGAATGCAAAACATTTATAGGCAAAGAAAGAACAATCTTTAATAGTTCTTTCCTTAATTTATTTATCACTCATTCTGAGCAAGAATGTACTCCACATCAATATTTTCCAAATTTATAAGTTCACAAACTGTGTAAAATGTAAGATGTACACTTTCTATCTCAACCCAGTCCATGCATGCATATATATGTGTGTATGTGCATGCCCACACACTCACTTAAAAACTGAAATGAAATTTCTTAAAAATAATCTTATCCTAACTATGTTTGAGTCATCTGCTAATTTTTCTTTTTTCTTTTTTTTTAAATGTGCTGATTATGAGTCAATTAGTTTCACGACACTCTCTGGTGGTTTGACAAAAGGGAAAATACTTCTGTAGATGATTTCAGTGGATTCAGAGGGAAATTATTGCCCTTTACCAACAATGAAAGCATACAGGCGGCTGAATTATTAACAGAAATCCAAACACCTTTCAATGAATGGGAATCCAAATACAATGAAATTATATAGACCCTTATCTCCTACCCATAGACAAAAATTAACTCAAAATGGGAAAGGATCCATGTAGAAGAGGTAACATTATTAAATTTTTTTTAAAAAAACATAGGCATCAAACTTCATGACTTTTAATTAGGCACTTTTTTCTTAGTTGAGAAACATAAAAAACAGCATAAGAAAAATAGGTTATTTGGAGAATTCATCAAAAAGTAAAACTTTAGTGTTTCAAAGGGCAACATGAAGTGAAAAGATCACCTACATAATGGGAAAGTTTTTTATTCAAGTTATATGTCAGATAAGAAGTAGGTATCCAGAAAGTATAAAGAACTCTTACAACTTAATAATAAAAAGACAAAGAACTCAATTAAATAGTAGACTAAATATCTGTACAGAAACCTCAGACATTCTTTAGTATTTGAGGAAAGAAGGAAGGAAGAGAAGGAGGGAGGTGGAGAGGAGAGAGAGGGAGAAGGAAAGGAAGATAGAAAGAGGGAGAATGATTATTTCTTGGGATGTTTGATCATTTGGTATTTTTTTGGGTCAGGAAACATAAGCCTGGGAGAAAGGACCTGTGTGAGCTTCAGGACCAGTGTCATAGAATAATTCCTTACCACAAACTCTTCAAATCTTGGTGTGGAAGGGGATGATGATCCAATGCCTTCACCAAATAAAGGAAAAAAACTCCTAACAGCTGTAATTCATTTCTCAAGACTATATGTTTAATTTCAAAGAAGCTAGGATTAGAGGAGTTCGAGAATTATATGATTTATTAAATATAATAAGATAAATATAATAAGATAAAAGTACAGAGAACAGAAGGAAAAAGAAACATGAAGGAGGAAGATCTTAGACACAAAACATACATGTGCCACGGTAACCTTAGATCTGTTGGACATAGGCATGAGATTTCCAGTGTTGTGAAACAGAGGTTAGGATGGGGATAATTTGCACGGATATTGGGCTAGAATCACTGAATGTGTCCAGGGGTACTGGTCAATTTAAAAAAAAAATAAATAAACTTGGTATTTTGTTGGCGCCCTTTGTAATTCTCTTCAGAAGCAACTGAATGTGAAATTCTTACATTTTTCTACTACCACTAGATACCAGGCATCTTCATTTTTTATTCTGGGAGAAAGTCTATTCTGCAGGAGAATTTCCCCTTTCCTCCCAAATTATTTATAAATAGCTGGCCGAGGGCACTTTTGCAAAAGTTTGATATCTACACGGAAGAGTAAGCCTAGCACAAAGGCACAGTGACAAAAGAGTGAGGGGAAATGTGATGACTTCTAGTCTGCTACCTGATTGCTTCAGGTTATCTCTAACCTGTCACAATCTTGGACTTTAGTCAGAGCATCACAATTAGCTATAATATGGAGAAGGAAATACAGCTTTTTAGTTGCCACACTGTCACTATAATAAAATCTTGGTCCTATTAGAAATGAAGAAGGATACAATGCATATTCAGTGGGTAATTAGCAGTCACATGTCTATGTAATTCAAAAGATTTTTCCTATTTTTAGAAATGATGACCTCAATTGTTGAAAAGAATGGTGGAAAATACTAGAGGGACTGGCATTGAAGAAGGTTCTTTTTTGGACAAAACAATCATAAATTTCTTTTGCAAAACTTTTTAAAGTATATAGAATATCACTTCTTATAGAGAATTCAAGGTTCTCAAGATTGTTTCAGAAAACACTATGGAAATTTATGATCCGAGCAGCTCTGTGGTAAGCAGGACAAAATAACTTTCACAGAGGATTAAACTTCGGCACAGAAGAATAATTATCTTTCTAAATCACAGCTGTTAGCTCTAATTCATTCTCTAGTTTAGCCACATTAGCATTGTGTGGGTGCCTTGTGAGAATCTTCCATGCAGGGCTTTGATAGTATTGGAATAGGGTGGGGGGGTGCAGGCAAAATTGGCACCAGTGTTAAAGTAATCTGCTTTAGGGCTGGCACTGTGGCATAGTGGGTAAAGGCACCAGCTGCAGTGCCGGCATCCCATATGGACGCTGGTTCAAATCCTGGCTGCCCCACTTCTGGTCCAGTTCTCTGCTATGGCCTGGGAAAGCAGTGGAAGATGGCCCAAGTCCTTGGGCCCCTGTACCTTCATGGGAGACCAGGAAGAAGCTCCTGGCTTCTGGTTTCAGATCAGCACAGCTCCAGCTGTTGTGGCCATCTGGGGAGTAAACCAGAGAATGGAAGACCTCTCTCTCTCCCTGCCTTTCCTTCTCTCTATATATAACTCTGACTTTCAAGTAAATGAATAAATCTTTAAAAAAAAATAATCTGCTTTCTCTTGAAGGTCTTCTGCCTCCGAATCATTATATATTTGTCAAATAGAGCTGGAATTCCCTTTCAGACCAAAGGGAAAGAAAGTTTTAAAGTGAGAATATAATTTTCCTCATGGGCATTGTCTACCTTAGAAAAACTACTACAGAACATGCCTGTGACTATAGACTTGTAGTTCAGGCCACCGAAGATTAGAGATGGGACACGGGCACTCCCTTGACTTGCATCCTCTGGTCTGCTTTAACACAAACCAGGAGGAAAAGAAAGCTAGGCATCAGAAGCAATGGGTGGCAGGCCTATTAATGGCTGATCTGTACAGTGATCTGCCCTCAAGGAGACCCAACAGGCCAGTCCACTGCAGTGGCTTTCAATGTGGTAAGCCTGGGCTTCAGCAGAAGTCAGCTTGTGAAGAGCCCTGACAGCTCTGCCAAGAGTTGGATCACTGGAAATGGACCTGCCCTGGAGTCGAAGGATGTCCAGGTCAGAGCCACAGATCTTATTGGCTCCAAGCTGAAAAGCCCTTCACTCAGCCCAACTTCCAAAGTGACCACTGCAGTTGAGGGGACAGCCAAGTAGGGTCAGCAACATTGCAGGCAGAACTGTAAATTTCTTGTTAGAGATGCCCCCTGCCTTTACCTGGCCAGCTCTCCTCCCAGGCCAGCCAAGTAATGAAAGTCAACAGAGTGCCTTCCCCTAGGAGGTTCACACCTCCCTTAGGATATACCCCATGTGAAGAGATAGATAGGTCTGGGCCTCTTAACTTACAAGGCCTAAAGCCCAACAGATTATTATCAAGCCCCTTCTATCAGGTTCTATTTGCCTCTCAATCAGAAAACTTAATTGTAGCTTAGACAGCACCTTTCTTAGCTCCTCTAATAATGACTCTGTCCTTTGTTCTAGACCCTGTCTAGTGCACTTGGGCCTCATTCCTTTGTAATCATAACCTCTACTCTACCACCAATGGCTCTACTCCCAACCTGTGTGTACTGATGGTCCTCTTCCCCACTTAATGCTGTATAATTGTTCAGACCTGGTTAAGGCCACTCTTAGTATCATTGGTTACTATCCTCACCCTGTCTTTTATGACCTTGTCTAAATATGATCAGAGTCGGGGAACTTGGAAGGCTTTCATAGCCTTGGCAACTCATGACGACAGCCTAGGGCGGTTACTGGTGCCATAAACTAGAGTGTCAATTTGTTGGGTTAACAACAGGAGCCACTGTGCGCTTGTTCCTGATGTGGGATCTCTGTCCTTAATGTACTGTACATTTTGATTTAATGCTATAACTAGTACTCAAACAGTATGTTTCACTTTGTGTTTCTATGTGGGTGCAAACTGTTGAAATCTTTATACTAAATTGATCTTCTGTATATAAATAGAATTGAAAATGAATCTTAATGTGAATAGAAGGGGAGAGGGAGCGGGAGAGGGGAGGGTTGCGGGTGGGAGGGAAATTATGGGAAGGGGAAGCCATTGTAATCCATAAGCTGTATACTAGAAATTTATATTCATTAAATAAAAGTTAAAAAAAAAATAAAAATACGTAGGGAAAAAAACAAAAAAACAAAAAACAAAAAAACAAAACAAAAAAAATAATCTGCTTTCTCTTGAAGGTCTTCTGCCTCCGAATCATTATATATTTGTCAAATAGAGCTGGAATTCCCACATCTACTGTTTTGTACTCTTTCATTGTAATGTGGCAGAAAAAAATTGCTATTGTGCAGGTACTGTGTGGCTTTGGGATCCTCTGTAGGATGACCCCTTCTGAGGCACAACTTGGTAGGTATGGACATTTGATCACATGATTAGTAATGATAGTAGCCTAGCCTCTATTTATTTATGCATAAAGATATACAAATATGAATCATATTTAGAGTTACAGACTATCTAATAATTGACATAAAAATATGAAAATAAGTGATTATCCAGAGTTTAGGGAAACTGAAAATGCTGTGTACATTTTACATACTCAAATGTCATGTCATTCTTGTTTTCACTTACTTATTCAGTTAAGCTGAGATTTTGTAGGTGCAGGTCTGCTGAAAAGGAAAAAACAGTCAGTCATAATATTGTGTCTTAAGGAAAAATGTGGTTATTAAAGTTTATTTTTTATGCATTGGTGAGGCAGAGGGAGAGAGAGTGAAAATGGGAGAATGGGCTGGCGCCGTGGCTCAACAGGCTAATCCTCCGCCTGCGGTGCCGGCACACCGGGTTCTAGTCCCGGTCGGGGCACCGATCCTGTCCCGGTTGCCCCTCTTCCAGGCCAGCTCTCTGCTGTGGCCAGGGAGTGCAGTGGAGGATGGCCCAAGTGCTTGGGCCCTGCACCCCATGGGAGACCAGGAGAAGCACCTGGCTCCTGCCATCGGAACAGCGCGGTGCGCCGGCCGCAGCACGCTACCGCGGCGGCCATTGGAGGGTGAACCAACGGCAAAAGGAAGACCTTTCTCTCTGTCTCTCTCTCACTGTCCACTCTGCCTGTCAAAAATAAAAGAAAAAAAAAGAAAAAGAAAAAAAAAAAAAAAGAAAATGGGAGAATGTTTCCATCTGCTGGTTCCCCCCTCAAATTCCAAAATGATTGATTGTGGTGGGGCCAGAGCCAGGAGCTGGGAACACAATCTAAATATCCCATGAGGTTCAATTAGTTGGGTCCATCTACTGCCTCATAGGGTCTAAATTAGCAGGAAGTTAGAGTCAGGAGCTAAAATTGTGACAGAGTTGAAGTCAGGCATTAACTGCTAAGCAAAATGCCCATTCTCTACCTTTAACTTTAAAAGTTTTTGTTTATTAGAAATGTAGAGCAATAGAGACAGGCGAATCTTTTAAAAAAATGTGTTATCTATCTATCTATATTTACTTTTTGGCTTGTATGTTTATTTATTTATTTTCTTTACTTAGGACAGAAAGATCTTCAATCCACTGGTTCACTCTCCAAATGCCTGCAACAGTCAGGGCTAGGCCAGGCCAAACCAGGAGTCAGGAACTCCATCTAGATCTCCCTTATGGGTGACAGGGACCCAAGTATTTGAGCCATCATCTGCTGCCTACAAGGGTGTGCATTGCCAGGAAGCTGGATTAGAAGAGGAGGCAGGACTCAATCCCAAGCATTCTGATATGGATAGAGTCTCAAGTGGTAGCTTATCTCACTGTGTTACAATGCCTGCCCTTGAAGTACCTTTGTATTTGACAATTTTTAGTCTATTGTAAATACTACTCTGATTCTTACTCATAAGGTTTTATCCTTTGGCAGTATGAGGCTCATGAAATTGGTCTTGAATCTTTTTGACATGACCACAGCCATCTCTCATAGTTTCCTTTCTTCAATAATGCAATCTGTCCCAGAGCTGAAAGTTAGCTTTCAACATTTAATTTTATAGTGCATTGATAGATCCAGTAATGGGGAGCCTTGTTATGTTTTAATGTATCTGAGGAGAGTTTAAATTTAGCTGTTGAAAGGTTAACCTCCTTACAGAAGTGAAATTGACACTTTTAGATTCAATGACTTGAATAGTCCTTGACCTGACTGTCGAGGGGTAGTTTATCATTATTACTTTTTATTTTGTATACCCTTTTTATTTTTTTTTTGTTGTGTTGCTGTTTTTCCTGTTTTCTTTTTTTATTGATTTTTTTAAACTTTTATTTAATAAATATAAATTTCCAAAGTACAGTTTATGGATTACAATGGCTCCCCCCCCCCCATAAATTTCCTCCCATCTGCAACCCTCCCATCTCCCACTCCCTCTCCCATTCCATTCACATCAAGATTCATTTTCAATTCTCTTTATATACAGAAGATCAATTTAGTATATATTAAGAAAAGATTTCAACAGTTTGCACCCACACAGAAACACAAAGTGAAAAATACTGTTTGAATACTAGTTATAGCATTAATTCACATTGTACAGCACATTAAGGACAGAGATCCTACATGAGGAGTAAGTACACAGTGACTCCTGTTGTTGACTAACAAATTGACACTCTTGTTTATGGCGTCAGTAATCTCCCTAGGGTCTTGTCATGAGTTGCCAAGGCTATGGAAACCTTTTGAGTTCACCGACTTTGATCTTATTCCGACAGGGTCATAGTCAAAGTGGAAGTTCTCTCCTCCCTTCAGAGAAAGGTACCTCCTTCTTTGATGGCCCATTCTTTCCACTAGGATCTCACTCACAGAGATCTTCCGTTTAGGTTTTTTTTTGTTTTGTTTTTGTTTTTGTTTTTGTTTTTGCCAGAGTGTCTTGGCTTTCCTTGCCTAAAATACTCTCATGGGCTCTTCATACAGATCCGAATGCCTTAAGGGCTGATTCTGAAACCAGAGTGCTGTTTAGGACATCTGCCATTCTATGAGTCTGCTGTGTATCCCGCTTCCCATGTTGGATCGTTCTCTCTTTCTTAATTCTATCAGTTAGTATTAGCAGACACTAGTCTTGTTTATGTGATCTCTTTGACTCTTAGACCTAACAGTGTGATCAATTATGAACTGAAATTGATCACTTGGACTAGTGAGATGGCATTGGTACATGCCACCTTGATAGGATTGAATTGGAATTCCCTGGCACGTTTCTAACTCTACCATTTGGGGCAATAAGATTGAGCATGCCCCAAATTATACCTCTCATCCCTCTCTTATTCCCACTCTTATATTTATTCCTGTTTTCTTTCTCTCTTTTCTTTTCTCTTCTTCATACTATATGCTGAACTCCTCATGTAACATAGAGTTAACCATATGTATTTTAAGTCAATTGGAAGAAGATCCTAGCTAAAAATAAGAGGGGGAATAAGAGATGAAGGAGTTAGTCTATAACTGTGATGCAGTATAGTTCTGCATACAGTCCTACAGACATACTTCTATGGGTACAGCCTAAAAACTTGTCACAGGACTCCAAGCCCATAAAAATCAGTGGTTTAAATGCCACCTTAACTGTTAAAATGATCATATTAAATGTCAAAGTCAACATATAGATGGGTTTAAGTATAAAAGTGATCATACAAATAACATCAAGTACCTGGTAATAATAGAATTAAAAAGGAAGGAGGGTCCAATATAGGAAGCAGTCCACACGGCAGACTCCTAGAATGACATTCATTGTAAATAACACTCTGACCTCAGAATCAACTCTTAAGGCTTCCTGGTCTGGCTGAAAGGCCTGTGAGAGCATTTCAGGCATGGAAAGCCAAGACTCTGTGGCAAAAAATATGCTACCCGGAGGATCTCTGTGAGACCTCAGTGGAAAGAAAGGGCCATTAAAGAAGGATGTACTCTTCTCTGAAGGGAGGAGAGAACATTCACTTTGCTTATAGCAGTGTCCAAATACCAATGGAGTCTATGATCACAAAAGACTTACATAGCCTTGGCAGCCCATGGCAAGAGCCTTGGGTGATCACTGACATCATAAATAAGAGTGTTAATTGTTAAAGGAACAACAGAAGTCACTGTACACTTACTCCCCATGTAGGACCTCCATCCCTAATAATTTGTACTATGAGAATTGACTGCAAATTTTATTCCCAAACTATATATGTTGTGTGTGTGCATGGGTGTAAATTGTTGAAGTCTATGCTTAGCATAGAGTTGGTCCTCAGTATATAAAGTCAAACTAAAATTGAACCATAATGAAGAGGGAGATGGGAGAGGGAGAGCGAGGTGGGATGGGAGTTGGTGGGGGTGGGTATGGGGGAAAAACCACTGTATTCCTAAAGTTGTATCTATGAAAAATGCACTAATTAAATAAAAACTTAAAAAAAGAGAAAGGTTAACCTCCTAATAGAAGTTAGGGTTCATTCTTCTGGGGGAGAGAATGTGAGGAATACATATGGGTTAATAGGCAGTCAGGTTGGTCCCAGTGGAAATTTAGGGTGCAAAATGCTTGCTTTCCTGAAAAGTTACCTTTAGCCAGGTGAAAAGTGCCTGCCCCATTTCTAAGAAATTCCCAATTTTACCATGAGAATAGCAAGGGAGTAGTGATTCCATCTTTCTGAGCTCCCAGTTTACTTTAAAACGAATTAGGTATCCCACTCTTTTGTTTTAGCATGAGCAAGCCAGACAGAGTAAAAAGATGACAAATCATGTCTTTTGATGGGTTTGTCCCTGCCTTGAATTGACTGACAGTTTCTTCTCCAAAATTGTGCTTTAAAGACCCCAGTACCACCAGCCTCTTTAGGTTTTTCTTCTCTTGGAGCCCTTCTCCAGGCCACTCTGGCTGGAGGTCTCTGACTTAAATAAAACTTGCTTTTAAATAGAAACAAGAAAGTTTAAGTAATTTTGTTACTAAGACAAGTTATGCATAAAAATATGCTTTAAAATATTCAGTTCCTTAGTATAGTGGTATATTTGTTTTCACTGTATTTCACGATTAGGTCCATATTTGGTGAAAACTGACTTCTGAGAGAGATCTCTGTCACAATGTGGTGGAATGAGGTCATACCAAGATGGCCACTCGCAAGCGAGCATCAGTTACTCAGGAATGGCTTGGAACCCACCTGGCAACGGAGCCTGCCTGGCAACAGGCTGTGATTGGATGGCTTCGGATATTGCCTGGCAACAGGCTGTAACTGGTTAGGGCATAAACCACCCCTTGACCGGATTGGCTGCCTTGGCTATTTAAGCTGCTGTATCAACTGAAATAAATGAGTCTGTGGGCTGCTCGCCTCTAGCCTGCTTTCACCTGACTCCCAGGGTCTGTGTGGTGACTCCACGCCTCTTGCCCCCACCATGCTCCTCCTCTCAGAAATGAATCCACAGCAACAACATTTCATGTCAGCTTTCATCCCTCTTTAATCTTTGTTATTAAAGATTTATTTATTTGAAAGGCAGCATTTACAGAAAAAGAGACAGAGAGGGAGAGGCAAAAAGACATATCTTCCATCCTCTGGTTTACTCCCAAAATGACCACAACATTTGGAGCTGGGCCAGGCCAAAGCCTGGAGTTTCACTGTGGTGTCCCATGTGGGTGGCAGGAGCCCAAGTACTCAGGCCATCTTCCACTTCTTTTCCCAGGCATAGAGCTTGTTTGGAAGTGGAGCATCTGGGACTCAAACTGGTGCTCTTATGGGATGTTTGTATGGCATGCGGTAGCTTAACCTGCTATACCACAATGCCAAGCCCATTTCTCACTAGTCTTAAAACAGAGGTCTTCCATGTGATATCCTGCTATTATACTAAACGCTAGAAATAATCTTTAGCTTTGTAAAAACAGCTACAGCTCTCTCTTGTAATCATGAGTATTTAATTCATTACTCAATGCAACAAGTAATAATTGAGCTCTAGCTTTGAGTAAAAGCAATCAGTTGGGCCCTATGAAATACAGGAGCAATAAATAGGGGCTGGCACTGTGGCATAGCAGGTAAAGCTGCCACCTGTAGTGCCGGGATCCCTTGTGGGTGCTGGTTTGAGTCCTGGCTGCTACACTTTCCAATCCAGCTCTCTGTTATAGCCTGGAAAAGCAGTAGAAGATGGCCTAAGTTCTTGGGCCCCTGCAACCATGTGGGAGACTCAGAAGAAGCTCCAGGCTCCTGGCTTTGGCTTGGCCTAGCTCCGGCTATTGTGGTCATCTCGGGAGTGAACCAGCAGATAGAAGACTTTCTCTCTCTCTCTCTCTCTCTCTCTCTCTGCTTCTATAACTCTGCCTTTCAAATAAATAAATAAAATCTTTTAAAAAAAGGAAATACAGGAGTAATAGATGAGAAATATAAAAATATACTCCCTCCTTATACAGTTCAAAATGGAGCAATAAGACAAATACAGGAACAATTAAATCGTGACGTAGAATAACATGTAATTATGTGTTTACACAAGTGGTATTAATACAGCTGTAGGATTTCAGAGGAGAGATGAATTAGCATGGTCTGAGGTGGATTTATGGAGTTGTTTCTTGAACCAAACCCTGAAGATGCCATTTCCATGGGCAGAAGAAAGGGATGAAGAAATATGTGAGCAGTTATGAAGGTGGTGGCGAAAATGACATGCAGGACAGTGGAAAGGCCACCCTGAAATAGAGGGTTCTGTTTGGGAAGCTGGGATGATACACGTGGAACACATAGGCTGGGATCACTTTCCTGGCATAGGCTAGAGATTAGATTTCAGAACAGTGTCTGTGCCTTTCATCTAGCTGGCAAGGTCTTCACTGTTAGCCAGTAGTTAGCATATGTATTTCAGGGAAATAGTCTAGGGGTGTGATTAAAGTTGGAAAACAACTATCAGAGTTTGGAGTGGAAAAGGCAAGACTTACAGAATAGAGACTTAAGTGAATATTAAGGAAAAGGAAGAGCGAAAATTCAGAGAGGAGAATCCATTTACTTATTGAACAAATATTTATTGAATACCTTTATGTGCAAGGATGTGCTAGGCACTGAGGGTAGAGAATGACACCATTGTTTAAGGTTCTGCTAATGGTATGAATAATTGAAGAACAACCAATACCTGGATGCAGGTAATAACTGTCTTAATAATTTAATGCTTAAGAGTAGAATTTCAGACAAGGTGATAGCTCAGGAGTGAAGGTACTTTTTTTTTTTTTTTTTTTTGGTCACAGTTGCATTTACTATCATCATAGATAATCCTATGTGTTCATATACCTATTCTGCTAACAATGTGAAATGCAAAAGCTGCAAAGTGCATGTCCTCTCCAAACTGTCAATCTCTTTGTCTTTGGTCTCATATTCCCAGCCTTTAAAAGACCCTAAGAAGACAAGGTAGCAGTAACAGTAAGAGTTCTGGAAAGTTGAGGATAATGGCTCTAATGGCATTTTCTGTTGGCTAGCTACTCTGGAGCAGGGAATCTCCTTTATGAAAAATTGTCAGAGAGCATTTATCATGCATTCCATCTATCAGTAAGTATTCACTGAGCTTTTACACTTTGGGCACTAATCTAGGTACTGGGAATGCAGTAAACAACCAGACAAAAAAAGTATCTACATTCATTAAACTGTTTCTCTGATGGAAAAACAGATATAAACACTACATTTTGAGTTAGTGATAGTATGATGATAAAAAGTAGACAGCAAGGTAGGAGAATGAAGAGTAATGACACTGAATGTGTGTTCAAGGGTTTCTCCTTGGGAGAAACCTCTCCAAGGAAATAATGTTGGAACACTGTAGAAATAGTGTAGGAGAAAACAATGGCAAGTACAAAAATTGAGGCAGGAAAGGCTAGGAATAATGCAAGGAGAGTAAGAAAGTGGTATGGCTTGAATTTTGTGAGCTAGGGTTAAATGGCAGGAGAGGTAGCTAGGGGTCAATGTATGGTAGGCCTCAGTAAGACTATGAGAATAGTAGTGACTTCATCTGCTTTCTATTTTTGGAAGGTCTTTCTAGATGCAGTTTGGAGAACAGATTGCACAGGACAAGAGTAGATGATCAAGGTAAGAGGTGGTTTGGACTACTGTGTAGGGGGTGAAGGTTGTGAAAAGTGGCTGGATCTAAGAGGTATTTTGAAGGTGGAATTACCAGCAGTTGATGTAATTAAGTGTAAAGGAAAAAGGTGAATAATGGAGGACAGTATGGAGATACCTCAGAAATCTGAATATGGACCTACCATATGATCCAGCCATCCCACTCCTGAAAATTTAACAAAACTAAAAGAAATCAGCATTGAAAGAGTTATCTGTATCCCCATGTTTACTGCAGCTCAATTCACAACAGTTCAGATACAGAATTGACCCAGATGTCCATCAACTGAAGACTGGGTAAAGAAATTATGGTACATATACACTGTGGAGTACTATTGAGCTGTAAAAAAAAATCCTTTTACAACAACAAAATGGATGCAACTGGAAACCATTGTACTTAGTGAAATAAGCCAGTCCCCAAAAGACAGATATATGTTTTCCCTGATCATGCATAACTAAGAGTACCTAAAATGTAATGTATTGGAGTGAAATGGATATTTTGATATATGATGATTGTTTACAGCCCTTCCCTCTCCTATTGAAGAACAGTGTTTTTTGGTTTGTTTTTCTTCTTCATACTATTTGTTGAACTCTCTGACTTAGTGTAGGGTTAACCTTATGATCACTAAGTAAGCTGAAAACAGATCTCTGTGAAAATTAAGAGTTGGAGTGGGAGAAGAAGGAGGAAGAAGGGTTGGAGCCTGAGTGGGAGAAAGGAAAGTATTAGTATTAGCTGTATCAGTTTACATTCCCACCAACAGTGGATTAGTGTACCTTTTCCCCACATCCTCACCAGCATTTTGTTTGTTAATTTCTGTTTGAGAGCCATTCTAACTGGGGTGAGGTGACACCTCATTGTGGTTTTGATTTGCGTATCCCTGATGGTTAGTGATCATGAGCATTTTTTCAAGTGTCTGTTGGGCATTTGAATTTCCTTTCTTGGAAAATGCACAGTAACTCCTGTTGTTGATTTAACAGTTCATATTTTATGTCAATGTTCGCCCAAGGCTCTTGTTTTGAGCTGCCAAGGCTATGGAAACCTCTCGAGACAGGACTATATTGAATAGCAATAGTGAGTGTGGGCATCTTTTTCTGGTTACATATCTTAGAGGGAATGCTCAGACACTTTATATATTTTTTAAGATTTATTTATATAAAAGGCAGAGTTCCAGAGAGGCAGAGGAAGATATAGAGAGTGAGACATCTTCCATCCACTGGTTCACTTCCCAAATGGCCGCAGTGGCTAGAGCTACGCCAATCTGAAGCCCAGTGCCAAGAAATTCTTCTGGGTCTCCAACGTGGGTGCAGGGGCCCAAGCACTTGAACCATCTTCTACTGCTTTCCCAGGCCATAGCAGAGGGCTGGATCAGAAGTGGAGCAGCTGGGACTTGAACTGGTGCCCATATGGGATGCTGGCACCACAGGCAGTGGCTTTACCCACTATGCCACAGCACTGGGTTGAGGAGTCCTGGCAGGTGGAATCCTCCTGGGAGAATTTATATTTCCATTCATTGACCAAAGGGTCTCAAACTCAGCACTATGGCATTTTAGATCAGATAATTCTTTGTTGTGGGGTACTCCCCTCTGTATTATAGGATGTTTAGTGACATTCTTTGGCTGTGACTGCTGGATTTTAACAGCATCTTCCCCTAATCTGAGAACCAAAGGATGTCTCCAGATATTGCTAAATGTCCTTTGAGAGGAAAATCAGCCCACTGAACCACGACATTAGACTGAGATTCTTGAAGGCAAGAGTGATTTATGATTTACTGATTATTATGTAACAAACTCCATATCTGGCTCAGAGTAGGTACATGATAAAGAATGAGCTAATAGATCAAAACACAATATTTCTGCTAATTTGCTCAGAATCCCTACTATATTTGTACTGAATTATATCCACTAAAAAGTGTCCCAGGGATTGAATAAAAAAGCTTAGGTTGGTCTCATGTAACCTGTATAAAGAATCTGCATTTCAGTCAAAGTCCAAAGCTGTGGTTGGAGGAATTAGAAAACATAAATAGATAAATCCAGCATTGTATGCAATTAGTTTCATACAATTTATTCTTGTCATTTACTTAAGGAAAGATATTCTTGACAGTTTAAGTCTAGCAGTCAAGGTTGTGGGTTGAAGGCAACTGACACATCCTACCTGGTGAAGTCTCTGTGGAATGTGTAGGAGGTGCTGGTTTTAGTGGCCCTGGCAGAACGATTGACTTGATCTGTGAGAGAAGTTTCAATCACGCTAAACTATCAGGACTCAATTTGAGTTGCACTCAATGCACAATATGATAATCTTTTATTTTTGTCTGAAAATAGAGTCATGGAAAATTTTGTGTGTAAAATCACTTTTTTTTTTTTTTTTTTGACAGGCAGAGTTAGACAGTGAGAGAGAGAGACAGAGAGAAAGGTCTTCCTTCCATTGGTTTACCCCCCAATGGCCGCTACAGCCAACACGCTGCACTGATCCGAAGCCAGGAGCCAGGTGCTTCCTCCTGGTCTCCCATGCAGGTGAGGGCCCAAACACTTGGGCCATCCTCCACTGCCTTCCCGGGCCACAGAAGAGAGCTGGACTGGAAGAGGAGCAACCGGGACAGAACTGGCGCCCCAACTGGGACTAGAACCCGGAGTGCTGGCACCGCAGGCGGAGGATTAGCTTGGTGAGCCATGGTGCCGGCCTAAAATCACACTTAAAATTGTAAATCTGTTATGGCATGAAATGAGAGAAAAGAGAAATGAGGAAAAATTATAAATTAATAAAAATGAGACAAAATGGGGCAAATTAAAGACATTTTCAACAAGATCTACACTCCCCTACCTTTTACAAGGCAGTTTTTTGGTAGTACATTCTGTTATTAGTTGGTTCCTGAGTCATCTATTCCGCAGCTTGGAACTGCAATCTACTCTTTTTTTTTTTTTTTTTGTAAGATGTATTTATTTGAAAGGCAGAGTGACAGAGAGAGAGAGAGAGAGAGAGAGAGAGAGAAATCTTTCATTTGCTGGTTCATTCCCCAAATGGCTGCAACTTCCAGGTCTGGGCCAGACTGTAGCCTGGAGCCAGGAACTTCATCCTGATCTCCCAATGAGTGACAGACAGGGGCACTTGGGTCATCTTCTGCTTTATTCCTAGATGGACTGGAAGCAAAGTAGCCAGGACTTGAATTGGCAGCTCAACATGGGATGCAGACATCACAAATGACAGTTTAATCCATTGCAGCACAACACTGGCTCCAATTATTATTTTATTCTATTTTTCAGTTGCCTCCAATATGGAATAACTGAGCATTAGTTTTATCTCAGATAGTCTCTAGTGGTTATTTATAGGTAACACTTAGTGTAGGACTTCTTAACACTACTCTATTTATTGTTTGTTTCCTACATAGCTATAATCTCAAAAGTTTTATTTAATAAATATGTACATTTTCCAGGTATTTTAAAATTTATGTATTTATTTGAAAGTCAGAGTTACAGAGAAAGAGTGAGGGACAGAGGAAGAGATCTTCCATACATTCTCCAAATGGCCACAATAGCCAGGGCTGGGCCAGGTTGAAGCCAGGAACTCAGAACTCCATTAGGGTCCTCCATTCCTGCAGGGACTCAATTATGTTGGATAATCTTCCTCTGCTTTCCAGGCTGGGAGAGCAGGGAGCAGGATCAGAAGTGGAACTGCTAGGACTCAAACTTGTATCCATATGGGATGCTGGCATTGCAGGTGCCAGCCTAACCAACTGTGCCACAATGCTGCCCATCCCCAGGTATTCTTTTTAGCTCTAAAAATACACAGCTCACATAGGATGGTATTTTTATGCCAATTCCATATCCAATGCATCAGCAAGTTACAGTCTCAAAATCTATCTCAAATATGTCCATTTATCTTCATTCCATGACTTCCTATCAGCTCCAAGAATCCCACAATAACCTTCTGATTTGTCCCTTTATCTATTCTCCTATTCATTCTTGATTTTGAAGCCAGAGTAATTAAAAAAAATGTAATGGTCCTAACAGATATCTACAGAACTTTTCATCCTACAGATGAGGAATACATATTCTTCTCATCAGTGCATGGAATTTTCTCTAGGATAGACCACATACCAGGACATTAAGCAAGTCTCAGCAAACTGAAAAAAATCAAACTCATACCATGCATCTTCTCTGACAACAAAGGAATGAAGCTGTAAATCAAGAACTCAAGAATCTCTAGAACATACGTAAACACATGGAAACTGAACAATATGCTCTTGAATGAACAATGGGTCACTGAAGAAATTAAAAGTGAAATTAAAAAATTTCTGCAAATGAATGAAGACAACAATACAACATAGCAAAAGTTACAGAATATTGTAAAAGCAGTTTAAGAGGAAAGTTTATAGCATTGGTGCCTAGATCAAGAAATTAGAAAGGCACAAAATAAATGAACTATCAATGCATCTCAAGACATAGAAAAACAACAGCAAACCAAACCCAAAACTAGTAGGGGCAAAGAAATAATTAAAATTAGGGAAGAAATAAAATTGAAACAAACAACAACAAAGACATGAAACATCAGCAAAAGGAAAAGCTGGTTTTAAGAAAAAGTAAATAAAATTTACACATCATTGGCCCAACCAAAAAAAAAAAAAAAAAAAAAGAAAGAGGTAGAAGACTCAAATCAATAAAATTAGATATGAAAAAAGGAAATCTAACAACAGACACCACAGAAGTGAAAAGAATTATCAGAAATTCTACAAAGAGCTGTATGGCAACAAACTAAGAAGCCTAGAAGAAATGGATAGATTCCTGAACACATACAATCTACCTAAATTGAGCCACGAAGACACAGAGAACCTACCAATAACCAAGATGGAAATTGAATCAGTCATAAAGACCCTCTCAGCAAAGAAAAGCCCAGGACTGGATGGCTTCATTGCTGAATTCTACCAGACATTAAAAGAACTAATTCCAATTCTTCTCAAGCTATTCAAAACAATTGAAAAGGAGGGACTCCTCCCAAACTCCTCCTATGAAGCCAGCATCACCTTAATTCCTAAACCTGAAAAGATATAACAGAGAAAGAGAACTACAATTTCCCTGATGAACATAGATGCAAATATCCTCAGTAAAATACTAGCCAATGGAATCCAACAACAATCAGAGAGATCATTCACCTGGGCCAAGTGGGATTTACACCAGATATGCAGGGATGGTTCAACATTTGCAAATCAATCAATGTGATACATCACATTAACAAACTGAGAAACAAAAATCATGATTATCTCAAGAGATGCAGAGAAAGTATTTGATAGAATACAACATCCTTTCATGCTGAAAACTTAAGGCAAATTGGGTATAGAGGGAACAATCCTCAACATAATCAAACGCATGGCAGAATCATATTGAATGAGGATAAGTTGGAATCATTCCCACTGAGATCCAGGACTAGACAAGGATGCTGACTCTCATCACTGCTATTCAATATAGTCCTGCAAGTTTTAGCCACAGACATTGGACAAGAAAAAAGAAATCAAAGGTATAGAAATTAGGAAGAAGGAAGTCAAACTATCCCTATTTGCAGATGACATGATCCTATACATTGGGGATCCAAAAGCCTCCACCAAGATATTGTTGGAACTTAAAGAAGAGTTTGGTAAAGTGGCAGGATATAAAAACCAACACAGAAAAATCAAAAGCCTGTGTATACACAGATAATGCCACAATTGAGAAAGAACTTCTAAGATTAATTCCATTCACAATAGCCACAAGAAAACCAAATACCTTGGTATAAATTTAACCAAGGATTTCAAAGATTTCTATGATGAGAATCACAAAACATTAAACAAAGAAATAGAAGAAGATACAGAAAATGGAAAAATTTTCCATGTTCATGGACTGGAAGAATCAATATCATGAAAATGTCCATACTACCAAAAGCAATTTACAGATTCAATGTGATACCAATCAAAATACCAAGGTTATTCTTCTCAGATATAGAAAAAAAAATGATGCTGAAATTCACATGGAAACATAGGAGACCTTGAATACCTAAAGCAATCTTATACAACAAAAACAAAGCTGGAGGCATCACAGTACCAGATTTCAAGACATACTACAGGGCAGTTATAATCAAAACAGCCTGGTACTGCTACAAAAAATAGATGGGTAGACGAATGGAACAGAATAGAAACTCCAGAAATCAATCCATGCATCTACAACCAACTTATTTTTGACAAAGGAGCTAAAATAAATCACTGGAGCAAGGACAATCTCTTCAACAAATGGTGCTGGGAAAACTGGATCTCCACCTGCAGAAGTATGAAGCAAGATCCCCTACCTTACTTTATACAAAAATCCACTCAAAATGGATTCTGGACCTAAATTGAAGACCTGATGGCATCAAATTATTACAGAACACTGGGGAAACTCTGCAAGACACTGATATAGGAAAAGACTTCTTGGAAAACACCCCAGCTGCATAGGCCATCAAAGCCAAAACTGACAAATGTGATTACATCAAACTGAGATGCTTCACCATTACAAATGAAACACTCATCAAAGTGAACAGGCAACCAACAGAATAGGAGAAACTATTTGTAACATATACAACTGATAAAGGATTAATAACCAAAATATGTAAAGAGATCAAGAAGCTCAACAACAAAACAAACAACCCAATTAAGAAATGTGCAAAGGACTTAAACAGGCATTTTTCAAAAGAGGAAATCGAAATCGCCAACAGATGCTTGAAAAAATGCTCAGGATCACTAGCAGTCAGAGAAATGCAAATCAAAACCACAATGAGGTTTTACCTCACCGCTGTTAGAAGGGCTTTCATACAGAAATCAACAAACAAAGATGATGGCAGGGATGTGGGGAAAGAGGTACCCTAATCCATTGTTGGTGTATATGTAAATTACTACAGCCACTGTGGAAGACAGTGTGGAGATACCTCAGAAATATGAATGTAGACTACCATATGTCCCAGCCATCCCACTCCTGGGAATAGACCCAAATAAATGATATCAGTGTATGAAGAAGTTATCTATACCCCCATGTTCACTGCAGCACAATTCACAATAGCTAGGATATGGAGTCAACCCAAATGCCTATCAACTGAAGACTGGATAAATAAATTATGGGATATGTACACCATGGAATACTACATAGCAGTAAAAATAAAAAATAAAATTCTGTCATTTGCAACAAAATGGATGTAACTGAAAATATCATACTTAATGAAATAAACCAGTCCAAAAAGGACAAATATCATACATTCTCCCTGATCTGTGATAATGAATAGAACACCTCAAAGATAATTTATAGAAGTGATATTAACACTTTGCGATGCATTGACTTTGAATAACCTTTTTCTTGACTATTGAGGAATAGTTTTTTTTTTTTCTACAGGTTGTTGAACTCTTTATTTAGTATAGAGTTAATATGTGTACAACATTAATTGAAAATTGATTTTAGTAAAAAATAAGAATGGGAAATAGGAGAGGGTGGAGGAAGAGGGGTGGGAGTATGGGTGAGTATGTTGGAAGAATCACTATATTACTAAAGTTATATTTATGAAATGCATGAACTTTGTATTCCTTAAAAGTTTTCTGGGGGTTAAAAAAAAAAACCTTACCAAACCAAAAAAAAAAAAATTGTTGATCCTTTTCAATTAGATCATGAAAGTTATTAATTTTTTTTCAAACAAATGGATATGGATGGTCTGCCACTGTGGCCTTCATCTTCAACATCATCTGATCCCTTCTTAAAATGAGTTACTCATTTATAAAATGATTTCTCTGAGGCATTTTCCCAATAAATTACCAATGATTTCACCATTTTTTCCACCTAGCTTTCTTAATAAATTTGGTGCTTGTGTTTACTTCCATTTTAGCAAACTTATGTTGCTGATAGTGCTCTTTTCAAACTTATGGCTTATCCTTCTTAGTGTGTTCACATATGTTATAACAAGTTAACATGAGCTTATTTTGGTGCAAAAAATTTTTGGAATCCGTGCATACTTTTCCCATAATACATGTTTTTCATCAACTTTTTGAAGTTCCCTTGTAATGAAAAGACTGTATTGACATGGTTAAATTTCCAGGATCCTCAGTTTTTTAGGGATGTGTTAAGTGGCTAGTATCATTTTTATAATAGTGTCTTGAACTTGATGAAGCTTATATTAAGAAATATAATTTATATTTTTGTTATGTTTTAATTCCATTTCTTCACAAATGGTTTGAAGTCCCTCTCTATTCTATTCATTAGTAGCAAATCACTCAGTCTAGCCCACATAGAATAGGAGGGAAATTAGATTTCCTGTTGTGGAGAGAAAAATTGAATTTCTGGACATATTTTAAAACCATTCCAACCAATAAACATGCCTAAATAAATAAAACACATATATTAGCTATTGCTAAATTATCCAAATCTAGGTGTATCCATTTGTGAATTTAGTGCTAATAGTGAACTCCTTCATTTCTCATCTCTATGAGGCATTCATAAATAATTAGAAATGATTAGAAACTCTGACACCTGGTAAAACATTAAGATTGAGATTTTGCTGGAAAATGACTCATCCCTAGAAAGATTTCAGAAGCAAAAATATGACCAGGAATTTTGTAAGGTGGTTGTTAAATACAGCCATAATTAAAAATTTTAATTATGTATATAAACTTAAAATTAAATAAGTATATTAAATACAAAGGTACTAAGTACCTATTGTCTCCTAATTATATAGTTACATCTTACTATTATCTGTGTGGTCTTGAATTTATTTACATCTATTCTATATGCATAGAGAAAATACTCCATAATGGTGCCATATTTTGCAGCTTTTTTCCAATTCTATATTCAGTGATACCACATTAGCAACCTGCAGCTGGCCATAGTAGGAGAGTTAGGAATCACAGAATCAAATTACAGAAGTCAGAAACACTACAAATCTGGTCTCTTTTTCTAAAGGTCTGTTGATTAATCCTTTACCAGAACACCACATGCAGATCTGTGTTCTCAAGAAATACTTGTGCTAAGAGACACAGTATACTCCAAATGCAGATTTTTGTTTTCATGGAACACATCTGCTGGGAAAGATGTTTCCTGTAGTTCCTTTGAAATGATTCCCATGTTGTTCGCCTGAGTCTCCTGGAGTGGTCATAGGTTATGAGAGCTGCATTCCCCTAGGTAGCCCTAAGACATAGAATCCCTTTTAAGAAATCAAGTATGATGTCTTCCTATGGGAACCACTTTTAGCCCATGAGAAATTCATCTTTGTTTGCCTTTTCTGGAAGTATAAGCCATTCCCACTAGAGGCCTCTTTCTTTATCTTGCTGTCATAGCATCAAGTCCTCTGTAGTATCCAGTCATATCCTCTCACTCCCAGACACAGGTATCCATTTTGTGTTCCTTAAATTTGAGAGAATATATGCTGGGATGGATGTTGTGGAGCAGTGGGTTAAGTCACTGCTTGGGACATCCACATCTCATATTGGAGTATCTGTTGAGTTTTGGTTACTTGGCTTCTGATCCAGCTCTCTGCTAATGTCTTTGGGAGGCAACAGATGACGGCTTAAGTACTTGAATCCCTGCCACCCACATGGGAGACCTGGATGGAGTTCTTTGCCCCTAGCTTCAGTCTGGCCCAGCCCTGGCTATTGCAGCCACTTAGGAAATGAACTAGTAGATGGAAGACCTCTCGGTCTTTTAAATACATAAAATAAATAAATATTAACAAAAGAAAACGTAAGGCAAGATCTTTGAATGTTCTTTTGAAGAGCACCTTTCCCCTTGCTTGTGTTAAGAAAGGGAGAAGCAGACCTTCAAAATCCCTAAGGAACCAGAGATATTTACATAAAGTGAAAACTCTCTTCAAGTAAATTCATTCTCTCCCATCTTTTCAACTCGCCATGGATTCTTATTCTACAAATATAGCCTTGATTTGAATAGTGTGCTGATGTTATCACTAAGTTAGAAACCCCTGTTTCTGAGTCCCACATGGACTGTCTAAAATGTGACCTTACATTGTTATGGTCTTTGATAGTTGGTTGTTCTGTGCTTTGGGAGTCTTTGCTTAAAACAGGAGACAGCAGGGCTGGCTCTGTGGCGCAGCAGGTTAATGCCCTGGCCTAAAGTGCTGGCATCCCATATGGGCGCAGGTTCAAGACCCGGCTGCTCTACTTCCAATCCAGCTCTCTGCTATGGGCTAGGAAAGCAGAACATGGCTCAAGTCCTTGGGCCCCTGCACCCACGTGGGAGACCTGGAAGAAGCTCCTGGCTCCTGGCTTCGGATTGGCGCAACTCCAGCTGTTGCCACCAACTGGGGAGTGAACCATCAGATGGAAGACCTCTCTCTCTCTGCTTCTCCTCTCTATTTGTGTAACTCTTTCAAATAAATAAATAAATCTTTAAAAAAAACCCAAAACCAGGAGACAGTAGGAAGTCATTTAACAAGCTATTACATCCATCAAAATCCCAGTCCGTTTTTTTTTTTTTTTTTTTTTTTTTAATTTTCTTTCCTGGAGCTTGAGGCAATCCAGGCTGTGCATAGGCCACTGGGCTGAGGAAGGGTTCCATGGACCAACAGGATCAGGCTAGGTTCATTAGTGACTACAGCAGAAAGGAGATCAGATTTTATAAATGATACAAAGAGATTGAGGTTTTACTGGGTCAGTATTACCAGGTGTCAGGAGCAGAGTTCATGAGAGTTGAGTGAACAAGTTAGAGGCCTTAGAGTCAAGATCATTGGGAACTGGGTGTGGCATCAATAAGCTCATTATCACATGCTAGTCTGCTGCTTGGGCCACTCAGCTGGCAGGGGGCCTGAGTCACCTGGTTTCAGGCACTGGGTGAGCATGAACAGGGCACTTTAAATTGGTCAGAGACAATCAGATGAGCCTTTTACTTTATTATCCACTTCCCTCCCAACGATGCCTTCAATAGTAAGATATAAAGAAGTGACAAGGGAGACCATTTTCAAAATGACCAGCATGGGTACAGGGTGCTAAAAGGATACTTGAGAAGTGAATTTAGACTCAGCAACTTCTAGCTTGGAATATATGTTCTCTATTTAGAGAATCAATTTTCTCTATGGTATAATTTCCTTGAAGGTAGGCCCACACCTTATGTGGTACTTTTTTTTTTTTTTTTAAGATTTTATTTATTTATTTGAAAGTCAGAGTTACAGACAGTGAGAGGGAGAGACAGAAAGCCTTTCGTCCATTGGTTCACTCCTTAAATGGCTGCAATAGCTGGAGCTGTGCCGATCCGAAGCCAGGAGCCAGGTGCTTCTTCCAGGTTTCCTATGTGGGTGCAGGGGCACAAGGACTTGGGCCATCTTCCATCGCTTTCTCAGGCCACAGCAGAGAGCTAGATTGGAAGAGGAGCAACTGGGACTAGAACCGGAGCCCATATGGGATGCTGGCACTGAAAGCGGAGGATTAACCTACTGCGATATGGCGCCGGCCCCTGTGTGGTACTCTTGACGCAGTCCCAACACACGTTAGACATCATGTGGATATTTAATAATTTCTGATTCACTAAAGTGTTTCTTTCATGTTTAAAAACCCCTAGGTTTTCATTATATACAAATTCCCAAATATATACAATTCCATTATATACAAAGTCCCAAATCTTTTATCTAGTTTCTAGAGCAGGTGTCAATATCCCCAGAACTCACCTGACCTGTCTTATTTCCCATTGCTTCTCTACATACGTGCTGTGCTCTGCCAAACAAGTTTTATAACCTGTCTCCGAACACATCTTTTTCTTTTGGTTATATTTTACTCACTTAGAAAAAAATATTCTCCCTTTATCAAAGTTCTCCCCATCATTAAAATCAAGCTTAGATTCTCTCTTTTCCAAAGTCTTCTCCATCTATAGCTATCCAGATACACCATGCACTCAGAACTCTGGTCCATGCCCTCAATGAGTGGGCATCAACCTATGAGCGGACATCCATCCAGCACTGCCTCGATGGTTACTCTGTAGATGTTTAGAACTTTCATTCACATCTCTGTTGACATTTTTTTGCTCCTCCACCGTGCCACTAAACCCCACAAAACCTAGGACTTGATTGCATATAATAACCCTTAGTACCTTAAGTATCTCAGAACCTCCTAAGTTTATGGCCTCCACCATGGGATATAATTCACAGTAAGGTTCAAATTCAAAATGCAGTAAAGTTCAAATTCAAAAGAAGTCTTTTACATATCTATATTTAAAAATACATAATATATATTTTAAAATTGTGAACCTTAGTTTAGCTGTACCTTAGAAACAAAATTGAGTATTTATCAAGCTGTGTGCCCAGTAATCTGGTAGATATTGTAGAGAATACAATGATATATGCAGTAGACTGTTGTGAGACAGACACTAAATATACACATGGACAATGGCCAGAGCATATATAAAAATAGAACTCTGACCCACAACCTCTGAAGCAACCAGTTCAGAAAAGCAACCACAATCTCTGAAGCCAGCAACTCCAAATGACTAGGACTTGATCAACAGCTGCCAGTTTCCTTAGTTTTTGTCTCATTTCCAACTTTGGACCAACCAGAGAAAGCCAAATATGTACCCCCTAACTAACTATATAGGATGCCTTTCTTCTAGTTAACCTGCTTCCATCATCCCTATTCGAACACCCCCAATCAGGGTTGGAGGGCATCCATGAAGCCTTTCCTCTTTGTCCCAATAAAACTTCCACATTGCACTGATTGCCTTTGTGTTCCTGCTGAACACAAGTGACTATGGCTGTCTGCTTTGCTATGGTAAGTTTTGAATACAGCTGTCTCAGTATCTGAGGGGGACTGGTTTTAGCACCCTCAGATACCAAATCCTCTGATGTTCAAGTCCCTTATTTAAACTAGCATAGTGTTTCCAAATACTCTCATTCTCCCACGTGTTTTGACTCATCTAGATTAGCTATAATGCCCAATATACAACATAAATGCTATGTAAGTAGTGCTTAGTCTATATTACAGAATTTGGGGATTAAAGACATGAAGTCTGTACATGTTCAAGGAAGATGCATTTTCCCATCAAATAGATAAAGAATCCTCAGATATACAAAGCTGACTGTAAATATCCTTTGTTGTACTCATTTGAAGGTTCCTTATTTGCACATGTGAAATGTACAGGTTATAGCTGCATTCAACTATTAACACACACACATCTTTTGCTTTCATATTAATTTTGTAGTATATGTATTGGGGAAATTATTTTCTCTGGAGTAGATTTCAGGGAATTTTTTTGAAGGTGTCAGAATTATCACCTGATGAATTGTGAGGGTTAACAATGAAGAGATTTCAAAAGGCCTTAAAAGTGATCAAGTATGAAGAGTAAAAGGGAAATTAATTAAAAAGAAAAGATTAGGACTGAGATCAGGAAAACGGTACTACCAAATGACATAAATGGAGACTCGGGAGAGGAATTAGCTATAAGGAAAAGTTCCAGACACAGAAGGATGTTCAAGTTCATTCACCACTGACTGCCAACTCTGCTAGGCACTAGTTTTGGTGCTGAGAATATAGTGCAGAACTGAGGCACGGGGCGGGTAGTGTAATACACAAGAGCACATAACAAATTGTGGACAGATTAGTAAATAGAACATGGCTTTCCTGGCTCTTAGATCATGAGGAATATTTGCAGTACCATTCTGTTTTCAGACTATATGTCATACATGTAGAATAAAAAATTCCTAAGTATATTACAAGCCTGACATCATTTAGAATGTTAATGAAAGAAAAGAATAAGCTACTTCTGGAGTAATTTGATTAATATCTGCAACCAAATTTCCCCTAAGTAGCAATTGCAAGTAGATGACTGTTTTTCTACTCTGCACAACTTAATAGAATACATTTCTTACTTACTAATTATAAATGCTTGATGTTGAGAGTTTATCAGAAACTGACTAGATCAACACAAAAATGTTCATTGGTGCTTTTTGGTCATATGAATATATATTCAATTTCTGTGAAACAAAGAAGACTTAAAAACTAACGTCAATCCCATAATTTCATCATATTGTCTAAGATGTCAAGAACGCATTTGTGGAGGCTGGCATGTTAAGCAGCTGCCGCCTGCAAGCCGGCATCCCATTTGAGCACTAGGTCCAGTCCCCACTGCTTCACTTGGATCCAGCTCCCTGCTGATGGTCTGGAAAAGCAGTGGGACACAGCCCACTACATCCATGTGGAAGACCTGGAAGAGGCTCCTGGCTGCAGTCTGGTCCAGCCCCACCGATTGCGGCCATTTGGGAAGTAAACCAGCAGATGGTTCACTCTGTCTCTCCCTCCCTCTCTCTCTTTGTGACTCTGCCTTTCAAATACAATAAGTCTTTTTAAAAAGGCACTGGGGATAGTCAATACCAGTTATCTTACAGAATTCTTAACCCTCATTTTTGTTTTCCAACTATAAGTCAAGATGCTGACCAACTTGGATTCTATGTGCCACGAATGGGCATACAAGCCCTTTACACTTGTAAACTCACATAATCCACACCCACACCCACACACACGGCAGATAACGGCAGGTACTTTAATTATCCCCATTCTTTAGATGAGGACATTGAGGTGCCACGTGAGAAATATTTCGCCCTACGATACAGCTTGTCAGTCCAAGAGCTAGGATGTAGTTTACATAGGAAAGTTCCCAGGAACCCAAAGTATCCCAGGCCACTTTGCTTTCCACTCCCCTTTTCGAGAAACGGGTAACAAAAGTTATCAACTCAGCCGGAAAGGGAGCTGCTCGCGTCGGTTCTGGGGAAGGGTTGTCTAGAGGCTCTTACTTCCCCACCCACTGCCGGCAGCTTCCCTCTTTCTCCCTCCGCCTCACCCCACTTCCTTTCTTCCTATCTCGGCTCCCCGACCGCGTCACCGACGCATCTCCTTGATGGGTGCGGCATTCTGGGCACTACATCGCTCGGCGCTGCCAAGTCACCGTGGAGATACACCCAGGCACGGTCCGCCGTCGCCGCGACGTGACGTAGCCCGCGCGCCGCCGTCAGGTCGGGGGGCGGGGCCGCGGAGCTGGCCGGCCGGGGGCGGGGCCGGAGCCAGGGCCGAGCTCCGGGCCTCCGCGGCCATCGCAGCTTGCACTGTCCCTTCCCCTTGCTCACTCCCCGCCCTCCCGGCCCGAGCGGAGTTGGGAGGCGTCGGCGGCCTTGCCCTGTGGGGCACGCGGCTTCAGGGGCTCTGCCTCCACCGCGGCGCGATGTCGAGCGCAGTGACAGCTCTGTGAGTCCGAGGCCGCGGCCGTGGCGCTGGGCGGCGGCGGGACCGGGCCGGGTCCGCTCATGGTGCCGCCACGACGCCATCGCGGGGCAGGAAGGCCAGGTAGGCAGGCAGGGAAGGGCCCCGAAGTCACCACCCGGAGCCTAAGCCGGAACCGAGTGCCCGCGAACAGCCCCACCTGCAGCCTTTGCTAGCGCCTTGACAGAACCGCTGAGGGTGGTCTCGAGGGGCGGAGAGAGCGGTCGGCTGACAGGGGCTTCTGACCCGGCTCCAGACTCCAGCGATTAAGCCAGCTGCTCGTGCGTGGTCGCCTGGGGCTTTACCTCTCTCACCGGAGGCGCCACCGACTTAACTTTTTTTCCTCCCCAAAAAGGGGGGGCGGGGGTGTTTCCTTTTTAACAGCTGTGTCTTCCCCTCCTGAAGAATTACTGCTTGGATCTGAAATAACGAGATGTGGTGACAGGCTTGGGTGGGGGAGCGTGGAGGATCCTTTTCCTCTACCACGTAAAGGGGGCTGGAAAGGTGCCCTATAGACCCACTGCAGATCACTGCCTCTCCAATCAGCGAATTCCACCCCGGGAGCTTAGATGCAGAAAACACACTTGTAGAAACGGGCGTGTGTCTGGACCTTGTCTCTGGGGTGAATTCCTCTGCAAGGAGACACGGATGGACTTGTGCGTTTGTGGGACTCGCAGCAGCTGTCTTCGAACAGCTAACTGTGCTTACATAAGCTGACTGGAATATTGCTCTCCCCCGACAGCGTACCCCTCAGAGTATGATCTGAGGAGCGCAGGGAAAGGTGTCCACTATGCTTGACACTTTGATGTTTTCATTTGCCTTCAGCTTGAACGTGAGGGGTGGGAAAGATGTGATAAATCTGGAGTTGACGTTTTCGTAAGCAGTATTTTGTGGTTTTTAGGTGTGCTGAGTTCTTCACCTCCTTTTAGACTGAGATCCAGGTTTTCAGGCATTGCTTTCGAAGATCTCCGAAAGGCCCTTACAACAAGGTAAATTCCAGGCTCTTTAAATACCTAAGCGATTTTCATACTGAACATTAGCTAACAAATGTCACGTGTTTCTGTTCTACTCCTTTTTTCTTTTTATGCGCTTGTTTTTCCAAAGTCGTCTCTAATGAGATCTGTATTTTCTGAAAAGCAGACTACAAATGGTGTGTGTGTTTATCATGAACCGCATGAACTCCCCGAACAGTGCCTTCACTCAGCGCCGGCGGATGGCTCTGGGGATTGTTATTCTCCTGCTTGTTGATGTGATATGGGTGGCCTCTTCTGAACTCACTTCGGTATGTACCTCTTATTCAGTAATGGTGTCACATGAGAACAACACTATTTCTCTTAACCCATAGTAGTTCTATCCATTACTCTCATGCTTACTAAAAACAGTGTTTTACATATTGTGGGATTATTTACTTTTCTTTTATAATGAATTGTGTCAATTCAAGTGAAAACCTGTTTTTTGTTTGTTTGTTTTCTTTTTCTTAAGATTCATTTATTTGAAAGGCATAGTTATGGCGGGAGAGACAGAGATCTTCTATCCAGTGTTTTACTACCTAAATGGCCACGACAGCTGGGGCTGAGCCAGGAACCCAGAACTCCATGTAGTCTTCCAGGGCCCCAAGCACTTGGGTCAGCTTCCCCTGCCTTAATTGGTGGGTTAGAAGGCAGCTGGATCAGAAGCAGAGCAGCCAGGACTTGAACCAGCACTCTTATGGAACAGGGGCATCACAAGTAGTAGCTTAACCTGCTGTGCCACAATGTATGCTACTCATTCAGTCTTATTGTATCTTTTAGGGAGAATTACTTATTAGAGAGAATTCATATTAATCTTTCAATGTGTTTGTTTTTTTTCTAAATTCAGTTTCTTTCTCTATAAATATTCTAATTAATAACCATTCAGGAGTCTAACAGTCTCCATTTAGTACAAAGTAAGAATGTTTTTGGACAAGAGTAAAAGTGCTCAGATTTTCATGTATAGGTCACTACTATGCAGAGGCCTGGGTGCTTTCCCATTTATATGTTTGCTGACTCAAACACTGTTACAAAGTGCATGGTATACAATGATTGCCTTCAGTTAAAATTCGTCTTTATTAATAACCCATTGGTAGTGATGTGGTACTTTGAGTTTAGAAATAGTTTCTCTATTTGTAGACTTAATGCTGTTTGTTTAATATTCTTTATAAAAAGACACTTTTATTTTCAGAATTTACTACATTTTGACTCATGACGCAGTCTTAAGGCAAATTTCCAAAAGGGAGCTAGTATTTATAAAATGAATTTAAATGTTGAAAGAAGCAGTTAGATGCTGTAAGTCTTCTCACTTTTCATATATAAATAATTGACATGGACATTATATCCTGTGAATAACATATTTTTAGTTTCTTTGGAATACTGCAAGCCAGTTTTTACTTTTGAATTTTTCTAGAACCTTTTTTAGATTAATTTAACACTCTGTGGTTTTTACCTCAAAGTAATATTCTTAATGTTGACAGGAAACAAAACCTATTTTTTTAATTTAATTTTTAAATTGCATGGGCAGAGAGGTAGAGAGAGAGAGAAAACAACTATCAGCCGATACATTCTTCAGATGTCCTCAATGGCTGGGATTGGACTGGACAGAAGCTAAGAGCCAGGAATTCAATCCAGATCTCTCATGTGAGTTTCAGGAGAGATTACTTGAACCATCACTGCTACCTCCCAGGCTCTGCATTAGTCAAAGCTGGGCTCTTGGAGCCACAGCCAAGTATGCAACCCAGGTACTCAGATGTGAGATGCAGGAGTCTTAACTGCTAGTCTAAATGCCTGCTGCCAAATATATCTTAAATTTTGTTTTAGTTTTAATTAAATTGTTTTATTTATTAGATAATAAAATTTAGGACACAAGAACATCTGATTAAATTGTAACTTTGCTACTGGTATCTAAGCAAGGTTAAAAATAACCCAACTTGTTTGTGAAGATAATTTCATAATGTATATATACATGAAAATACCACATTGTACATAGTAATTATATTCAATTTTATGTGTCTGTTACTATCAATAAAGCTTGAAAAAAACCAACTTGTTTTTATTTTTTAAAAAAGAAAATCTTTTAGAGGCTATTTTATAACTTCATTATGCAAGAGCGTATGTAAAATGTCTAGTTCTTCAGTTTGACAAATTCATCAAACTCTTAAAATAATGTATTTCAAAACTAAAATTATTATTTTTAATTTGGAAATTTCTAACATGTGAAGTAAAGAGAATAGTATAACTTATCTCCAGGTACTCATTGCTTAACAATTATCAAATTTTGCCAGCTTGTCAACCCCTCTCTCAAATCTTTTCTTTTTAAGATTTATTTATTTTATTTGAAAATCAGAGATACAGAGAGAGGGGGAGGGGGAAGGGGGAGGGGGAGATGAGATCTTTCATTTATTGGTTCACTCCCCAGATGGCTGCAATGGCTAGGGCTGGGCCAGGTCAAAGCCAAGAGCCAGGAACTTCATCTGGTTCTCCCATGTGGGTGGCCGGGACCCAAACACTTGTGACATCTTCTGCTGCTTTTCCCAGGCCATTAGCAGGTAGCTGGATTGGAAGTGAAGCAGCTTGGACATGAGCATAAATGGGCTCCCATATGGGGTGCTGGTGTCACAGGCGGCAGCTTTTACCTGCTACATCACAACGTTGGCCCTCAATTTTTTCTTGTAGTATTTTTTGTTTTGTTTTGTTTTGTTTTCATTTATCTTTCATTTGATCTGAATGGCAGAAAGACAGATGGAAATCTTTCATCTGTTGGTTCACTCCCCAGATGCCCACAATAGCCAGGGTTTACCAGTCTGAAGCTAGGAGTCTGGAACCCAATCCAGATCTTCTACATGGGTGGCAGGCACTCCAAGTACTTAAGCCATCATTTGCTACCTTTCAGGATGTGCACTACTAGGAATGTGGATTGGAAGTGGAGTAGCTGGGATTCAAACCAGGCACTCTGATGTGGAATGCAGGTGTCCCAATTGCTGTGCCAAATCCTTGCCCTTCCTGCAGTATTTAAAGCAAATTGTAACTACATAATTTCTTGTCTATTTACCTCAAACTGACTAGGACTGCTATTTTTGAAACCATATCACTGTCATTAACATCTAACAAAATTAACTAAAGTTCCTTATAGTTCATATTCAGATTGGCCCTTTTGGGGAGTGGTTTACTAAGATCTGAACAAAGATCACACATTGCATTTGTTGGCTTTTTGAAATCATTTTTACTTAACTGTAACCCCTCTTTTTTTTTCATGCTATTGATTTGTTGAAGAAGCTAGTTCATTTTTCCGGTAGGGTGTATATAATACATTCTAGACTTCGCTGATTGCTTCCTTGAGGTATTTAACTTTTTTTTCTTTCTCTTATTTCCTGAAAAATGATAGTTAGATGTAAAGTACTGCTTAGGTTCTGTTTTTAGGAAAAATACCTTGGTGGTACTGGGTACTTCACATGGTAACACAAAGCACATAATGACTGCAGGCCTCACCTTGGTTGATGACACTTTAGCATTATAAGGTTCCTCATCAAACTTTAGTTAGTAATTGAATATCCATGTGAATATTGTCCTGGTATTTCAGTAAGTGATTTTTCAGTGGTGATTTTTCTAAGCATCGTTGTTTTTGTTTTTTAAGATTTATTTATCTCTTTTGAAAGGGAGGGGGGAGAAAGAGAGAGAAAGACACAGAGAGAGAGACAGAGAGGAGAGATCAATCTTGCATCCATTGGTTCACTCCCCAGATAGCTACAATCCCCAGTTCTTAGCCAGGCTGAAGCCAGGAGCCAGATGCTTCATCCTGGTCTCCCATTTGGATACAAGGGCCCAAGCACTTGGACCATCTTGTGCTGTTTTCCCAGACCCTTAGCAGGGAGCTGGATCTGAAGTGGACCAGCCAGGACATGAAACGCTGCCCATATGGGATGCTAGCATTGCAGGTAGCGGCTTTATTTGCCATGCCACAGTGGCAGCCCCTAGCTGGAATTCTTTAAGAGCTCTTTTATAACTACTGTTTGGTTATGTTGAAATATGATTCATATATAAAAGCTTGGATAAATTTGAATTTTTGTCTTTATTTTAGAGTAGAATTATCTAGCAGCTTCTAGTAGTAACCATTGAGAATTTGTTGAGTATCATTATACATTCAGATTTTTTAATATTTTAACTATTTCTTTTAATGTTTACACTGTTCTATCTTTAACAGATGGGAGCCCCTTCAAATTGGCTTTGGGGTACTTTTACTATGAGCTTACTAATCTTCAACATCTTACTTGCTTTCTGGCACAAGGTGCCCCCAGGCTCATGTTGTATATTTTCTCTCCATACCTGGATTTGCTCATTTCTCCTAGAAGCCATACTTTCTTGTAGTGCCAGATGGCATACCCTGCTGTCTGGTGCTGGTGTTGCTTATTCCTCTCAGGTTATCATTTCTTCTGAGGCTTTTCAGTGCACATAATTAGAAGTTATTTTTTTCTAGGAGACAAAAAAAATCCTAAGTGTGAATTGGTTTTTCTAATTTAAGTGAAGAGTGTAGTTTTTAATATAACTTCCCAAGAATGTTAACCTTCACTTAGTTGTCTTTACACACTCTTCTATTTCATTGCCTTTCTTTATGCTATTCCCTTCATTTTCGGCTGACTGCTTTTTCAGCACTTCTAACACATCTCAAGAAAAGCCTGCCTTTCAGGCAGCAAGTCCAACTTTCAAATTGTTGTCATCTGGGGTCAGCCCTGTGGCATAGCAGGTAAAGCCACTGCCTGCAGTGCCAGCATCCCTTCTGCGCACCAGTTCAAGTCCCAGCTGCTCCACTTCTGATCCAGCTCTCTGCTACCGGCCTGGGAAAGCAGTGGAAGGTAACCACGTCCTTGGGCCCCTGTGCCTGCATGGGATACCCAGAAGGAGCTCCTGGCTTCTGACTTCAGATTGGTGCAGCACAGGCCGTTGTGGCCAACTGGGGAGGGAACCAGCAGATGGAAGATCTCTCTCGTTCTCTCTCTCTCTCTGCCTCTGCCTCTCTGTAACCCTACCTTTCAAATGAACAAATAAATCTTTTAAAAAATTGTTGTCTTCCTTTTGGTGCTGCTGTGGCACCCTGAACCCCTGTAATGTTATTTAGCATGTTATGCTTTATATTCTTCATATGTGGCACCTCTATTAGATTGTAAGTTCCTCAAGTGCAGGAAAGCCTATTTAATTTTTCTTTAGCCCTTAGTTCAGATACTGTTGTCCAGTAGGTTTTCAATGAATGTTGAACAAAACTTTTTTGAAGGTTATTGCTATTTTGTTTGTTAATGTTATTGTTTGTATGCCAGGCAAATAAAGTATTCGGAAATGAATTATAAATATTTTTATAATCCCTTTTGACCTTATTGCAATGAACTACTTCTAAAAATCATAAAATGGCTTTATTTTTTTGGAGATGAGTAATAAGGTTTGAAGTCATCTCATAGATGTCTGTATAACTTTTTCCTTTACAGTATGTTTTTACTCAGTACAACAAACCATTCTTCAGTACCTTTGCAAAAACATCTATGTTTGTCCTGTACCTTCTGGGCTTTATTATTTGGAAGCCATGGAGACAGCAGTGTACAAGAGGATTTAGAGGCAAGCATGCTGCATTTGTAAGTTTTGAGTCTTATTTATTGGGGAGGTATATATTTTTTGAAAATTTAAAGATATATTAATTTCTATAAGGTCAGTCAGGTATCAAGTTGTTCAGTTAAATGAGTGAAAATATAACTTAAGAAAAACCTACCTTGGAGAAAAAGAAAGAAGAAAAAGCTGTTTTTGTCCAAAAATTGTATTGGTCTTCTGATTAACATGGTATCAGAATATCTTGTGAGAAATCAAAAGTACCTAATCACTTTCTTTTCCCCACCCTGTGACATAAGTTGAGTTAAAAGTTGTTGAATTAGGCCAAATCAATTAATATGGAGAGAAAGATGAAAGTAAGGAGAAAGAAGGATATGTAGACTCTTTGGTTATTTGCAGCTTGTATTATCAAATAATTAGTTATACAGTTGGTTACAAGGTTTTATAAAATGAAAATAGCATATTTTGGGACATGTTTCAGATGTTTGGCAAATTATATTCTTTGATTTAATATAATCTCACTCATAGTGTCAGAAAATGATATTTTACATAATGATGTGTCTTCCTTATAAAAATAGAAAAATGGCAACTTTTGAGAATAAAGAAAATGAAACTGTCCCCAGTATTAATCCTATTAGAAATTCTCTCTGTTGGTAAAACATACATAATATCAAAATTACCATTTTAACCCTTTCTAAATGTACAGTTCAGTGGCATTAAGTGGAATCACTTTACTGTGCAACCATCTATCCATCTCCAGAATTTTTCATCATCCCAAACAAAAGTCTATACCAATTAAATATTAACCCTTTATCTCCTTCCCCTAGCTGCTGGTCACCCCTATATTTCCTTGTCCTTTTCTTTTGTGTATAATGGTTTTTAAGGGTTAAAGTAATATTTCTGATCTATTTTTTGAGAAATATACTTGTTTGATTTTTGTCAGGGGCTTTTCAATAACTGTTTTTGAGGTGAAGCCTAGAATCTACACCCATATCTACACAAATTCGACTTGTCAAGATATGAATATGAATACTTTTACTTTGTAAAAGTAATACATATACATGATAGAATAGAAGTACACATGCAATATAGTATTACATGTAGAAGTACATTGTATATGAACTAACATATGTGCAGGAAATACAGAGGAAGCAAAAGAACAAAATAGTAAATTCTTCCATTCAAGAAATAACCAAGGAATAATAATAGCATATATCCTGGTATTCTTGTTAAGAATTTTTTTATTTTAGTAATGATAAATGTTCATTGTTGAAGATAAATTATGATAACAAGAAGAATAAGAATAGTCTATCCATTTTCCCACTATCCCAAGACTTCTGTAAATATTTGATACTATATAAGACTATACATTTCTATGTCTCTATTAAAAATATATGTAACATGAATAGGTTTAATCTCTCTCCATATATATGTATATATAATTTTCTAACCTAATTATATTTTTCACCCAACAATATATCATGAATATCTTTCTAGGTGAAAAAAGAAAATTTATCATCTTTTCCTATTTTAGTTTACCTTTGACAGATTGTTCCTGTTTTTGCATTTGATACAAATAAATGGAAATATCTTTATACTTATCTGTAGTTATTCACTTAAATTCCTAAAAGCATAATGGTGAATAAAAGGGCAATTCATTTTTAAAGCTCTTGATTCTTTTTACCCAATTACCATCTACAATAGTTGTACCAATTCAGTCTCAGTTAGTGTTGTATCAGATTGAACCCTTACCAGAAATGCTGTCATTCACCAGTTTGAGGGTGAACAATTTATTAGCATCTTGGTTAATCTATGTTTTTGGTTACTTCTCCATATCTCTTGGACAGTAGAATTCTTTTGTTTTATCTTTTTCTTACTAATTTAAAGGACTCTTTGAGAGCATGGGCTCTGGTGTTTGAATCTTGTTCTCTTACTTACCAGTTGTGTGATCTTCTACAAGTTATTTAACCTCTTTAGACTTCCAGCAAGGATAATGAGAGAGTAGCTATAGGTAGGAAATAAAATCATACTTATACAGCATTAGAGTGGTTCTTAAAGTTTTTTTTTTTTTTTTTTGACAGGCAGAGTGGATAGTGAGAGAGAGAGAGAGAGAGAGAGAGAGAGAGACAGAGAAAGGTCTTCCTTTTTGCCGCTGGTTCACCCTCCAATGGCCGCTATGGCTGGCGCATCTCGCTGATCCGATGCCAGGAGCCAGGTGCTTCTCCTGGTCTCCCATGCGGGTGCAGGGCCCAAGGACTTGGGCCATCCTCCACTGCCTTCCCAGGCCATAGCAGAGAGCTGGCCTGGAAGAGAGGCAACCGGGATAGAATCTGGCACCCCAACCGCTACTAGAACCCGGTGTGCCGGCGCCGCAAGGCGGAGGATTAGCCTGTTAAGCCATGGCGCCGGCCATAAGGGTTCTTAAAGTTTGACCCAGCCCCTGAGTTCCATTTAGGGGATTCATGAGTTCAAAACTATTTTCATGATAATACCAACATGTTACTTGTCTTTTCATTCTTCCCAGTTACCTGAAATGTTATTATGAGTGTTAAGTAAAAAGCATAAACTTCGATATTAGACCAGTCTCAGTTTCTTCATCAATAAAATGAAGATGGTAATACCTGCCTTGCATATTTGATTACTTGGCATTAATTGGAATTATTAGTAATAGTTATACTCTTATAGGTATGTTTTGAATTTTTATTCTGTCCTTTTGAGCTGTGTCTGACTAATCTTATGTTATAAGTTTAATTGAACTGTATGTTTTGTTATATTTAGTTTGCAGATGCTGAAGGTTATTTTGCTGCTTGCACAACAGATACAACTATAAACAGTTCTTTGGTAAGTTTCCTCATCACCACTGGAGCAGGTGGACTTGAGCCACTGCAGGAAGAACTCAAAACAGCTTCGATGGCACCATAGCTATATTAGGAATTATAGCTCAATGTTGAGTGCCCTCTATGAAATTTGTTGTTTAGTATTTTCTTCCTTTTTTTCTTCCTTCCCAGGGAGACCTGGGGCTTGGAGGTAAGCAATTCAGCTACCTCTGAAGAGACAGGGGAAGGGGAAACTAGTTTTGAAAATGGTAAAGGACAATCCTTTGTTCCTTACCAGCTTTTCTACTTCATACTCATTATCATTTAGAGACAAATATTTCTACTTGACTCTAAGAATATGTAAGTAGATTGTTCATTTGTTCATTCCACACATTTTTTAGAGTGCCTAATATGTGTTAAACATTAGGTCTAGGCTCTGAAAATACAGCTTATGTTCTAGTATGTGTGTTTGTTTGGGGTAAGGGAGGAGACAGATAATAAGAAAGCAAATAAAATAATTAACATATTTACTTAAGTATTTATAATCTATTTAGAGAGATAGTATGTAAAATCCATTCTTGTTAGACCATCACTAAGGCATCTCTTTAAAATGTGGTTTTTACAATACTTCTTTTCTTTCCAAATGTGGCATTCTATCTGAGAATGGTATTAAAGTTCTCTAAAATTTAATATCAGCTTGTGAAGCCCTTGTTTGGTGACTTTATTGACAGTACAGTTTTTCATTTTGTTTTATTTGTGTCTTAGTACTGTAGTTAAATGTGGGGTAGGTAAGTTTGTATTGTGAAGAGTTTATTGACACTTAGAGAAAATGCCCTTTCTTTTCTTTGGGATCTTAATGTGCTAAGGTAATTTAATATCAGCTGTCTCTGTCAATACAGAAATCAGAACTGAGATAGCAGACTACCCTTCTGACTATTCTTCCTTTATTCCTTGCTGTTATCCATCAGATGAGTCTACCAAATTGTGCTAGACCCAATACTATAGTGATAAGTTCAGTATAACTGTTAAGAACAAATACTACACTTGATCTTAGCCAAAGGCTGAGAAGCGATAATAAGTACAGTATAACAAAGAGACTAACCATGTCTGTTTCTAGACCTTATTTGTTTATTTACTGAACATTTGTCATTGTTAGGAGTTAAAAATCAAAGAAATAAAAATGTTTCTTGTTGGAAAACTAGATCACCTGGAGAACATTTGAAAAATAGGTGTCATTTAGAATCACCTAAAAATACTGACCTTTTAGAGGAAGGTTAGGCAAACCAGGCTTTAATACTATTGTGTACCATTTTATTATTTTTTTAAAGATTGATTTATTTTTATTTGAAATGCAGAATTACAGAGAGAGGGAGAGATAAAAAGAGAAAGATATCTTCCAACCGCTTGTTCACTCACCAGATGGCCTCGGTGGCAGGGCTGGGCCAGGCCAAAGCCGGGATCCTTGAACTCCATTCAGATCTCCCACATGGGTGTAGGGACCCAAGCTCTGGAGCCATCTTCCACTACTTTCCCAGTGCGTTAGAAAAGAGCTGGATCAGAAGTGGAGCAGCAGGGAATCCAACTGGTACCAGCACCTCCTTTGTTTATTTTATATGTTAGTTTCTTGAACCTATTTCATAAACTTATTGTGGAGACCAGCGAAAAATGTACACGTGTTTAACTGTTCTGCTTGGTACCTGGTACCTAGCAAGAAGTAAGTCATGGTAGTAGTCATTTGTTGCTACCTATTAATTGTGTAAAAGTTTTCAGGAATTTTTATGCTTTTGTTGTTGAATCTTATGAAGTTAGAAAAAATAATTTGGCAAGCTTTTTTTAAAAGATTTTTTTAAAATTTATTTATTTGAAAGAGTTACAGAGAGAGGTAGAGAAAGAGAGAGAGAGAGAGAGAGAGAGACAGAGAGACAGAGAGAGGTCTTTCATCCACTAGTTCACTCCCCAAATGGCTGCAACAGCCAGAGCTGAGCCAGGAGTCTCTTCTGGGTTTCCCATGTGGGTGCAGGGGCCCAAGGACTTGAGCCATCTTCTACTGCTTTCCCAGGCCATAGCAGAAAGCTGGATTGGAAGTAGAGCTGCTGAGACTCAACCCAGTGCCCATATGTGCCACAGCACCAGCCCTGTGGCAAATATTATTAATGCAAACTGTATATTTGATTGCTGTTCCTTGCCTGCTTTCCCCTTTAGACTACAGGATCACTGAGGAGAAGACTTTTTCATTTCTCACCCTTATATTCCCAAGACCTGGAACCATATTTGACATGGTCAGAGCTCAATATGTATTTTTTTTTAAAAGAGTGAATGAAAAGGGATGGAAGATAAACTGTTAACTGAGAGAGAGGTCATTTTTTAATGACATTTAAATACAGGTTGAGTATCCCTGATCCTAAAATTTGAACTCCAAAATGCTCCAAAATCTGAAACTTTTTGTCATTATACTTTGACGAATTAGTTGAGTTTCCTTAAAAACATGTTTTGGGAAAATTATGATGTGTAAACATGGTGTTTTGGATGGTATCTGGATCTACATTTAAATTGTAGCCACCATATCGTCTTTTATACTGGCTGTTTTTGTTCTGTTTCTGTTACATTCCAGAGTGAACCTCTGTATGTTCCTGTGAAATTTCATGATCTTCCAAGTGAAAAACCTGAGAGTACAAACATTGATACTGAAAAAAGTGAGCAAATCTTACAATTTCATATCTCCGAAAGGGGTGGAAATTTTAGCCTCATTAAAGCCTCCCACTCAGCCCTAAACTTGTGGTTTGCTAGATTGACTGGCATCCCCTGGTAGTGCTTCTATTGCACATGTGTTGGCTCATCCTGTAGTCTTCTACACATTTGTCTAGATTGTGAATCTGATACAATATAATCATTTTTGTACTGATCCAACCAGAAATCCAAGCACCGAAAGTCTCTGTGGTTTCATCATAAATATATTTTTTCAAATGAACAGTATCCTCTCCATATGCCCTTAAATCCCTCATAGCAAATTAGGTAAGTTTTGCTGGTTCTGTGAATTTATTAAAGCATACCAGGTTCAGTGTAAACACAGGATTTACCCACAATTTTTCTCACAAGCAATGGACCTATACAGGAATAATCTGCATACTTGCCCAAGAAAATAATTCTTATAATTTGAGTATTCATGAAGAAAAATCCAAACAAAATTTTATTATAAATGCTAAAACAATAATCATACTAAAATCCAGAAGCAGGCAGTTTACACATTTCCAGAAGACATGTTTAAATGTTGGTCTCATTTGAAAACCTTCCAAACATTTTCATAGATGAAACCATATTTCCGGTTAACTATTTTGAATAGACAAAGATGCCCCAGCTGATAACATAACTCTGATTTCCTTTGTCATAGATGAATTAAATAGTATATACTTATCATTAAATCACAACTTAGATTTTATTGATTGCAAGGGGGAACACTTAATGATTTTGTGTTGTGCTTTCCTTTTAAGCTCCCAAAAAGTCTCGTGTACGGTTCAGTAATATCATGGAGATCCGACAGCTTCCATCAAGCCATGCATTAGAAGCGAAGTTGTCGCGCATGTCATATCCTACTGTGAAAGAACAAGAGTCTATATTAAAAACTGTGGGGAAATTGACTGCAACTCAAGTAGCAAAAATTAGCTTTTTTTTTTGCTTTGTGGTAGGTTGTTTCTTAATTATATGTTTGGAACTTGAAAAGACTGTATACCGACAATATTGTATTGAAGTATAAGACTTTCAGATTGTTAATTTTTGTTGTTGTTGTTAATCATGACTTTATTTATTTATTTTTTTAATTTATTTGACAGGTAGAGTTATAGACAGCGAGAGAGAGAGAGAGACAGAGAGAAAGGTCTTCCTTCTGTTGGTTCACTCCCCAAATGGCCACTATGGCCGGCACTGCGCCGATCCGGAGCCAGGAGCCAGGTGGTTCTTCCTGGTCTCCCATGAAGGTGCAAGGGCCCAAGCACTTGGGCCATCCTCCACTGCCCTCCCGGCCCACAGCAGAGAGGACTGGAAGAGGAGCCACCTGGACTAGAACCCGGCACCCATATGGGATGCCGGCGCCGCAGGCAGAGGATTAACCAAGTGAGCCACGGCACTGGCCCCTAATCATGACTTTAAACTCTACTCTCTGGCATGACTGGGAGTTAGAGTTAATACGTGCTTATCATTACCTCAATAAATTATAATTCAATGAATTTTACAACAGTGAAACTGTTCATATACACTCAAGCACAGTTTAGGAAGTTTTTCAGAGTTTGTCATTTTCTCAGAGTTAGAATTATGAGTATATTTATTTTACCCTGTGCTATAAAATACAAGGGAATAGTAAAAATCCACATAAGAGTTTACTATACATGTTAATTTGTTCAGGTATCTGTTTTTACACTTTATATTAAATCATGTAAATGTGGTTGAGTATTATTTTTGCAAGTACAGTAATTCCACAGAATTTCCTATAGATTTTTTTTAAAAAGATTTATTTGTTTATCTGAAAGACAGAGTAACAGAAAGAGACAGAGAGAGATCTTCCATCTGCTAGTTCATTCCTCAAATGGCTGCAACAGCCAAGAGTGGACCAGCCAGTGCCTGGAGCCCAGAACTCTCTCCAGGTCTCTTACATGTATGACAAGGACCCAAGTACTTGAGCTGTCATCTGCTGCCTTCCAGGATGTGCCTTAGCAGGAAGTTGGATCCGAAGCAGATTAGCTGGGGATTGAACCAGGCACTCTGATAAAGGATGGAGGCAGCCCAAGCAGCAACTTAAACTACTACACCAAACGCCTGTGCCTGTTTGCTTGAAATTTATTAAGAGTAGGTTTTAAATGTCCTCACTACCACGCCCCCCCCCCACAGTGGTAACTGTGGATGATGATGGGTGTGCTAATTTGTGATAATTAGTATATAGTGTATATATACATATATATCAAATCATCACTTTGTATATTCTGAATTTATATAATTTTTGTCAATTAAGTATCTCTTAGAATATTTTTATGGGTATTTAAAACTGAATTACTATGAATGAAACAATGAAATGTTATATAAATTGTTTCCTATAATTATTAGTAAGTAGTTGTCCTCAACTCTGGAGTAATAGAATGAGTCGTGGATAATGTATGGATGATTTTTATTGGAGTAAAGTGGGAACAGGTCTTTTATGATGAGAGTGCCCTGGGTTGAGAGCCAGAGAATAGAGTTCTGGGAGAGGTAGAGAATGGGAAAGTCTTTCTGGGAAGCTAATGAATTTTTATGATCTTTGAATGCCTGCCATCTAAGTGTTCTGTTTTTATTTCTTTACCTTCCATTAGCAGAGACTGGTGAGATTGTTTGGAAAATGTACAAATGTTTAAATATTAAAGTAGTACAAGAATTGGGTTAATAAAGCTAATTACACCCGATAAGCTTATCTGTTCTTGCAGAAAACCTCTGAAAGATAATTCAGGGAAGTATCTGCCTCTTGTCTAGTGATTCAACTACAGATAGATTGTGACTCCTACAGCTGTATATGTTGATATTACCCATTTCATCAATTGCTACCTCATCTTATTATTTAGATAGGTAAGTGAAATTATCTAGGAAATCAGATGGACTTTAGATGGAATCATAACCACATAGACACAATTTCACTGTGACTTTAGCCTCAATTACAGAATAGACTAGAGATCACTAGACTCAGCCATCTGCTCTTTCTGATAGTATCCTGAGATCTTGTATCTATGCGCTTCATAATACTGAGTTATAAATTCTGAGAGAGATCTAAATATGTCCCTTTCAATAGAGACAAGGCAGTCTTCAATGGAATCTGTGACAGTAACAAAGATACCAAAATAGTTAGACTAACAGTTAGTTTACTTCTGTAAAGTATATGCTTTAGTAACACTCATGCTTGAAATAGTAAAGTATCCAGCTACTAGAAAAAAAAAAAAAAAGATCAACTTTAACGAAGATAAATGAACTTTGGACATCATATCACCCTTCATCAAAAAAAAGATTTTATATCTTATTTCCTAAATCATATAAATAATTACCAATAAACTCATAATTTTCATTAGACATTTCTAAATTTATGGAGTAAATGTAGCCTTTGCTTATCAATCTAGCTAGCTAGCTAGTTCCATCTTTCTGCATGGACACATTCAGTTTAATGGAGTTCTTAATTATGCTATTCACCTATATATGTGTTAATGTTTGAGATTTTTCCCGAATTTAAATTTGATTTAAATAAGCTTCATAGAGTGCTAGTGGTGCTTGATTAAAACAAATTTTAAATTATTTAATGCCTAATTTTATTTTATTTTATTTTAAAAAGAAAGGTAACTTTCAACCAATTTTTGTTAATTTCATAAGGGAAATTGGATAACATGATCTTAGGTCTGATTACAAATGTTTGTTATCTTTTGTGCCTGTGGTTTTTTTCAATGTGAAGCAGCTTTTAAAATCTCTCATGGTAACAGTGTTTAGGAAAAGAAAAAAAAGGAGCACTATAAGTTGCTGTAAAAGATACAGACATGTCTATCATTTTGTTTTTCTTTTAGTGGTTTTTGGCAAATTTGTCTTATCAAGAAGCACTTTCAGACACACAAGTTGCTATAGTTAATATTTTGTCTTCAACTTCTGGTAAGAAATTTATCTTCAAATCTGCTGTAAAATTGATATGTGTATATTTCTGGTATATACACATATGTGCATATATATATAAAATTCTATCTTGTTCTAAGCTGTTACATTAATTTTAGGGTACATTAGTGTAATTATAACTGCTTTTTAATCTTCATATTTTTATCTTAGTCTTGTGCTGTTTATGTTCTTTCAGATACTTTACAGAATTTTTTATATGCCAATATATTGAAGTATTTTGGTTGGTTCTTTATATTATAGTTGTAGCTAGTTTTCTTTCCCTGCACATATCCTTTCTAAAGATCTTTTTCTAGACCCTTTAACTAAATGTAATAGCTTCTTTCAGAACTATAATTTACCCCATGTTAAGGTGTTTTATTTTTAAAATTGAATCACCTTCCAAATCTGGAAGATAAAAGAAGTATTTTTGAAGTGGTAAAAATAACTTTAGCACACAGGCTGGAATATGATGAAGTCAGAATGTTATTCTGGATGCTTAACTCCCTTATTATTTTAAAATAAATAGAACTTTCCTTGATCTGTACAGTTAAGATAAATGTGGTTTAATTTTGATGTATGACTTTGAACATTTTCAGCCTAGATAACTGCAGTCACAGTTATTTAAAAATGACAAAAGAATAATTTGTTAGATTTATAATGAGCCATGAAGATGATATTTAATAATGGTAACAGTCTCTAAGCTCATGTACCTTGTTTTCATCCTTTTCTCCCCATAGGACTGTTTACCTTAATTCTTGCTGCAGTGTTTCCAAGTAACAGCGGTGATAGGTTTACCCTTTCAAAATTATTAGCTGTAATTTTAAGGTAAGGATATTAGTATATTCATAGTATAATAGGTAGTTTTCTCTACCTAAAACTACGATGTTAAAAAAATAGTCATAATAATTTATATTGTAGTATAATATACAGACAAAGATGAGGATACAAGAAGGCCCTAAGTGGACGTTGTGCTACTCAGTCCTGCATCACCTGCTGGAGCAGTTGTCAAACCTTTCTGGGTAGGGTAACTAGCAGGAAGAAGCCCCACAATGTCTTTGACTCCCACTTATGTCAATACACACTTAATATTATCCTGATGCTCACATTTAACTTAATGTGGCAATTCAATCCTCATAACCTTCTGGGTTTCAATTTCCTTTTCCTGAGACAAGTTCCCCTTTTTTCCTTGGTTTTGATTTCTCCTTGTACTTTTTCTAGGAATCTAACATTCGATTTTCTTTTCTTGTCTAACCCTCCAATGATCTTTCAGTTATTTTCTGTATAACTTGTTTATTAGTTTTGTACTGCTGCACATCAATATTGCTAATAACTATATTTCAATCTTATTTAATTGTGTGCATATTTGTGTTGTCTTCCTACTGGATTGTCAATCCTTAGAGACCTAAAGCCTCAGCATAGGCTTTTGCCCCTAGCAGTCAAAAAAAAAAAAAGCTTTAAAACAAGTAGTATTGTATGTTCTTAAAATGTCATAGTAAATGTTGTTTAGTACCTCATTATGAACTGGCCTTAAACAATAACATTCAGTTTCTATGGTTATAAAAAAGAATTTGACATTGCACCAATCTTGAAGAAAATCTGATAAGCTAAGAAATCTCATTTGATCAATGAGAAAGAGTGGCCTCAACCCACCTGGAATCTAATTCCATTTCCATCATTACTAGGTTTGAGACCTTAGGCAAGTTTCTTACATCTCTGTGCAAATTTCCTCATCTGTATATTGGGATAGTAGTAGAATTTGTTGTCTGGGATTGTCAAAAGTATTAAATGAATTAAAACTTGTTAAATGTTTGAGACAATATCTGGTATGTAACAGATGCTCATTATACTTAGCAATCATCATCTAAATGGAAATAAAATCTCTGATTTCTGGAATGTTGTTGGTACTCAGATCATATCTGAATCTGATTCAGTTAAATAATTATTTAACTGAGAACTTTGGTCATTTTACTGAAGGATAACAAATTTTTGATATAAAGATTACATTTGACTTATGACAGCACTGTTCCACAAGGGAAAATAATTTCTGTTTTTAAGTATTTTTTTTAAGATTTATTTATTTATTTGAAAGTCAGAGTTACACATAGAGGAGAGGCAGAGAGGGGATGGGGGTCCTCCATTGATGATTCACTCCCCAATTGGCCGCAACGGCCGAAGCTGCACTGATCCGAAGCCAGGAGCTAAGAGCCTCCTCTGGGTCTCCCACGTGGGTGCGTGGGCCCAAGGACCTGGGCCATCTTCCATTGCTTTCCCAGGCCACAGCAGAGAGCTGTATCAGAAGTGGAGCAGCCAGGGTTCAAACCAGTGCCCACATGGCATGCCAGTGCTTCAGGCCAGGGCATTAACCCATTGTGCCACAGCACCAGCCCCAATAATTTCTTTTTTAATATTCCTCTCCCATTGCCACATGGTCATTTTGATCAAAAGGTGAGAGAATTAGACTCTTTTAAATTAGCAGTATTCCATCTGCTTGAAAAATTGTATAAAACTTAAAAGATGCATAGAAATAGGAAGATAGCATAAGCTCCATGAGCTTAAGAACCATATCCATCTCATTCACTCATGTTAGCTACTCAGAAAATAGCAATTGAGTGAGTGACCTGATTTCTCTGTATTCTTAGTTTGGTCTTATTTTTATTCATTAAAAGCATGGGCTAAGTGGGATTACTTAAGTATGTAAGGATAGTTTTACTGTTAACTTAGGTTTTGCCAGTAAGCAGAAGTTGTACCTATGTAAAGTCTATATTGACTTAATACATTTATATCTCCAAAAGAAGGATTGGCAGAGGAATGACAAGTTGGTTAATTTTTCTCCAGTTGAAGGGTAATAGCACTTAAGAATGTTGGACTCTGGAGCCAGTTGGTCTTGGTTCAATGACTTTACCTCTTTGTGCATTAGTTTGCTCATGTAAAATGCAAATGGTAATAGTGATGCCTTTCATGTGAGGCAATATTATTCATTTTGTGAGTATTAAATTAGTTATTAGAAGTATAATACTAAAAAAAAGTATAATATGCTTTACTGATAATATTATTAATTCCTATTAATGAACTTCTTCAACAGCTTTACCCAAAGTTAGGTTAGACTTTATCATTTATAAATAATTTTTGTCTTTATAATTAGCCTCTTAAGGAATTCATTATTTTGCTTATCAGTAATGACTGTCATTCTTATAGCATTGGAGGTGTTGTGCTGGTAAACCTATCAGGGTCTGAAAAATCTGCTGGAAGAGATACAATAGGTAAGTTACCTCTCTGTTAAGAACATAGAAGTATGCTAGGAAGTTTGTGTATATCATCATTTGTGCACATGTGTGCTAATACAGAGCATGGGAACTAACAGCATTTTTTTTAAAAAAGCTTCTCCTTGGAATTAATGTGAAAAACAATTAAAAAATGCTTTATGGAATTCTCATATAACCTTCATCCGCATTTTTCTAGTTGTTAATAATTTATATAACCACAGTTACAAATATCAGGAATTAGCATTGATTAAAATTGTAGTACCTGGTCTATAGACCTTTACAAATTTCGCTGTTATTTCTACTAAGGTTCTTTTTCTGGACCAGGATCATTTGTTGCATTTAATTGTTATGTATCTTTTGTTTCCTTTAATCTGTAACTGTTCCTACCTGTTCTGTTTTTGTCTTTTATGACCTTGACACTTTTGAAGGATACAGCCTACTTGTTTGCAGAATGCCCCTCAATTTGAGTTTTGACTGATTTCCTCATGATTAAATTGAAGTTGTTCACTTATGCTAAGAATGTGTTTCCTTATCTAATCAGTGCATTGTACCAGAAGGCACATGACGTTGATTTGACCTGGGACTAGTGATGTTAATTCCAAGGTGTTTTCTGCCAGATTGTTCCAGAATAAAGTTACTGTGTTTTTCTTTGTAGATAATAAGCATGGTGTGGAGAGATACTTTGAGACTAGACAAATATCCTGTTCCTATCAAACTTTTACCCACTAATTTTGTCATGCATTCTTGATTCTTGTCTGAAACAGTTCTAACTATGATAAATAATTTTTTATCCCATGCTTAGATTTAGTAAAACCAAGATGATCGGAACCTAACTTAAATGGTTTCCCTTGGATACTTTATCTGGGTATTTGAAATGTATTGAATAAACCAGTGCTTTCTATGTTATTTTTAGTTACTGCTCAGCGAGCAGTGCCTTAAATTGCCTTATGTCTTTCTTACCTAGAGCAGCTTTGTGTCACTCTTTATAAAGTTTGTCAAAAGTAGAATTAAAAGATAATGCAAATTTTATGTGAACTTTTTGTAGCACCTTATATATAAAATAATATATATAGATACAAAGATATTTCATAAAACTTGTGGAAAATGGAGTTAAAAGTGTGAGTTTGTTTTGGTGCAAAAATTGTTTTGAAATCCATGCATAGTTTTTCATAATACACATCTTACATACATTATGAACAAACCTTTTTTATAACAAAATAATTTCATACTTGAAATACCATTTCCCATTAAAGTACTTCATCTATTTGTTATGTGTGTGAGATGTTTGTTTTTAAAGATTTGTTTTTGGCTGGCGCCATGGCTGACTAGGCTAATCCTCCTCCTGCGGTGCCGGCACACCAGGTTCTAGTCCCGGTCAGGGCGCCGGATTCTGTCCCAGTTGCTCCTCTTCCAGTCCAGCTCTCTGCTGTGGCCCGGGAGTGCAGTGGAGTATGGCCCAAGTCCTTGGACCCTGCGCTCGCAAGGGAGACCAGGAGAAGCACCTGGCTCCCGGCTTCGGGTCAGCGCGGTGTGCCATCCGCAGCAGCCATTAGAGGGTGAACCAACGGAAAAAGGAAGACCTTTCTCTCTGTCTCTCTCTCTCCCTGTCCACTCTGCCTGTCAAAAGAAAAAAGATTTATTTTTATTTATTTGAAAGGCAGAGTTGACAGAGGAAGAGACAGGGAGCAAGGGAGAGGGAAAGATCTTCCATCCAGATACTGCAACAACAGAAGCTGGACCAGGCCAAAGCCAGGAGCCTGGAACTCCATCCAGATCTTCCATATGAGTAGCAGAGGCCCAAGCACTTTTCCCATGATTCTCTACTTTCCTAGCTGTGTTAGCAGGGAGATGGATCAGAAATGGGGCAGCTTGGACTTGAACCAGCCTTCCAACAGGGGATGCCATTATTGCAGTGGGCAACTTAACCTGCTGTGCCCCAACACTAGCCCAAGAGATTTGTTAATAGGCTTTCCCTTTGCTTTTTTTCAAATAAGGTCTAAAAATAGTAAAACAATAGTTATCTTTTGAGTAATTGATTAAAATATTGAATATGCTCATTTCTTGAAGTAGTGTCTGATACTAAATTGTGAATAAGTATATGTTGAATGAGTTAATAAATAAATGCTTTAAATCCTTATGTTGATTTTTACAGGTTCTATTTGGTCTCTTGTTGGAGCCATGCTCTATGCTGTCTATATAGTTATGATTAAGAGAAAAGTAGACAGAGAAGACAAGTTGGATATTCCAATGTTCTTTGGTAAGAATATATTTAATTTGAGGCTATTCAAATGATTTACTTAGAGTTCAGTTTTTAATTTTGGGTAGAAGAAGAAAGCCTTTCCCCCCTCCATAAGAATGCTTAAAACCTTTTAAGGATTATGGAGTTGTACACCTCTGAGGGAGTGTCCATTCCCCTCAGTATGAGGTGGAGAAACTTACTCCTAAAGCCTTTTTTGCATTAGTGTTTTCAGCCTAGGATTCAAATATTTCCTCACTGATAGGACAGAATTATTCCATGTGAGAGTTTACTCACTATATATTTTACATTTTGCCATTAGAATTGTTGGAAATATAGGTTTGGGGAATTGCCCCAAAATAATATGTAGAAAATTATTCCAGTTTGTGTATATATTTTCATTAAAAATGGTGGTATAGTTAAAGGCTTTCCATTTGCATTTTATCCTAAGAATTCACATTTTTTCAACATAGATTCTCAAATTACCCAGTTGTAGTTTCTGGCACCAATTCTTACATTTTGGTAAATAAAATACCTAATATGATTTATAAATTTTCCTTTGTCTAAAATCAATTAAAAAAAGAATTTGTGCGATTTGTAGTATTGCTAAAGAACACACAATGACAAGATATTCACCAAAAGTTGGCTGAATATAATTAGAGAAAGAAGCCTGGCAATGAGAGTTCAGAGTGCAACTGTCAGGAAGTTAGGAGACCTGGAATTTGGCTATTATAACTTCTTTTGACTTATATTCATATGAAAAATGGAAGATACTAGACTACATAAGTGCTTCTAAACTCATCCAAACTCCTTCCTAGGGAATAGAAAGAATTTGGGCTGGGAAGAGATGGAGTTGCACATGGGAGTCTGGTTCTTGATTTTTTTTTTTTTTTTTTTTTTTTTTGCTGCTTCCTCTGGAACAGCCTTACTGGTTGGGCTTTTTCTGTTATGATTTAGTTTGTAAAAAAGGTTTTTCAACTAAAAATAGTTTAAATAGCTGCACCTAAATATTTACAGCCATAAAACATTTGAAAAGTTACAGGTCTAAATGACTGCTTACGTTCCTTTTAAGTATACCATTATAGAAATATATATTAAAAATGAAGATTAGGGCTGGTGTTGTGGTGCAATAGGTTAAATTGCCACTTGTTTTTATGTTTATTTTTTTAAAGATTTACTTATTTATTTGAAAGGCAGAGTTAGAGAGAAGGAGATAGAGAGACACAGAGAGAGAAAATGAGAGAGAGAGAGAGAGAGAGAGAGAGAGAGAGAGAGAGAGATCTTCCATCCACTGATTTACTCCCCAAATGTCTGAGACAGCCAGGACTGAGCCAGATGGAAGCTAGGAACTAGGAGCTTTTTCCAGGTCTCCTATGTGGGGGCAGGGCCCTTAGCACTTGGTCCATCCCCTGCTGCTTTTCTAGGTACGTTAGCAGGGAGATGGATCCAAAGTGGAGGAGCTAGCCTCCCAAATGGGATCCTGGCACTGCAAGTGGTGGCTTAATCCACTGTGCCACAATGCCAGCCCCAAACTGCCACCTGTGGTGTGAGCATTGCACATTGGAGTGTTGTTTCAAGTCTTGGCTTCCTGCTAATGCACCTGAAAAGTAGCAGATGATGGCCCAAGTACTTGGGCCCCAGCCATTCATATGGGAGACCCAGATGGAGTTTCTAGCTCCTGACTTCAGTATGGCCCAGACCTGGCTGTTGCAACCATTTGGAGACTAAACCAGTGAATGGAAGAAATCTCTTTCTTCTGTCTCTTTCTCTCATGTGTGTGTGTGTGTGTGTGTGTATGTCTCCCCATCTTATTCTTTCAAATAAGTATTTTTTAAAAGAATATTTTTTTGTTTTTTATTTGTATGTATCTCATAAATACAACATTAGGAACATAGTAATTCTTCCACCATACCCACCCTCCCATTCACTCTTTACACCCCCTTCCTCCTCCCTCTCCTTTTTAGTCCAAAAAAGAAAAAGTAAAAACAAACAAACAAACAAAAGAATGGAATAAAAAAAACTAAGAAAACTGTTACTCAACAGTCTAGACAAAGGGCTGTTCTATGTTATTTCTTCTCAAAGTTGAATTTGCATCGTTTCCCTTCCTTCCTCCCCCTTCTTTCCTTTTAGAAACTTGATTGTCTTTAAAGAAGAACCCAAGGATGATACATCTTTTGTGAGCTTTTAGACATAGCTATAACTTATGAGACATAATAATATTCTCAATTTAATACAATAAAAGAAAGTGATTCTTGAAAACAAATTTTACTATTAAGTCTCATGGTACAACTCTTTGGGGACAGAGGTCCTCCATGGAAAGTTAGTGTACAATGACTCTTGTTTATTTAACAAATAACACTCTTATGTGTGACATCAGTGATCACCCAAGGCTCTTGACATAAGCTTTCTTGGCTATAGAAGCCTTTTGGATCCACTAGCTTGACAAAGCCATAAGCAGAAGTTCTCTCCTCCCTTCACAGAAAAGTACATCTTTCTTTGTGGCCACTTCTTTCCACTGGGGTCTTACCCAAAGGGGTCCTTTATGTAGGACATTTTTTGCTGGCGTGTTTTGGCTTTCCATGCCTGAAATGCTCCCTCTGAGCTTTCTAGCCAGACCAGAATGATTTAAGGGCTGATTCTGAGATCAGAGTGCTACTTAAAGTGATTGTCATTCTATGAGTTGGCTGTATGGATTGCTTCCCATGTTGGAGCCTTCATTCCTTTCTAATTCTATTATTGTTTCCAAACATTTAGTCCTATTTATATGATCATTTTACTTGATCCTATTTATATGGTCACTTTAGCACTTGTTCCTACCAATTTAATATTTATAACACTTAAGCTGCTATTTTTATCAGCCAGCTTAAGGGATTTTGGGGTCCTTTGGCAAGTTGTTAAGCTGTACCCTTAGAATAAGTCCATAGGAAAGTATGTAGGACTGTACTGCGTTGCAATTATGATTGCAAGTCATAATTTCACAATTAAAACTTTAGGATCTTTGTAATTCTTCCCACCATGCCTGCCCTCCAATCCACACCCCCATCCCCATCCTCTTTTTTTTTTTTTTTTTCACAGGCAGAGTGGACAGTGAGAGAGAGAGACAGAGAGAAAGGTCTTCCTTTTGCCGTTGGTTCACCCTCCATTGGCCACCGCGGCTGGTGTGCAGGGGCCGGCACACCACGCTGATCCAAAGGCAGGAGCCAGGTGCTTCTCCTGGTCTCCCATGGGATGCAGGGCCAAAGGACTTGGGCCATCCTCCACTGCACTCCCAGGCCTCAGCAGAGAGCTGGCCTGGAAGAGGGGCAACCGGGATAGAATCCAGCGTCCCGACTGGGACTAGAACCCGGTGTGCTGGTGCCTCAAGGTGGAGGATTAGCCTATTGAGCCGTGGCGCCAGCCTCATATGGTAGTTCTATGTTCAGACCTCTTAGGTATCTCCACACTATCTTCCATAGTGGCTTTACCAGTTTGCATTCCCACCAGCAGTGGATTAGGGTGCCTTTTCCCCCACATTCTCACCAACATTTGTTGTTTGTTGATTTCTGTATGAAAGTCATTCTATCGGGGTGAGGTGAAACCTTATTGTGGTTTTGATTTGCAGTTCTCTGACAGCTAGCAATCCTGAGCATTTTCTCATGTGTCTGTTGGCCATTTGGATTTCCTCTTTTGAAAAATGTCTGTTTCAGTTCTTTGCCCATTTCTTAACTGGATTGTTTGTTTTGTTGTTGTTGAGTTTTTTAATCTCTTTATATTTTCTGGGTATTAATCCTTTATCAGTTGTATAGTTTGCAAATATTTTCTCCCATTCCATCAGTTTTCTCTTCACTTTGCTGATTGTTTCTTTCATAGTGCAGAAGCTTCTCAGTTTAATGTAATCCCATTTGTCAATTTTGGTTTTGATGGCCTGTGCCTCTGGGATCTTTTCTGAGAATTCTTTGTCTATGCCAATGTCTTGTAGGGTTTCCCAAATGTTCTCTAATAATTTGATTGTCTTGGGTTGTTGGTTTAGATCTTTAGTCCATTTTGAATGGATTTTGGTGGAAGGTGTCAGGTAAAGGTCTTGCTTCATCCTTCTGCATGTGGTGATCCAGTTTTCCTAGCACCATTTGTTAAAGAGACTGGCCATGCTTGAGGGATTGATTTTAGCTCCTTTGTTGAAGATAAGTTTGTTGTAGATGCATGGATTGATTTCTGGAGTTTCTATTCTGTTCCATTGCTCTATCTATCTGTTCTTGTACCAGTACTAGGCTGTTTTGATTATAATTGCCCTGAGGTATGTCTTGAAATCTGGCATTGTGATGCCTCAAGCTTTGTTTTTGTTGTATAAGATTGCTTTAGCCATTCAGGGTTTCCTGTGTTTCCATATGAATTTCAACATCATTTTTTTATATCCGAGAAAAATTTCTTTGGTGTTTTGATTGGTATCGCATTGAATTTGTAAATTGCTTTCGATAGTATGGGCATTTTGATGATATTGATTCTTCTAATCCATGACCATGGAAGATTTTTCCATTTTTTTTGCATCTTCTCCTATTTCTCTCTTTAATGTTTTGTAATTCTTACCATAGAGATCTTTGACATCCTTGGTTAAATTTATACTAAAATATTTGATTTTTTTGGTACCTATTATGAAAGGTATTGATCTTAGAAGCTCTTTCACAGCTGTGGCATTGTCTGCAAATACAAAGACTATTGATTTTTATATGTTGATTTTATTTTCTGCTACATTTACAAACTCTTTTATGAGTTCCAATAGTCTCTTAGTAGAGTCTTTTGGATCCCCTATCTATAGAATCATGTCATCTGAAAATAAGGATAGTTTGACTTCCTCCTTCCTTATTTGTATGCCTTTCATTTCTTTTTCTCGTCTAATGGCTCTGGCTAAAACTTCTAGGACTATACTGAAAAGCAGTGGAAAGAGTGGGCACCTTTTTCTGGTTCCAGATCTGTGAGATTGCTTCCAACTTTTCCCTATTCAGTAAGAAGCTGGTCATGGGTTTGACATAAATTGCCTTAATTGTGTTAAGAAGTGTTCCTTCTATTCACAATTTGCTTAAAGTTCTCATCATGAAAGGGTGTTGTATTTTGTCAAATGCTTTCTCTGCGTCTATTGAGATAATCATATGGATTTTGTTCTTCAGTTTTTTAATGTGATGTATCAAATTGATGGATTTCAGTAGGTCATATGTATACACAAGTCTATCAGTTTCTTCTAGGCATCCCGTTTTGTTGGTATACTGCTCTTTGTAGTAATTGCTGGTGTTTCTTTTTATTTATGTGGTATCTATTTTTACATTTACTTCTTCATTTCTGATTTTATTAATTTGGGTCTTCTTTTTTTGGTTACTTGGGCCAATGGTGTGTCAATTTTGTCTATTTTTTTGAAAAACCAACTCTTTGTTTGCTGTTTGTATTATTGTATTGGTTTCAATTTTGTTGATTTCTTCTCTAATTTTAATTATTTCTTTTCTCCTAGTTTTGGTTTTGGCTTACTGTTGTTTTTCTAGGTCCTTGAGATGCATTGATAGTTTGTTTATTTGGTGCCTTTCCAATTTTTTGATGTAGGCTCCAACTGCTATAAATTTTCCTCTTAACACTGCTTTGCTGTATCCTGTAAGTTTTGATATGTTGTATTGTCATTTTCATTTGTTTCCAGAAATTTTTTGATTTCTCTTTTGATTTTTTCGGTGACCCACTGTTCATTCAGGAGCATGTTGTTCAGTCTCCATGTGTTTGCATATATTTTGGGGATTCCTGAGTTATCGATTACCAACTTCATTTCATTGTTTTCAGAGAATATGCTTGGTATGATTTTGATCTTTTTTGAATTTGCTGAGACTTGCTTTATGACCTAGCATGTGGTCAATCCTTGAAAACGTTCCGTGTCCTGGTGAGAAGAATGTGTATTCTATGGCTGTAGGATGGGAGAGCTCTGTAGATATCTGTGAGGTCCATTTGGTCTATAGTGTCAATTAACTCTACTGTTTCCTTGTTGATTTTCTGTCTGGTTGATCTGTCCATTGCTGAAAGTGGGGTATTGAAGTTCCCCATTACTATCATATTTTAGTCTATATTTCCCTTTACATCCCTTAACATTTCTTTTAAATAGCCAGATGCCCTGTAATTAGGTGCATATATATTTATAATAATCATATCTTCCTGTTTTATTGATTCCTTAATCATAATATAGTGCACTTCTTTGTCTCTTTTAACAGTTTTTGTATTAAGTCTATTTTCTCTGATATTAGAATGGCTACACCAGCTCTTTTTTAGTTTCTATTAGCATGGGTTTATCTTTTTCTATGCTTTTACTTTCAGTCTGCATGCATTTTTGTTGTGAGATGTGTTTCTTGTAGGCAGCAAATAGATGGGTTTAGTTTTTAATCCATTCAGCCAGAATGTCTTTTAACTATAGAGTTGAGACCATTTATATTCAGGGTGACTTTCGTTAAGTAATGATTTTGCCCTGCTATATTTCCATTAATAGTCCTAATTTTTTACTTTGGCTTTCCTTTTTACTTTTACTGGGAGATTTTCTTTCACCTTCTTTCATAGTGATGTTCCTGTTTCTGTGTGTAGCACATCCTTGAGCATCTTTTGTAGGGCTGGCCAAGTAGTTATGAATTCTTTCAATTTCTGTTTGTTATGAAAGATCTTTATTTCATCCTCATTCATAAATAAGAGCTTACAGGGCACAGTATTCTGGGTTGACATTTTTATCTCTTAAGACTTGGAATTTTCTCCTTGCCTGTAGAGTTTCTGATGAGAAGTCCACTGTGAGTCTAATTAGGGTTCCTCTGAATGTGATTTAGCGTTTTCTTATGTACATTTTAGAATCTATGTTTTACCATGGAGAGTTTTACTACAGTATGTCATGGTGAAGCTCTTTTCTTACTGTGTCTTTTGGGAGTTATGTGTGCTTCCTGTAATTGGGTGGTCCTTTCTTTCTCCAAATTGGAGGAATTTTCTGTTATTATTTCACTGAAAAGGCCTTATAATCCTTTATGTCTCTCCACGCCATCAGGAATTCCTAGGACCCATATGTTGGGTTGTTTGATAGTATTTTGTAGATCTCCCACAGTGTTTTTTTAGTTTTCTAATTTCTTCTTCTTTTTTTTAATATGACTGAAATTTCTAGAAATTTGTTTTCTAGTTCTGATATCTTTCTCCTATCTCATGTACTCTGTTGTAAGACTTTCCACTGCATTTTTATTTTATTTATTGAATTCTTCATTTCTAGTATTTCATTTGATTTCTCTCTCTCTCTCTCTCTCTCTTTTTTTTTTTTTTTTTTTTTTTTTTTGGACAGGCAGAGTGGACAGTGAGAGAGAGAGACAGAGAGAAAGGTCTTCCTTTTGCTGTTGGTTCACCCTCCAATGGCCGCTGCTGCTGGTGCGCTGCGGCTGGCGTATCACGGTGATCCGAAGCCAGGAGCCAGGTGCTTCTCCTGGTCTCCCATGCAGGTGCAGGGCCCAAGGACTTGGGCCATCCTCCACTGCACTCCCAGGCCTCAGCAGAGAGCTGGCCTGGAAGAGGGGCAACCGGGACAGAACTGGCATCCCGACCTGGACTAGAACCCGGTGTGCCAGCACCGCAAGGCGGAGGATTAGCCTATTGAGCCGCGGCGCCGGCCCTTGATTTCTCTTTAAAAGCTCATTTTCATGGGAAAATTTTTCATTTAGTTTTTTTTTAATATTTACTTATTTACTTGGAAGTCAGAGTTACACAGAGAGAGGAGAGGCAGAGAAAGAGAGAGAGAGAGAGAGAGAGAGAGAGAGAGAGAGAGAGAGAGAAAGTTTTCCATCCTTCTATCTGCTGGTTCACTTTCCAATTGGCCACAATAGCTGGAGCTGTGCTAATTTGAAGCCAGGAGCCAGGTGCTTGTTCCAGGTCTTCCTCATGGGTGCAAGGGCCCAAGGACTTGGGCCATCTTGCACTGCTTTCCCAGACCACAGCAGAGAGCTCGATTGGAGAGGAACAGCCAGGACTAGAACCAGCGCCCATATGGGATGCCGGTACTTCAGGCCAGGGCATTAACCCACTGTGCCACAGCGCCAGCCCCATCATTTAATTCTTGAATTTGCTTCTGTTTGCTTCTAAGTAATCTGTTGATTAATTTTCTGAATTCTGTTTCTGGTGTATCCTCAATCTCTTTATCTTTGTCTTTACTTTCTACTATTGAGGTGTTGTAGTGTTCCTTTGGGGGCTCCTAGTGTCTTCCTTATTCTTATTTAAGTTTCTGCCTTTGTTGTTTGGCATTTGTATAGGTTTTTTTGTCTGGTTGCTTTTATTTTTGGTTTGTATCTTTGTGGTTTAGTGGGATATCTGCACTTTTAGTGAGTACCAAGAAGTGTGTGCTGGATATGGTCTGGGTGCTCTGTTCAGTATTCTAGGGTGGAGCAAGTATCCAAGGTAAGGCCCTTGTTGGGCTTTGTAGCTCTCTTCTGGTTATCTGGATGGAGGAGTGTGTTCACCTCTGTTTGTGTGAACCACCCTTCTCCTCATAGCCACAGATACCCCTGGTCTTCCAGGGCCAGTGGTCTCCTCTCCAGGTCCAAGCGTCTGCTGTTTTTTCTTTGTTTCCCCCCTATTTGTTCTTTCAGTGCAGACCCAGACCATCTCTGCTGTTCTCGCTGGGTTTCCCATTGCAATTTTCCCACGGTTTTATCACAGGCATGTATTTTCTCCCCATTTTAAATATTAATTTCCCCCCACATGATTCGGACCATCCTGTCAATATTCTGCTGTCTTGGAACCCTTCAAGAATGATAATTTTTATGATATCTTATTTTAGAATCATAAAAAATTCATCTGGAATTCAGTAAAATGAGAATTATGGGTAAATGGTTGAGTCAATGGCACTTAAAAAAAAGATTGATTAATTGATATACTTACTTACTTACTTGAAAAGCAGAGCCACAATGGGAGAGAGACCTTCCATCCACTGGTATCCTCCACAAATGACCAAAACAGGCTGAAGCCAGGAGCAGGAACTCTATCCAGGTCTTGCCATGGGTGACAGGAGTCCAAGTATTTGGGCCTTCTTCTGCTGTCTTCCCAGGCATACTAGTAGGAAATTGGATCAGAGGCAGAGCAGTCAGGACTTAAACTGGCACTTTGATATGGGTTTCTGGCAATCCAAGTGGCAGCTTAACCCACCATGCCATAGATCAACCCCACCTGTTTTTTTTTTTTTTTAAATAATTGGCAGCCTGCAAGAAAAACTGCTGAAGTTACTCTAACTAGAGTGAGTGCACACTGACATGTTATTCCTAGTAGTCCTTTTCATATGTGATGTGAGGTGAACCAATTATCAGTTTGTCTTGGGCTTTAGAATAGATAGGATTTGGAGAAGTTAGGATTGGAATGTGGGAGTTCAGACAAGGGAGTGTGATTGTACCAGAATGTTCACTTTGGGGAAGAATGGGAAGATATGTAGCACCAGATTCTGCAAGAGCTGAGGGGTAGTGATGTGATTTGGTTGGTTGTTTCTAGGTCCAAAAGGTATTAATTTATGTGGGGTTTCATATTCATAGTTCAGGGGCCTGTGAATAGATTTCATTCTTTTTATTTATTTATTTATTTTTGACAGGCAGAGTGGATAGTGAGAGAGAGAGACAGAGAGAGACAGAGAGAAAGGTCTTCCTTTTTGCCATTGGTTCACCCTCCAATGGCCGCTGCGGCCTCCGCATCGTGCTGATCTGAAGCCAGGAGCCAGGCGCTTCTCCTGGTCTCCCATGCGGGTGCAGGGCCCAAGGACTTGGGCCATCCTCCACTGCCTTCCCGGGCCATAGCAGAGAGCTGGCCTGGAAGAGGGGCAACTGGGATAGAATCCAGTGCCCCACATTCTTTTTATTTTTTAATAATTTTACTTATTAATAATTATTTATTTGAAAAGGAGAGGGAAGGAGGGAGGGAGGAGAAAGAGAGAGAGAGAAAGAAAGAAAGAGAGAAAGAGAATCTTCCATCTACTGTTTCACCTCCCAAATCCAAATGGCTGCAATAGCCAGGGCTGGGTCAGTCTGAAGCTAGGAGCCCGGAACTCCATTTATGTCTCCCACAGGGGTGTCAGGGCAAATACTTGAACCATCCTCCACTGCCTTCCTAGGTGCATTACAAAGGAGCTGGTTTGTAAGCAGAGTGACTGGGACTGGAACCAGCATTTCAGTGTGAGATGCCAGTGTCACAGGTGTTGTCACACGCACCTGCTGTGCAAAAATGCCAATCCCAGATTTAATTCTTAATAATGGCAGTTTTTGTTGTCATAATTAGAAAACTTTTTGATGTTATGTAAACATTTTAGGCCATGAGTCCCTTATGTCTATGTGTCATTTAGTTTTTTTGTTTTTTTGTCTTAAGTTGGATTTCTTAAAGCAAGATATGAGATAAGGTTTTGGTGTGGGTGGTTTATTGGTGGTGGACGAGTTGAAGGAAAAGCTGTTTAGGGAGTAAGGGAAGCAGAACAGAGAAAGGGAAAGAACTGTAGTCCCAAGTACATTTGAGGTTTGACCTAATTATAGCAGATGTGAAGTAGAACAGGTCACATGACTAGTCACTCCTCACAGCCATGAGGGCCAGGAGGACCAGTGTGTGCATCCCCAGTCACTAACAGTGGGAACTTCTGGGAAAGGCAGTCTTGTTTTGTTCTTCAAAGATGGTTCCTCAGAGAGTGAGGGTGGCCGTGAGTTTTGAGAGCAGATAGACAATGGTGTTAAGCCTTGTTAAGAATATTTAACTAGCTACCCTAAATACTAACTGGTTATTTAGGTGATGTAGGAAGTATAAAATATATGTCTACTATCATTTAATTTTCTTTGAAGGAACCTCTATAGTTAACCTCATGGTTCTCATAGGAGACCTGTTAAACAAAATGAAATGCAAAATCAAATTACTATAAAATTATAATTATTTTTGCAGTCTTTACATTCATAAGTATGTTAGTCATATATAAACTTAATTTCTATAATAATGACAGCTAACTTTATTAAGCACTTACCGTTTGCCAGGTACTGTGCTATATTTTATGTGTTTCTTCCAGCTTCCCAGAAATCTAATTAACTATTATAGATTGGAAAACTAAGGTTTAAAAGAGATTCTGTATGTTGTATAAGGCTTCAACTTCTAGTGAATGGCAGACTGGGAATTGGAACTCAGGATGGTCAGACTGTAGAGCAGACTTTTAGCACTACACGTATAGCCTTCCTGTTTTAGCAGCCAGTCTGCATTTAGATTGTACATTGAATAGCTATTTGTATATACCAAGAGTCTTTAAAAAGTTTGTGAAAAATACATATTATGAAAAAAAATTGTTCATGAGATTATAATATTTTCCACCAAAATAAAATATCTTTTATTTACATTTTCCTGTGAACTGGTTGAGTTATCCTTGTATGTGTAATCACCAACTAGCTTTTGAATGTTGGACAGGCAGGAACTAAAAATTGGATCTTCTTTGGAATCTTCCACTGTTGTTCCTAGCACAGATGCTTTAAACATGAAAGCAAGCCTTCTCATTCCTCACAATGAATTTAGTTTGAATAAACAAACACATACCAGTTTTTTAAGTTCTAAGACATATTGTTAGTACATAAACTTAGTAACTCTTCTCTTTGAATTCCTTGAAGTAGTTGTTCCACAGAAGTTGCTCCCCACATAAAGAGGGTAGTTGAACCTCAGAGAGTGGTAATCACCACTTGCCTGATAACAACTTTTTCCAAGTGTGGAGCTTGCTAATCATAGGACTGACTTCAAGACAAACCAAACCAGCAGAAGTTCCAGTTAAGGAAAGCTGTTGAAACTCTTTGTGCAAATCTAATGTTTTTTAATTATAGACTTTCAAGTTTGGAAAATTGAAATAAATCCCAATTTTAATTTGTCTGTTTCTTCTATTTCTGTTTAGGTTTTGTAGGTTTATTTAATCTGCTGCTCTTGTGGCCTGGTTTCTTTTTACTTCATTACACCGGATTTGAGGACTTTGAGTTTCCAAATAAAGTAGTATTGATGTGCATTATTATTAATGGCCTTATTGGAACAGTTCTCTCAGAGTTCCTGTGGTTGTGGTATGCTATTTATTCTCCTGTGATTTATTATCCATTTATTGACTTTTGGATAGTTTAAGTACTATTTTTCTGTCTTCTAATGGCCCCCCCAACACACACACACACACACACACGAGTTCACCCATAAATTCTTAAAAGTGAATACATTAGAGTAGGAACTTTTTTTGTAAGTTTTGTGTGCCCATTGCATAGAGTAGTAGTTCATACACAGAAGGAGCTCAATAAATACTTGTTGAATGAATGAATGAATAAATCAAAATGTTCTTAAATTTGTAAAAGTGTTATAGAAAGTAGAGTATTATGCAAATGAATGTAATCCTTTTCTAATAGACTTCTAAATTTATGAGCTGTGTATACATGTATGAATTAACTAATTCTAAGTGAAAAATCTATGGGATGTTACTTACATAAAAGTCTTTAGAATATCTGGTGGTTCCTAGGCATTTTTGGTTATAATACTATTTTCACGACCTTTGATATGAGTAAGCAAGATATGACTAATATGAAGTGTTAAAATACTCTTAGATATTATAATATGGAACATGTTTAAAATAATTAGAACATAATATCACGTATGGAGTTTAAGAAACTTTTTTAAATACAGAGCTTTATACTTAATCCTGTTTCCATATAATAGAAACTTAAAAAGAAATTCAAATTGTTCATAAACTCCTAAATGAATTGCATTACATATCAACTGAAACCAGTGACTGGCTATCCCTTGCCAAACACTACAGCAGAGATCCTGTTTTCCATGAAGTCATAACACTGTTCTCTCACCCTGCCCAGTTAAGGGAGTAGCCACTTTTCTTACTATCCAGCATGCTTATTCCCTTTTGTATAATACTTAAAGATTTACTTCAACATTATACTAATTTATATTTTTCTTTGCTGATCTAAAGCTCTTTAATATCTGAATCTATTATTCATTCACTTTCCTTCTTTTATTATATTCATTTTAGATGCTTAACTTTTTTAACCTGAAATATTTATAGGTAATAGAAGGGGTCAGCCATAAGCTAAAAAGAAAAAAGCTGGGTTAAGTCAAGAAAGGTTTTAATACGCTCTCAGACTTTTGATTTTAGTACTTTACATTATAAATATCCAAGAACATATCCTATATTTGAGGGAAAAAAATTTACTTGATCCCTGAACCAGCCCATGAGTGGTTGGAACCACTACTGGAGCTCTCCTTTCTTTGTCAGTAAAATCCAGTTGTCAAGCCTATGTTGGATACTTGAGTGACATTTTATAAGGAGATGACCTCTTTTTGCAGAGCAGCATTGCTAATTCTAATATATACTGAACTAGAGCTTTACTTGCCTATAACTTTCATGAGTTTTTGGCCCTAATAATATATATTATGCTTTTATCTTAGAATGCATTTTCTTGTAGATCCAAATTGTAAGTCTGTATAAATGGTTTATCTCTATATATATCATGCAGTATTTTCCTTCAACTACACAAAATTACATGCAAATTAATATTTCAAAATTTGACACCATTATTGATAGTTCAAGTGGAAAAAAATTAGCTGTTTGGACAATTGCTAGAAAAATAGAAAGCAAAGAAATATTCTTTTAAAATATTCAGTTCTTTTTTATGCTTAGGAAAATCAAAAGAATAAAACATTATTGGTTTTCATGAGGGTGAGGTTTTTGCTTTGATGACAGAGTCACATGTTGGCTTATCACTTTCTTAAAGTCTCTGTGTGAAATATTATCCAATTTTAATAATACTATTTTCTTCATTAGCTATATATCATAAAACTCTAAGAGCTCTGTTTGACAGTTTTGTAAAAAAAAGTAATGAACTATTCATGTGAAGTTGAAAAAATCTGTAAGTAAATCTTAAAAACAGCATAAAGTATTTAAAATTTTTATACCTATGTATTTGCATTTTTAATATAAACTTTGAGAATCTAATTTTTTATGTCTCAGCTCATCATAAGCTTTAATTTTGCTCCTGGTCTCTCAGCATGTATTTAGGATAAAATGTCTTTATTCAGTGCTTTTTTTGTTCTTTTATTTTTTTAATGTAGAAATGTATAATTTTTTTTTAGGGGCTGCTTTCTTACCTCATCATTGATAGGCACACTTGCACTAAGCCTTACAATACCTCTGTCCATTATAGCTGACATGTGTATGCAAAAGGTAAGGCAAACTACTTACTAGATATTTTAAGTATATGGTTTTAAAAAAAGCTAAGGAATATGACTAAATTATAAAGGATATGAATATGAATAAAACTTGATGCATTTTCTCCCAAAGTGCTTGATGTACATAGAATTATAAAAATTATCAAAGAAATGCATTATTTCCTGGCTTTTAAACTTTTCATGTTTCCCTAAATTTTAACAGCAATATTTTTATATATAGTTTTCCAGTTTTTGAGCTTATTTTGGTCTAAATGTTCTTGTGTTAGAACAGAATAGGGGATACATTTTATGATAAAGTAGTAGCATTTTGATTTCTAAGATAAACTTCAGAGGTTCCTTAACACTGTGCTAATACTACTATAGATATGAGCAGCACATGAATAATTTTGTTTCTCAGTGAATGTTCATCTCTGTCTGGAATTAGTAGAGGACGTGTTCCTTCCCTCATCTGTGAAGTCCTGGTCTGGACATGGGGACTCTTGTGATAAACATTGGCAATGATAACATCACAGAAAAGAAAAACCAAGGCCTCTGCCAGCTGTTTGGAAGGGAGGAGTTTCATCAGTGCCCCTAGGGTTGGTAGAGCCATTACTGTTGCCTCACATGGTCTGCATTAGCAAGAAATTGGAGTCAGGAGCTGGAGCTCAGTGTCAAACCCAGGTACCACTGGTTGATTCACTCCCCAAATTCCCAAACAGCCAGGGCTGGGCCAGGCCAAACTGCCTACTGTTGGAAAGTGGAGTGCATTTATCATGAAGTATAGTGTTTTGAAGCTTCAAATCTCTGTGCTAAGTAACAAAAGTGTTGTGTGTATGTGTGTGTGTGCTGGTTTAATGTAAGTTAAAGCAGGAAATACTTGAAAGTCCAAAGGTATACAAATGTATACAAGTAATAATCAGATTTTGTAGCTATTTTTTAGGCCTTTGTGTAGTTTTTTAGGATAAAGGCAAAATACTCTCAATGATAATATAGTATATGTATTTTTAAAATGTTTTGTGCTTACATTTAACTTTTTGTTTTATGGTTCAGTAAATTCTTACTTATTTGTCATGAGTGAAGAATGGAGCTCTTCTCAATTAAGTCTCATATACCATGCATTTTCAAAGAATATGAATATGTATTATAAAGTATACATAACACTGAAATTATTTATCATCAAATTATTTTTCTAAAAAGATTTATTTATTTGAAAGCAGAGTAACAGAGAGGGAAAGACAGAGAAGGATCTTCTCTTGGGTATAATTGCAAGCTTCCTTAAAAAAACAAACTGTCAAATAGAACACACACAGTTTTCCTTTTCTACCTTAAAAATAGGAGGAGTTACTATTTCCATCATTATATTTATTTAATTTATTCATTTGGGAGCCAGAGAGAGAATGAGAGGACGCTCCCATCCACTGATTCACTCCGTAAATGCCTCTGTGGCTGATGTTGGAGTGGGACCAGGGCTGAAGCCAGAATGAGAAACTCAATCCAGGACTTCCACATGGGTGGCTGGAACTCCATTTCTTGAGCCATTACTGTTGCCTCACATGGTCTGCATTAGCAAGAAATTGGAGTCAGGAGCTGGAGCTCAGTGTCAAACCCAGGTACCACTGGTTGATTCACTCCCCAAATTCCCAAACAGCCAGGGCTGGGCCAGGCCAAAGCCAGGAACTCCATTTGGGTTTCCCACATGGGTGGCAGGAACCCAAGTATTTGAGCCACATTTTCTGCCTCCTAGGTGTGTTAGCAGGAAGCAGGATCAAAAGTACAGAGGAGGGGCTGGCATTGTGGCACAGTGGGTTAAGCTGCTACTTGTAATGCCAGTATCCCATATGGGTGCCAGTTCAAGTACCGGCTGCTCAACTTCTGATACAGCTCTCTGCTGCTGCACCTGGGAAAGCAGAAGAAGATGGCCCAAGTGATCAATTCCCTGCATCCATGTGTGAGACCCAGATGAAGCTCCTGGCTCAACCCCTGCTGTTGCAGCTATTTGGGGAGTGAAACTGAGGATGGAAGCAACCTCTCTCCTGCCCTGTAACTTTGCTTTTCAAATAAATAAATCTTTTTTTAAAAAAGTGCAGAGTAGAGGCCAGCATTGTGAGATTAAGTCACTACTTGACATCACATACTAGAGTGCTGGTTTGAGTCCAGGATACACTGCTTTCCTTCCAGCATCCTGCTATGCACCTGGGAAGGCGTTGGAAGATCAGTTGGGCCCTTGCTACCAATGGAGAGGACCTAATTGAATTCTGGCTTCTTGGGCCTGGCCTAGTCCTGCCCATTCCAACCATTTAGAGACTGGACCAGCAAAAAGATTTCTGTCTTCTCTGCCATTTAAGTAAATAAATATTATTTATTCATTTTTAAAAAAGATTTATTATATATGTATATATATATACACATATATATATTTTAAGTGCAGGATAGCTGAGATTTGAATCAGGCACTCCAGTATGAGATACGAGGATCCCAGGTGGCTGCATAACCCACTGTGCCACAACACCTGCCTCCCTCATTAGACTTTTAGAGATTTTAATAACATCCAGGTCCTTCCTTATCTCAGGATAATAATCCTGAATATCAAACAAAATTATTCTATTAAACTGGGGAAGCACTGTATATTACAAGATTCTAATACCATACTGACTTAAAAACAGGCTTTGGCTGAAAATAAAGGCTAATTTTAGGGAATTTTTTAAGCTCAATGTTATAGAAGACCTAGTTTTATTACATGATTTTATAGTTTGTTTAATCAAGTATTTTAAGATTAAAAAAAAGAGAGAAGACAAGGGGAAATATATGTAAATGTAATTGATTAGAAAAAATAACCAGTCAGTCTTTCTGGACTGTCTTAACCTCTAGAATGGGCAACCAGTTAAATGAACAGACTGGGCCTTTGGTGGGGGATTGAGGGTAGGGAGATACTGGAAAAAGTTCCAGAGTGTATCCAGAGACTCAGGAAGAAAAATCTCCTACCTTCATGGGTCATTTTTGCTTTTATTAGCCAATCATATTTACATTTAGTTTTTGAATTTTTAGCATTTATTAACATTATTATACTTGACATAAAATAGCTATTTTATTCTAGAAGCATTTGATGCAATAGGAAGCATCTCTAATGGATTCAGATTTATATTAAGATTATTCAGGGATCAGAGAATAGTTTTTGTTTACTTCAGCAATTTTCCTTTTTTCTGACTTTATTATTTTTTAATTATCTTCATAGGTTATTGGTAATCAAAGTAGAAGTTTTATGAGCCAAGACATAAATAACTGCATTGTTGAGCATAAGCTTTGCTTTTAGAGATCATCTAGGGCTTTATTATCTACTTCTATGCATTTTTAAAGTTTTTATTTATTTAAGAGGCTAAGAGTGTCAGAGACAGAGAGAGCTCCCATCTGATAGTTTACTCCCCGAATGCCTGCAATGGCTGGGACAGGGCCAGGGATGAAGCCAGTAATCTGGAACATGACCCAGGTTTCCCTTCTGAGTGGTGAATCCAATTATTTGAGCCATCATTGCTCTCTACTAGGGTCTGAATTGGCAGGAAACTGGAGTCAGGAGCAAGGTGCAGGAATGGAGCCCAGCTATTCTGATGGGGGTTGGGGACATCTTAACTACTAAACTATATGTCCACTCCCTACCTTTATAAATTTTACTTTTATTCAGTTTAAACAATAGGGTTTTTAGTTGAATAGTCACAAAGTCATTCAATCAGCTATATGTACAGTTTTAGCTCTCATAAGTTTTTCACACCTTTTATAGTTTTGGGTAATTTAAATGTATCATGGTTTCTCTAGATTATTAAATATTCTGGTAAATATGTTATAAATACTACTAATGGATAACTAGAGGATTTTTAGTTTCTCTTAATGACTATTCTTCTGGGACAGCTTTTGTGTATCCGTACCATACAAATAGGTGTGCATATGAAAAATTGTCCAAATGATTATTCTTGTATTAAGACATTCTCACAAAACCCCTTTAATCTGATGAATGATACTCTGAAATGAAATATGTTTTCCACCAGAGGGAGTCTTGAGTATAGTTCTAAGCTTCCTTAAAAAATCAAACTGTCAAAGAGAACACACAGTTTCCTTCCCTATTTTAAAGATAGGAGGAGTTATTATTTCCATCATTATATTTATTTGGGAGCCAGAGAGTCAGAGAACACCCTCATCCATTGATTTACTCTGTAAATGCCTACATGGTTGATGTTGGAGTGGGACCAGGGCAAAAGCCAAAAGTGGGAAACTCAATCCAGGTCTTCCGCATGAGAGGCTGAAACTCAGTTTCTTGAGCCATTACTGTTGCCTCCCATGGTCTGCATTAGTCGGAAGTTGGAGTCAGGAACTGCAGCTTAGTATCAAAGCCAGGTACCATGATAGGGCGTCTTAACTGCTAGCCTAAACGGCCTATTCCCATCATTATTTTTACAGCAAACTAACAAGGTGTCTCCCAAAATTCTCAGTAGTTAATCAGTGCAAGTTTCTTTGGCGATTGTTTATAACCATTAGTTGAGTCTAAATGGTAAAGGTAAACTAGTCAAAAGGAAAGAATTTTTTTTTGATAACTGTATCATCTCATTATTTTGAATTTTCTTGACAACCCTGATAAATGAATTAGAAGATCAGACTTGGTGACATCAGAGGGCTCTTCTGTTCTGAGGCTTGTCATTCCTTAGTAAATATTCCTATGTATTTTCATTATTTTGCTTGGTCATTATTTCATTTTTAACTTGTTTCATAGTTTCAAGTGTCTTTGATAGAATTGTTAATAAGAGGTTCACAGGGGCTGGCACCGTGGCACAGTAGGTTAATCCTTCGCCTGTGGCACCGTCATCCTATATGGGTGCTGGTTCTAGTCCTGGCTGCCCCTCTTCCAATCCAGCTCTCTGCTGTGGCCTGGGAAAGCAGGAAAAAATGGCCCAAGTATCTGGGCCCCCGTGCCCACATGGGAGACTGGGAGGAAGCACCTTGCTCCTGGCTTCGGATGGGTGCAGCTCCAGCCATCACGGTCATCTGTGGAGTGAATCAATGGAAGGAAGACTTCTCTCTTTGTCTCTCCCTCTCATTGTCTGTAACTCTACCTCTTAAATAAATAAATTAAATCTTAAAAAAAAAAAAAAAAAAAAAAACTAAGAGGTTCACAAAAGTTGCACTTGAGGTTATGTTTGCTTTTAGTGCTATCTTTAACAAAGAACCATAATGTAACACAATAATAACATAACTATGACACATTTTTTTTTTAAATATAAGGTTTTTGAAGATGAGTTCAAGAACTGAGGGGGAGGGAATAGGCAGTGACAAGCAAGAAGAGATGGTGATGTGTGTGCAAGACAGTAGCTTCATAGTAGATGATCCTGTTCTCAGTGTACTCCGTGGAGTTAATGAAGGCTATCTGGGCTTTCCTTTAACCTATTTTCCAAGCAGAAAATATTGTTGATTATTTAGGCAATTGAACTCCTGGGTTCTTATATTTATTGATAACATAATTAATAATATGTTTTCAATGCTGAGTATTATCCTCTTGATGTTTTAACATTTCTGTTAGTTTCTGTAAATAGAAAAGTTATATTAAAGGGGAAATTTTCCTCAGTGATAATTGCAGGTCTGATTTATTTTCCCTATCTTTTATTTTTAGGTGCAGTTTTCTTGGTTGTTTTTTGCAGGCGCTATCCCAGTATTTTTTTCATTTTTTATTGTAACTCTCCTATGCCATTATAATAATTGGGATCCCGTGATGGTAGGAATCAGAAGAATTTTTGCTTTTATATGCAGAAAACATCGAATTCAGAGGTAGGTTTATTTCCACTGTAGGTTTTTAAAAAATAATGTTTGCTAAGTAAACTGAAAATCAGATCGTACTAGCCTGGGAGGAATTACTGAAAGATTACACGTGATCTCTGTGTTATGCTAGATAAAAATAAAGTAATCTGCTCAAATCCTTTGGGTGGTAAGAGTTTTTTCATTGCTACACTTCAGAAAAAGTGTTTTGATTTACAGGTAGAACTAGAGTATTTACTGTTTTACTATAATGTTATTTAAATAGAGAATACCTTTATTGATTTGAATATAATTCATAATAGAATGATAGAATTGCCTCAAATTCTCTCTTCTCCTTTCTTTTTAAGAGAGGAAGCTTTCTATATTGTTCTATAAAAAAGAACTTGGGACAGGTTAAGAAATCTTGGCTTCATCTTAGATCTGCCAGTAACTTGCATCCAGACCTCACAGCTTCTGCCAGTAGAAAAGATCATTTTTAAGATTCCCTTAAAACTCTAAAACTGCCCTTAACTATTGCTTTTTTCTTAAGAGTTCCAGAAGACAGTGAACAGTGTGAGAGCCTCATTCCTATGTATGGTGTTTCACAGGAGGATGGAGCTAGTTAGCTGTTGCCTAGAGCCCAGGTTTGTATGTAAGCTGGCATTAGTGTTGCATAAGATTCTTATTCTTGTAATACAGAATAGATGTTCCATTATTGGTTATTTAAGAGGCAATTTCACCTAAAGACTAAGAGAGTAGTCTGGAATCAAACTGCCTGGGTTCCAATTCCACCTTCTCCATGTCCTAACTGTATAACCTTCCCCCTCTTTCTCTTTTTCTTTCTCTCATGTATTTATTATTTATGTAAAGGCAGAGTGATAGAGAAAGATTTTGATTTGATGGTTCACCTCCCCCAGATGGCTCCAACAGCCAGGGCTGGACCAGCCTGAAACCAGGAATCTACGTCTCCCACATGGGTGGCAGGGGCTCAAGTACCTGGGCCATCTTCTACTGCTTTCCTAGGTATATTAGCAGGGATGTGGATTAGAGGTGGAGCAGCTGGGGCTTGAACTAGTGCTCATATGGGATGCCAGCGTTGCAAGTAGCAGCTTAACCTGCTGTACTGCAACACCTGCTCCTACATAGGTACAGGGGCCCAAGTACTTGGGATATCTTCTGTTGCTTTTTGAGGCACATTAGCAGGGATGCTGAATTGGAAGTGGAGCAGCAGTGGTTTGAACCAGCACTTAAGTAGGGGATGCCAGCATTCCCAGCAGCAGCTTAACTCACTGTCCCCACAATAACGATCCTGGTTCTTTTTTTTTTTTTTTTTTAAGATTTTATTTATTTATTTGAAAGGCTGAATGTCAGAGAGAGAGATGGAGTAGCACAGAAAGAGATCTTCCAGCCACTGTTTCATTCCCTAAATGGCTACAGTGGCCAAAGCTGGGCTAAGCAGAAATCAAGAGCCTGGAATTCCATCTGGGTCTCCCATGTGGGTAGCAGGGACCTAAGTATTTGAGCCTTCTGCTGCTGCTTTCCCAGGTGCATTAGCAGGCAGCTGGATTGAAATGCAGCTAGGACTTGAACTGGACGCCAACCACTCAACCCCAGTGCTTTACCTCTTTGTGTTTCAATTTGCTTATTTGTGAATTGGGGTCAAAATTGAAACCCACTCATAATGTTACTGGAAACATATAAATTCTTGGAAATTTAGAGTATACATAATAGTGCCTAACTCAAATTAAGTGACCAGTAAATTTTAACTAGTTTTTTTTTTTAAAGATTTATTTATTTATTTGAAAGGCAGAGTTACACAAGAGAGAGGAGAGGCACAAAGAGAGAGAGAGAGAGAGAGAGAGAGGTATTCCACTCACTGATTCACTTTCCAAATGGCCACAACTGCTAGAGCTGCGCCTATCAGAAGCCAGGAGCCAAGAGCTTCTTCCTGGTCTCCCATGTGGGTGCAGGGGTCCAAGGATTTGGGCTCTCTTCTCCTGCTTTCCAGGACATAACAGAGAGCTGGATGGGAAGTGGAGCAGCTGGGATTCGAACTGGCACCCATATGGGCTGTTGGCACTGCAGGCAGCAGCTTTACCCGCTATGCCACAGTACTGGCCCCCAAACTAGTATTTTTATTCATGTTAAGGGTCATAATTTTATTTAATGTTATACTTCAGAAAAATATTTTATCTCTGATTATAAAATTAAGAAAAATGTGTTATTTTGGTACATGTAGTCTTTTCTCTGTGCATGTGTATGTTTTGCCTAACTAGCACAATCTGTTCCCTGATTCTCTGTGCTTTTTTATTTAAAATGTTTCAAGAATATTTTCCTGTTTTTTTAAATTATGAGAAATACTATCTTTTATATTTCTGGGATGATAGAGTAGGTGATATTTAATAATTTGCTAATGAATACTTGAAGTAAACATATCTTTGGCAGATACAAAAGTTATTATTTATTTAGAATGAGAGATTAAGTTACCAGAATTATGGAGATACAGGTCCCTTGTGAAAGATCTTTAGGCAATTTATATTGAAGTGTTTCCTGATTGTAGTCAGGTTTCCCTTGCCATCTAGACCATTGAATAACTCCTGTTACATTCTAGTGTTCCTCTTGGTCTTGAAGCTTATATTTCACTATCTTCATGGTAAATTTCTCTCTAGCCTAAGACTGATTTCTAGGTTTTGTTTTTTAATCTAGTTTTTACCGTGCTGATGGTCTTACATGTATATCATTATAATGCACCATGCGATTTCTTGTTCAAAGCAACTAGTCTTGCTGTGCCCTACCTAGTGTTGCCCTTCAGGCTTTCATTCTTTTCCCATTCTGAAGAAATCATTTAAATGCTTTTGCTGATTCTTTTGGCATTTACTTCCTTGTCCCTGTAAATACCATGCTTTTGCTTCTATTTCTTTAGTTTTCATTTTTGGGCATCTTCAGTGGACTTTTCCACCAAAATAGTTTACACCTTCTCTGCTCCCATGCCACATGCCTGCCTTTCTAACCTACATTATGCCTACCTCCTCTGTATGCCATCATAATTAATGCATAATTTCTGCTAGACCTATATTTAAGGTTTACATTGCCATGACAAAATGAATGTTACTTATGATGAAACTATGTAGGATTCTACCTGGTATTTCGCCAGTCCAGAGAACCTTTGTTACCAGAATTTTTAGAGTTTCTGAGAGAAGACACTTGACCATCTGCGAAATGTAAGGGGAGGGCACCTGTGTACCGCCAAGGTTTTTCTATACACTTGGTATCAATATTATATTTTTTAGATGTTTTCTCATTCTTCCAAGTGATATTTCTCCCTTATGTGCTAAAGTTGACAGCTATCTTCTTATCTCTCTGATCTTCTCTTAGTCTGTGTAGTTTATTCCTTTTATTTTAAATTATTTATGAATTTTTGTTTGAAAGGCAGAGAGAGATGAAAATAGAGAGGTCTTCCATCTGCTGCTTCATTTCTTAGATGCCTGCAATAGCTGAGGGCTGGGCCAGGTCAAAGCCAGGAGCTAGGAATTCAATCCAGGTCTCCCATGTGGATATCAGGGGCTCTGCTGCTTGAACCATAACTAACTTGAGCCATAACTCCCAGGATGTGCATTAGTAGGAAGCTGAAATTAGAAGTAGACCCAGAACTCTAACCTACACATTTCCATATAGAATGTGGCCATCTCAAATGGTTTCTAACTACTGAACTCTGGTTTATTTCTTTTAGGAAAAAAAGAATCCCTTCATTGCCTTTTTAGTGAGCTTTTCAGAAAAGAGTGAAACTAAGTCTGTGTTTATTTGCCATTCTTAAATTAAAAAAAAAAAATTGGAAAGTGTTGTGGTACAGTGGTTTAAGCCACCATTTTGGGATGCCCACATCCCACATCAGAATATCTGGGATTGAGTCCCACCCCCACTTCCAATCCAGCTTCCTGTTAATGCACCTGGGAAGCAGCAGGTGATTTCCCAAATACTTGGATTTCCATTACCCACCTGAGAGACCAGAATGGAATTCCAGGCTTTGGGCTGGTCCAACCCTGGCTGTTGTAGGCATCTGGGGAGTGAACCAGCAGTTGCACTGTCACTCTGCCTTTCAAATAAATAAATGAATGAATAAATACTAAAATCTTTAAGTACACAACTATAAATAAAATTATTTTTAAAGTTTTTTAATACTATAATTTATGCAGCATCTTTTCATAGCATGCTGTGCATTATTCGCAGGGTCATGCTCAGACCCACCCCAACCTAAGCAAAGTTTCAATATTTCTGGAAGTGAGAACTGGACAAAGGGGAGATAGTAAAGACTCAAGACGATGGATTGTAGTAGAGGAGTGTAGAGTAGAGCAGGTTGGGCAGCAGTCTTTGCCTCTTGTAGGTGTAATAGTGAAACATACCAGTAATACACACTGCTAAGACACAGTCTGTAAGCACTTATAGTGTTGAATGTCAGCCTGTGACATTGCTGTAGAACTCAAAAATCAAAACTATGGAAATCAGAATCTAATCATTTGTCTGTGTTTTTTGTTTTTAGCTTGATCATGGAACGTTATACGGCGAAGAGACAATCTCTGGCAAGTTTTTGTAGAAAAATGTTTCAGTGCCTAGTCTGAAAAATAACAGTTTCAGTTCTTTGAAACTCTAAAATATATTTTCCTCATATCTGTTTTCTTCATTTTCATAATGAAGTACTTTGCTATGTAGCTGTGTACATATCAAAACAATGATAGGAAGTTCTAGTCCATAGTCCATCTACAGGACCAACCTGCCTTACGTGTCCCAAGAAATTCAGCTGGTGAAATCAATTAAACTAATCAAGGAATAAAATCCTAATGTTATTTTCATGTTTATTAGATGCTGGACTGTGTTATGAAAATATTTTCAAGTAATCATTTATGTAGATCAGTGTTTCTGACAGGAAAAATGCTAAAATAAGCTGGCTGTAATAGGTACGGATTATTTTTTTGGTATTGTAAAATATTGCAAATTACACAGGAAAAAATTGTCTAATTTATGCAACAAGTATGTTCATGCAAATTTGATGGAAATTTAAAGAGAATAAATATTTGAGAACAGATCTGGTTCACTTACACTACATATACTGTATTATCTTTTAATAGTATTGGGTGCCTTGTATTTTAAATCTGTGACAAACCATGACAAATTTTTAATGGGAAGTATTATTGTAAAATGAAGAATTACATATTTCTAAAGGTTGTATTGTTGTAAATTTAATTGATAAAGCTCTGTTTAATTTAGAGTTTTGAAGAAATATTCTCTCTTCAATTAAGACATTTTCATAATGGAATGATTTAAATTGAAGTGATAAAAGAGTATTATTAAAATAAAATGTTTATATATGTATTTGTGTATTATAGATGTATCAAGTGATTTCTAATTTTTGCACATATAAATCTGCCGAATTACTCCAGAACTGAATGCCTCTTTTCTTGAAATAACTTAGTTTTCCTGAATAAAGTTTTAGTGGTTAGTATGCCAAAGAAGAAAATCAAGAAGGAATTCTCCTTACCTATGACTTTTTACTCTACTAGGATTAAATATAAAATATTCACAATTGCAACCTTAATCTTAGATTTCCCATGTATTTATTATTTGACTGCACTGGAAGTCTGTTCACTATAGACATGAGAGAACATATGTCCCTGGACTCACAGTTATTTCATTAATCAGACTCTATTCCCTTTTCAAGTTTTGTGGGAACAGTTCTCTTAAAAGTTTCTCAATGATTCTGATTTTTTAAAATTCCCTTTGCATATTTTAGTTTTAGTCTGTCCTATTCATGTTCTTAAAATTGGTTTAGTGTTACTGGGAATCTAAGATGAAACTTAACCATCTTTCTGCTCTCTCTGCTTAGTACTGAGAACTTCTGTATCATATTAATTTAAAAGATGGCTTATGGTAATTTACAAAACAGACAGCTGTCTTCTCATTTGGAGACATCCTTAGTTCTTAGGCTAAAAATAATGTTGATTTTGTTATACTTTTGATCTGTTCATCTTGACATGGTAGAGGCATGTAAAGAATGTGGAAGTAATTTTATTTTAGAAAGAACTTAACATTGCAATTACTAAAGGCTAATTATGGTAGAAATTTACTATTTAGACACTTCTACTCTGTTTTTGCTATTCAACAGTTCACAGAGATCTTCAGCAATTTGCAGGGTAAAATACTTGATCAGTATTACTCTGTAAATATGATAGGAAAAGAGATTGAACTCAGAATTTTTTGCTTACTCCTGGGCTCTTGGCTTACACCATAGATCATATTTTGTCATTCTGGAGTCTGGGAGCAGTAAGCCTTAGTAAGTAAGCTGGGTAGATCTCCAGCAGGGCTTCTACAAGGCTGCTGTATTTTGATTGAAGAAAACTTCCCTAGAAAGAAGCACCATTAAACTGGCTAAATGGGAGTATGAATTTCGACATTGGCTCACCTTTTCTCTCAGGGTTTATGTATCTGAATGATTGTTGTATTTGAATAGTGTAGTCATAGTGAGTGTGCACCTGAAGACTTCCATTCTGCACTTTTGTAGTTAAGAGTTCATCTTCTCAAGAAATAAGGTGCTAGGCTCCTTCCAATCTGGATCTCCCAGAAGCAAGGGATCAGGGTGGGCAAGCCTTTGGAAATGGTGGGTGGGAGAGGTTACATGCAAGTGCTCAAGTCCTTCCTCTCTTTTTGAGCAGTTTTGGCACATGATTATATTTTTCTGAATATATCTTGTTTTCAGTCTTCTACTTTTCCACCCATACATAATTTAAAGTCCACTATTGTATAATGCTTCAAATTATGACCATGACTGGAAGAAAGTCTATTTTGTCAGACTTTCTATTAGGTAAACATCAGAATCTCAAGTACAACAAAACTATAAAATGAGGCAGCGTTAAAAGTGCTTAGATGAATGCTTTTGTTGGGAGTCATTTAGAAAAGCCATTAAGTATATGTAATGCATCTAGCCTTATCCCTTTAGATACATGTTGATTTTGTTTTATTTCGATACTAGACTTTCTAGCCTGACTTAATTAATTCCTTATATTACACTGATTTTTCCCTAGGCAGCTCAGTTTCTGTAGAAGGCACTCACAAGGTTAAATGCGAATGTTCTCGGAGGTACCCAGCCTTGTTTCAGGAAGAATGCTAATGCCTACTTTAAAATCAATCATGCAGAGCCAATTTGGGGTTGCAAGGTATGACTCCTGGAAGCCACATTTTCTCATAAGGCACTGTGGTCAGGCCTGTGGCATTAATCCTCACTGTGCTGCCTAAAGAAACAAAAATGTCTTTAATGAAGGATAAAGGAAGAATTAATGAGAAAATAATATTTTCACAGCCTTATTAGCAAATAAATGAAATGTTGTTTTTATTTTGAACAATTCTAGTTGTTGCAATTTTGATTCATTTCTCTCTAATCTCCTTTTGAAATGTTCTTTATTACTAAATATTTTAGGACAAATTCATGGAAATAAGAGATGAATATCATCTTCAAGATATGCAGATTTAACTCATCTTCAAGATATGCAGATTTAACTCATGTAACAAATGTATTGTGTGTGATTTCTTTTTAATACTGGTATAGCATTTGAGAGAGTTTACAGAATTTGAAGTTAGGGTTGTATTTTAATATGTGCCCTATCTCAAAAATTCCAGTTAGATTAATTGAGGTATGTTTTATGCAGATTTTTAATTTTTTAAAATTATTTTTTATTGGGGCAGGTGTTTGGTGCAACAATTTGTTGCTGCTTGGTACATGCACGGCCCATATCCACATACCTGGCTCCTCTGCTTCTGATCCAACTTCCTTCTAATGCATAACCTGGGAAGCAGCAGATGAAGGCTCAGGGACTTGGGTCCCTGTCATCCACATGTGAGACCCAGATGGAATTGTGGATTTCTGACTTCAGCCTGGCCCGACCCTGGCTGTTGTGGACATTTGAAGAGTGTACCAGCAGATGGAAGATCTGTCTGTCTGTGCCTCTCTTTACCCTTTACCCCCTGCCTTTCAAAGAATATGAAAATGTAAGAAGTAAAATGAAAATTATTTTTTATTTATTGAAGAGGGAGAGAGAGAGTTTCCATGCATTGGTTCATTTTCCAAGTGCCCACAATGACCTGAGCCAGGAACAAGGGACATAATCTAGGTCTCCCACATGAGTGGCATTAACCCAGTTGAGCCGTCACTGCTTTTACCCACAATCTGCATTGATAGGAAGCTGGAGTCAAGAGCAGGAGCTGGGAATAGAACCCTGGCATTCTCATGTATGATATGGGCATCTTAACTGTTGGGCCAAATGCTTGCATCAGACTTGGAATTTTTAGATGCCACATTTTCTTCAGCTGCCTCTGGCTATACAATGATTAATAAAACAGTATTTCAGAGTGGCATTTATGTACACAGGAAATTTTCCTTTAAACATTAAGAATCTTTAATAAACTAGGCACAGAAGAGGAATCCATGATAAATCAGAAGCAAATAATGACCATTTATTTTAATAGGAAGTTTTTGTTGTTTTGCCATCTGGAATGAAGATTGCATAATAACTGGAATCTTTATGTTTAAAATATTTACTTAAAAGGCAGAGTGACAGAGAAAAGGAGAGACACAGAGAATTTTGTATCCACTGGTTCACTCCCCAAATGGCTACAACAGCCAGGGCTGGGCCAGGCTGAAGCCAGGTGTCAGGTGGTCCATCTAAGTCTCCCATGCAGGTGACACAGGCCCAAGTTCCTGAACCCTATTCCACTGCTTTTCCCAGGCACATTAATAGGAAGTTGGATTGGAAGCATAGCAGCTAGGACTCAAATCAGCACTCTGATATAGGATGCTGGTGTGGCAAGCAGCAGTTTAACCACTACACTACAGTGCCATGCCCCTGAAATCTTTAACTCTTTATTTGCATTCTGATTTTTGGTTATCTAAAAAATTTTGGTTTATCATAAAAACTAAGCATTTTTAATATCATTACATTTAAACAAAGTTTTTCTCTAAAATGTCCTATATTCAATGTATATTAACTGTTACAATATCAAATAATAAAATCATTAACATATTAAGAAAAAATTACATATTTGCTCTTGGGCATTTTGCTGAAATATTAATGTGAAGTGGCACCATGGCCAATGACAACATGTTGAATTTGTGGTGACACAAAAAGTGATTTTGTTTTTGAATTAGGGATTTGAAGTGGAGAAGCACTCTTTATTTTTTTTTTTCAAAGAAACTTTTTATTTAATGAATACAAATTTCATAAGTACAACTTTAGGAATATAGTTATTTTTCCCACTATACCTGCCCTCCCACCCACACTCCCACCCCTCCTTCTCCTACCTCTCCCCTCCCCAGTCCCGTTCTCTATTAAGATTCATCTTCAATTAACTTTGTACACAAAAGACCAACTCTATACTAAGTAAAGATTTCAACAATTTGCACACATGCACACACACACCAAAAAAAAAAAAAACAGAAAAAGTTTTACAGTTAACTCATAATTCAGTTCATTAAGGATAGAGGTCCTGCATGGGGAGTTAGTGCACAGTGACTCCTGTTGTTAATTTAACAATTAACACTCATATGTATGACATCAGTGACCACCAGAGGCTCTTGGCATGAGCTGCCAAGGCTATGGAAGCCTTTTGAATCCACAAACTCTGTCAGTATGTAGACAAGGCCATAAGCAAAGTGGAAGTTCTTGCCTCCCTTCAGGGAAAAGTACATCCTTCTGTGATGGCCACTTCTTTCCACTGAGGTCTCACTCACAGAGATCCTTCATGTAGAACATTTTTTGCCACATTTTCTTGGCTTTCCATTCCTGAAATGCTCTCATGGGCTTTTCAGCCAGGCCAGGATGCCTTAAGAGCTGATTCTGAGGTCAGAGTGCTACTTAAAGTGATTATCATTCTATGAGTCTGCTCTGTGGACTGTAAGAAGCACTCTTGAAGACAACATTTTTCTTATGATAGTGTAAACCTGGAAAAGTAATCTTCTAAATTGAGACTTTTAATATGTTACCTCATAAAATTTTTTATTTTAAATTAGCATGTGATTTCTTTCTTAAGAACTGCTTTTGTTAACTTTCAGTTTGGCCCTTGAATGAGCAGCATTCATTATTTCTTGACTAAGTTTTCCTACACCTAGCTCTAATTATGGCAAGTCATAACAAACCCAAGAATACCCATTAATATCTGTGGGTCTTTGCAAGGCAGGCAAAAAATTTCTGTGCTTAGAGTCTTATTTTTGACACTAGGTGAAAACAATTCATTACAGTCTTACAGCCAGGATTTGCTTACTTGGTGTTGCTTTCACATTTCTTTTTCTTTTTGTAATTAATTTTAGCCACAGTCTCATGGCTCTTTTAAAATTTTTATTTTATTATTGTATGTGTTTGAAAGGCAAAGACAGAGAGCTCTCATTCATTAGTTTACTCACCAAATGCCCAGGAGCCAGGAACTCCAGGTTTCTCACTTGGTTGGCCAGGACCCCAACCATTTCAGCCATCACCTGCTGCATCCCAGAGTGTGCATTAGGAGGAAGCTGGGACTCAAACACAGGCACTCCAGGGATGTAGACATCCAGGCAGCACCTTAACTGTGGTGTCAGACACCCACACCTCACATTTATTGTTCTTAAGGAAAAAGCCCTATTTCTGACCACATGACATTGAAAGCAAAATTTTATGAAAGGCTATCCTTGCATGGGTGCTTGCAAAATGCTGATTCCCTTGGTCAGTGTTAAGTGAGAAACTAATCTTAATATTTTCTGTGGTTCCTGTCAGTTGTAAAATTCTGTGATTCTGAAAGTTATATAGTTCCTGGGACAATATCAAACACTCCATTAATGCTGAGTACTTTTTAAAAAAACATTTTAACAGGCTGGCACTGTGGCATAGCAGGTGAAACCACCGCCTGCAGTGCCAGCATCCCATATGGGCACTGGTTTGAGGCCCAGCTGCTCCACTTCCAATCCAGCTCTCTGCTGTGGCTTGGGAAAGCAGTGGAAGATGGTCCAAGTCCTTGGGCCCCTGTACCCGCGTGGAAGACCAAGAGGAAGCTCCTGACTCCTGGCTTTGGATCAGCACAGCTCTGGCCGTTGCAGCCAACTGGGGAGTGAACCAGCAGATGGAAGACCTCTCTCTCTCTCTCTCTGCCTCTCCTTCTCTCTCTGTGTAACTCTGAGTTTCAAGTAAAATAAATAAATCTTAAATTTTTTAAAGTTTATTTGAAAGGCAGTGTTACAGAGAGTCAAAAGGGGAGGGATAGAGGGAAAGAGAGGGAGAGAGAGAAAAAGAAATAGGTCTTCCATCCACTGGTTCATTCCTTAAATGGCTTCAGCAGCTAGAGCTGGGCTTATCTGAAGGCAGGAGCCTGGAGTTTCTTCTGGATCTTCCACATAGCTGCAGGTACCCAAGCACTTGAGCCATCTTCTACTGCTTTCCCAGGTGCATTAGCAGGGAGCTGGATAAGAAGTAGAGCAGCCAGGACTCAAACCGGCATCCCTATGGAACGCCCCCACTGCAGATTGTGGCTTTACCCACTATGCCACAGTGTTGGTCCCATGCTCAGTACTTTACATAGTGTTGCATAGGCATCCCATAGTGTTTTTGCTTTTGTTAGATTTAGTATCTAGACTCTTTACAAGTTTCAGTCATATGAGTAAAGCTATACTTAAGAAGTTATATTTGAATTTGAATACAGTTTTGAATCCATGGTAGTTTTGTAGAGGCTGTGCAAACAAATATTTCATTTCTAAAATTTCCTTTTATTAAAGCATTTCCATTCATTTTTTTCTTTCATGTCTTAATCTCTAAGATGAGTCTCAGGTGTCTGATAATGTATATCTTCCCGTGGAGCACATCATTTAGTTTGGAGTCAGTAAAAGTTAGCCTCAGTGAGGTGTATAATTTATGCATGTTAAGGTTTAAAGCTAACACCTAAAGTGAAATTTTTGAATAATGTCTCTTGGTCCATGTAGAAGGTATATAGGAGATTTACATTCCTTTTCATGAGTTTTTCCTCCAGAGTTGCAATAGGTCATGATTTTATTGAGTACTTCAGAAGTCAGGCTTCTAACCAAGAAAACGAAAACTACTTGTGTTTCAAACACGGAGAATTTAACACAAAATTGATAGCACAGGTGTTCAAAGAGCTGAGAAGACTAGTCAGACTGACAAGTGCAAGCTCAACACCAGCAGAAAGCCAGTGCTGCCCCCTGGCTGGTGGGGAAGTGTTCACAAAGCCCAAGGCCAGAGTAAACAGAACTACAGTGACTCATCTGAAGGCAAAGTAAGGGGAAGCTTTCTTTTCTTTCTGCCACTGACTGTCATTGGCAGGATATGGCTGGGAGCCAGAGGATCCAGGAGCCTCAACGTGCAGCTTGTGGCTGTCAGCTCCATAGAGTTAGAGCAGAGCAGTAGAAACTCCCAGGTCAAACAAGTCCAGACTGTATGAACAGCACTTACTTTAGTCAGTAGAATTGCAACATGTGACAATGTCACAGTACATGAAATATTCTGGATCCAAGATTTGTGTTATTCCTCTCAAGTTCATTCCAGAAAGTGAAATTATGGGACACGGACTGCCCTGGACTTCTGTTTCTCATTCCCATCCCTCTTCCCCTGTTTCCATCTTGTCCCATTCCCTTTTACTCTTCCTCACAAATTGGGCTAAAGCAAACAATGAGGGATAGTATTGCCTCTTTAAAATCAAACTTAAATGTACAACATTTAAAAATTAAAATTCAGTTTTAATTTGAGCTAATCAAATAAATATGAGCTAATCAAATAAGCTGGATTAAACTGGTTCTTCTGGGGCAGGCACTGTGGTATGGCAGGTTGAGGTGAATTCATTAAATTCATTAAAATTCATTAAAAATTAAGAATCACTAAAAATACTTTTTACTGATTGAAGGCAACTAAAGCATTCGAGAAAGTGTATTCATGGAAGTTTGAAAGAAAATAAGAGCAGAAACTTCTTAAAGACTCATGAACGACTGAAAATAAAGTCTTCAAGAGATAAATTTTCCCTTTTTTTAAAAAAAAAGATTCATTTATTTGAAAGAGCTACAGAGACAGAGTGAGACAAAGAGGTTTTCCATCTGCTGGTTCACTCCCCTGATGGCCACGAATGCCAAACTGGGCCAGGCTGAAGTCAGGAGCCAGGAACTTCTGGGTCTCCCACATGGTGGCAGGGACCCAAGCACTTAGGCCATCTTCCACTGCTTTCCCAGGCACATTAACAGGGAGCTAGATCAGAAGTGGGGCAACTGGGACTCCAACCAGCACGAATATAGGATGCCAGGTGTCATAGGTGGCAGCTCTACCTGTTATGACACAACACCAGCCCCAGAGATGTGTTCCTAAAAGCCTTGCTCTGATTACTTGGAATTTCTTTTTTCATCAGCTAATCCCTGTGAAAGCTCACTGGGTCTCGAGGCTTTTTGTTAGAATGTTAGAGTCCTGCTCGAAGCTGTTTCTCTCCTGGACTTTGAGATGCTAGGGTACTTTATAGAGGAAGGGAAGAACCAAATTTTTTAAAATATGTATTTTTTTTTTAAATACACTCAAAAGGTAGAGCGACAGAGAGAGAGAGAGAGAGAGAGAGAGAGAGAGAGAGAGAGATCCTCCATTTGCTGGTTCACCTGTAATTGTCCACAATAGCCAAGGACTGGGCCAGGCCAAAGCCAGGAGCTCGAACCCCCATCTGGATCTCCCATATTAGTGGCAGGAACTCAAGCACTTCAGCGGTCATGTACTGCCTCCCAGGATGCATTAGCTTTAGCAGGAAGCTGTTTGGGGAGCAGAGTGGCCAGGACTGAGACTGCACTGCAATATGGAATGTGGGCATCCCAAGTGACACCTCAACCTGCCATACCACAGTGCCCGCCCCAGAGAACCTGTTTGACCCAGTTTGTTTGATTAACTCAAATTTTCCACAAACCAGTTACTACTGTAAGTAATAACAATTAAATTTACATATTTAGATTTAAGGAGGCATGAAGGTGAAACATCCAAAATCAAATCCAGCCACGTAGACTCAAGACACACCCAAAAGCTAAGGGGAATCTAAAATATGCAACAGGTGCTGTGCCTTATCAGGTAAGTTGCTGTACCTTCAAACAACAAAATAGGAGGTCACCATTCTTTTGTTAAATGATCAACTGTTCCAACATCTTTAAGAATCATTCCAAAATAAAGATGAGTCAAAAAAAAAAAAAAGGCACTATGACTTTGATGGCTATAGTTTTTTTTAAATTCAATGAAAGAGCAATTTATTACTTCCTGTTAAAATATTCTAAAAACATTTCCAGTACATACCCCAAAAGAATGCACATATGGGATATCTGGGTTGAATTCCTCCTTCCTACCTTTGGACCAGCCCATCCCCAACTGTTGTGAGTGAACCAGCAGGAGGGAGATCTCTGTTGCTATCCCTGTTTGTCTTCCTCTTCAATAAATAACTTTTTTTAACTTTTATTTAATGAATATAAATTTCCAGTGTACAGCTTATGGATTACAATGGCTTCCCCCTCCCATAACTTCCCTCCCACCCGCAACCCTCCCCTCTCCCGCTCCCTCTCCCATTCCATTTGCATCAAGATTCATTTTCAATTCTCTTTATATACAGAAGATCAATTTAGTATAAAGATTGCAACAGTTTGCACCCACATAGAAACACAAAGTGAAACATACTGTTTGAGTACTAGTTATAGCATTAAATGAAAATGTACAGCACATTAAGGACAGAGATCCCACATGAGGAGCAAGTGCACAGTGGCTCCTGTTGTTGACCCAACAAATTGACACTCTAGTTTATGGCGCCAGTAACCATCCTAGGCTGTCGTCATGAGTTGCCAAGGCTATGGAAGCCTTCCAAGTTTACCGACTCTGATCATATTTAGACAAGGTCATAAAAGACAGAGTGAGGATAGTAACCAATGATCCTAAGAGTGGCCTTAACCAGGTCTGAACAATTATACAGCATTAAGTGGGGAAGAGGACCATCAGTACACACAGGTTGGGAGTAGAGCCATTGGTGGTAGAATAGAGGTTATGATTACAAAGGAATGAGGCCCAAGTGCACTAGACAGGGCCTAGAACAAAGGACAGAGTCATTATTAGAGGAGCTAAGAAAGGTGCTGTCTAAGCTACAAGTAATTTTTCTGATTGAGAGGCAAATAGAACCTGATAGAAGGGGCTTGATAATAATCTGGTGGGCTTTAGGCCTTGTAAATTCAGAGGCCCAGACCTATCTATCTCTTCACATGGGGTATATCCTAAGGGAGGTGTGAACCTCCTAGGGGAAGGCACTCTGTTGACTTTCATTACTTGGCTGGCCTGGGAGGAGAGCTGGCCAGGTAAAGGCAGGGGGCATCTCTAACAAGAAATTTACAGTTCTGCCTGCAATGTTGCTGACCCTACTTGACCATACCCTCAGCTGCAGTGGTCACTTTGGAAGCTGGGCTGAGTGAAGGGCTTTTCAACTTAGAGCCAATAAGATCTGTGGCTCTGACCTGGGCATCCTTCGACTCCAGGGCAGGTCCATTTCCAGTGATCCAACTCTTGGCAGAGCTGCCAGGGCTCTTCACAAGCTGACTTCTGCTGAAGCCCAGGCTTACCACATTGAAAGCCACTGCAGTGGACTGGCCTGTTGGGTCTCCTTGAGGGCAGATCACTGTACAGATCAGCCATTAATAGGCCTGCCACCCATTGCTTCTGATGCCGAGCTTTCTTTTCCTCCTGGTTTGTGTTAAAGCAGACCAGAGGATGCAAGTCAAGGGAGTGCCCAAGTCCCATCTCTAATCTTCGGTGGCCTGAACTACAAGTCTATAGTCACAGGCATGTTCTGTAGTAGTTTTTCTAAGGCATTGTCTACCTCAATAAATAACTTTTTAAAAAATGGTATTGAAGTCTCATTTGTAGTTTTCTTCCAACAGGTGATCACCAACCCCCTCACTCCTGCCCCACCTCCATTGCTGTTTTGCTAAACGTATACCTATATGAGAACTACTAAAAAGTTCGTGGAAATGCATATTGTGGAAAACCTGAATATTTTAAAAAGGTTTTGCACCAAATGTAAACATCTTTTTAATGAAAATTCCCATGAGCTTTTTGAAGCTGTCTCATAGATGTAGAGGTGCTTCTATTCCATGGAATACGATTGAGAAAATGTTGAGAAAATGCCTAACAGAAGGTTGGGAATCTTTATATATTTTTGTGTTGTTTTGATTTTTGGAGAAAGCAGTGTTTCCCCTCCTGAGAAAATGAAGAGGCTGAACACATAATGTGTTTTCTTAGGCACAGATGGCAGCTTTGCCATGCTCTGACAAACAGCAGTGTGTGTCCCTAATATGTACAAAGTAGTTTTACCTTCAGTTTCCAGTAAAACATCACACAGCGTAAGATTGATATGCAGTTCAAAAATAATATCTTATATCCTTTTTAAATTAGATCCAGAAAAACCAGAAGAAGCTTTGTAAATTACTGCCAAAATGTCTCAGAGGGCATTAGGTTAATAGAAGCTGGAGAGGGTAGAAAAGGGAGCAGCTACAAGTCATTGAGAATAAGGACTATTTGCTGTGAGGATTTGTAGGGACAGTATGTCACTACTGAATTTGGTAGATGTAATGGTTTTGAAATTGGGATTATATTTTGTTGACTTTTAATCATAAATATGGTTGTACTTAAAAAAAATGAATTATTGTATACATTTGAAAGGCAGAGTTACAGAGCGGGGGGTGGGGTGGGGGGGTGTGGAGAGATCTTCCATACACTGATTCATTCCCCAAATGGCCCCAGTGGCTGGGGTTGGACTAGGCCAAAGCCAGAAGCCTGGAACTCCATCCAAACATCCCATGTGGATAACAGGGGCTCAGGTACTTGGGCCATCTTCAGCTGCTTTCCCAGGCACATTAGTAGGTAACTAGATTGGAAGTGGAGCATCCAGGATTCAGGCCAGTGCACAGATGGGATGCCAGCATTGCAGGTGGCAGCTTAACCTGCTGTGCCACAATGCTGGCCCTGGGATGTATTTTTCTTAAAGATTTATTTTTTAAAAGATTTTATTTATTTATCTGAGAGGCAGAGCTACAGACAGAGGGAGGGAGAGACAGAAAGATCTTCCATCCACTGGTCCACCCTCCAAATGGCTGCAACAGCTGGAGCTGTGCTAATCCAAAGCCAGGAGCCTGGAGCTTCACCTGGGTCTCCCATGTGGGTGCAAGAGCATGTGGGCCATCTTCCACTGCTTTCCTAGGCTGTCAGCAGGGATCTGGATCAGAAGAGGAGCAGCCAGGACTCAAACCAGCGCCCATATGGGATGCTGCACCACAGGCAGAGGCTTAACTTACTATGCCACAGCGCTGGCCACTGGGATGTACATTTTTTAAAATGTTTCATTTTCATTTGAAAGACAAAGCAACAAACAGAGGGAGAGAACACATTTCCATTTGCCGGTTCATTCTCCAAATGCTTGCAACATCCAGGGCTGGGCTAGGCCAAAATCAGGAGCTTAAAATTCCATCAGTCTCCCGCAGGGATAGTAGGTTTTGCTGCCTTCCTAGGTGTATTAGCAGGAAGCTGGATCGGAAGCAGAGCAGCCAGCATGCAAATATGATATGGGATACAGGTGTCCCAAGCAGCAGCCCAAATTGTTGTGATACACTGCCTGTACCAGGGATGTACAGTTTTCTCTATATGGGCCCTAACTGGAAAACTCAGTACCCTTAACATGAACTATAACAATAAAAGTATTAACTCATAATAAATATGATACATTACTTTTATTTGGTGAAATTTTAACTTACTGGGCTTATCAAGGGAGACAGGGAATAAAGGTCAAGATCTAGTTTTTTTTTTTTTCACTTTTATTTAATAAATATAAATTTCCAAAGTACAGCTTATGGATTACAATGGCTTTCTCCCCCCCCATAACTTCCCTCCTACCCGCAACCCTCCCATCTCCCGCTCCCTCTCCCCTTCCATTCACATCAAGATTCATTTTCAATTATCTTTATATACAGAAGATCAATTTAGTATATATTAAGTAGAGAGTTCAACAGTTTGCACCCCCACAGAAACACAAAGTGAAAAATACTGTTTGAGTACTAGTTATAGCATTAATTCACATTGAACAACACATTAAGCACAGAGATCCTACATGAGGAGTAAGTGCACAGTGACTCCTGTTGTTGACTTAACAGATTGACACTCTTGTTTATGGCGTCAGTAATCTCCCTAGGCTCTTGTCATGAGTTGCCAAGGCTATGGAAGCATTTTGAGTTCTCCAACTTCGATCTTAGACAAGGTCATAGTCAATGGAAGTTCTCTCCTCCCTTCAGAGAAAGGTACCTCCTTCTTTGATGGCCCATTCTTTCCATCGGGATCTCACTCGCAGAGATCTTTCATTTAGGTTTTGTTTTGTTTTGTTTTTGTTTGTTTGTTTGTTTTTTGCCAGAGTGTCTTGGCTTTCCTTGCCTAAAATACACTCATGGGCTCTTCAGCCAGATCTGAATGCCTTAAGGGCTGATTCTGAGGCCAGAGTGCTTTTTAGGACATCTGCCCTTCTAGGAGTCTGCTGTGTATCTAGCTTTCCATGTTGGATCGTTCTATCCCTTTTTGATTATATCAGTTTGTATTAGCAGACACTAGTCTTGTTTATGTGATCCCTTTGACTCTTAGACCTATCAGTATGATGAATTGTGAACTGAAATTTATCACTTGGACTAGTGAGATGGCATTGGTTCATGCCGCCTTGATGGGATTGAATTGGAATCACCAGGCACGTTTCTAACTCTACCATTTGGGGAAAGTCAGCTTGAGCTTGTCCCAAACTGTACATCTCTTCCATCTCTTATTCCCACTCTTATATTTAACAGAGATCACTTTTCAGTTAAATTTAAACACCTAAGAATAATTGTGTGTTAGTTACAGAGTTCAACCAATAGTATTAAGTAGAACAAAAAAATATGAAAAGGGATAAAGTATTAAGTTGTACATCAACAGTCAGGACAAGGGGTGATCAAGTCACTCTTTCTCATAGTGTCCATTTCACTTCAACAGGTTTCCTTTTTGGTGCTCGGTTAGTTGTCACCGATCAGGGAGAGCATGTGATATTTGTCTCTTTGGGATTGGCTTATTTCACTCAGCATGATGTGTTCCAGATTCCTCCATTTTGTTGCAAATGACCAGATTTCATTGTTTTTGACTTTTTTTTTCTGTTTTTTTTTTAAACTTTTATTTAATGAATATAAATTTCCAAAGTACAGCTTATGGGTTACAATGGCTTCCCCCCTCCCATAACTTCCCTCCCACCCGCAACCCTCCCCTTTCCCGCTCCCTCTCCCCTTCCATTCACATCAAGATTCATTTTCAATTCTCTTTTTATACAGAAGATCAGTTTAGTACATATTAGGTAAAGATTTCAACAGTTTGCCCATATAGCAACATAAAGTGAAAAAACTACCATTGGAGTACTAATTATAGCATTAAATAACAATGTACAGCACATTAAAGACAGAGATCCTACATAATAGTTTTTTTAAAAAAATTGATTAATTTTCTATGCCATTTCCAATTTAACACCGGGTTGTTTTTTTTTTTTTTCATTTCCAATTCTCTTTATATACAGAAGATCAATTCAGTATATAATTAGTGAAGACCTCATCAGTTTGTACCCACACAGAAACACAAAGTATAAAAATACTGTTTCAGTACTAGTTATAGCATCACTTCACATTAGACAACACATTAGGGACAGATTAACACACAATTATTCTTAGGTGTGATCCTTGTTAAATTTAAGAGTGGAAAAAGAGAAGGAGGAGATGTACAATTTGGAACATGCTCAATCGGACTTGCCGCAAATGGTGGAGTTAGAAATGTGCCAGGGGATTCCAACACAATCCCATCAAGGTGGCATGTACCAATGCCATCACACTAGTCCAAGTGATCAATTTCAGCTCACAATTGATGGCTCTGATAGGTCTAAGAGTCAAAGGGATCACACAAACAAGACAAGTGTCTGCTAATACTAACTGATAGAATCAAAAAGGGAGAGAAAGATCCAACATGGGAAGCGGGATACACAGCAGACTCATAGAATGACAGATGTCCTAAACAACACTCTGGCCTCAGAATCAGCCCTCAAGGCATTCAGATCTGGCTGAAGAGCCCATGAGAATATAGTAGGCATGGAAAGCCAAGATATCATGGAAAAGAAAAAAAAGACCTAAATGAATGATCTCTGTGAGTGAGATCCCAGTGGAAAGAACATGGCCATCAAAGAAGGAGGTACCCTTCTCCGAAGGGAGGAGAGAACTTCCACTTTGACTATGACCCTATCGGAATAAGATCAAAGTCAGCGAACTCTAAAGGCTTCCATAGCCCTGGCAATGCATGACTAGAGCCTAGGGAGATTACTGAACAGGAGTGTCAAATTGTTAAGTCAGCAACAGGAGTCACTGCTGTATAGTATTCTATAGAGTACATGTCCCAAAACTTCTTTATCCAGTTTACTGTTGATGGGTATTTAGGTTGATTCCAGTTCTTAGCTATTGTGAATTGAGCTGCAATAAGCTCTAAGGTGCAGGTAGCTTTTTTGTTTGCCAATTTAATTTCCTCTGGGTAAATTCCAAGGAGTGGGATGGCTGGGTTGTATGGTAGGGTTATATTCAGGTTTCTGAGGAATCTCCAGACTGACTTCCATAGTGGCTTAACCAGTTTGCATTCCCACCAACAGTGGGTTAGTATCCCTTTTTCCCCACATCCTCTCCAGCATCTGTTGTTGGTAGATTTCTGAATGTGAGCCATTCTAACCGGGGTGAGGTGACTTGTGTTAGATGACTTGTGTACACAGGTGCACATGTGAAAAGAATAAGAGAGAGATTAAACAGCTATATTTCAAACGGGGAATCTTTGCTGTTAGAAACCATTCTATTTGACTCTATTTGTGTTTTAATTTTGCTTCCTCAATGATATGTTAGAGTTCTTTAAAATCTACCTTTAAAAACATTGTAAACATACTAAACAGTAGTTTTCTTATTGACAGTGCTAATTTAATTCAATCGATACTTGTGTGGATACCTGTTTATTTTTTGGGGGTTGTTGTTTTTATTTTACTTTATTTTATTATTTTTTTCTCCCCAAAGAAACCTTTTATTTAAGGAACACAAACTTCATGCATGCCAGGATACCTGTTTTCACAACTTCGGTGAACATATTGGTGAATGAGATAGTCATCTGGGGAAGTGTGTGATGATAAAAATACATGAAAAATAAGTAGGTTACAGAAGTTGTTGTGATAGTGGACCAAAAGCAAGGATGTTTCTCCTTTCAATGGGATCAAAGAGATGAGCAAGAGCTTTATGCACAAAGTGTCATTTGAGATCAGATTCTGACAGGTGGTGTTCACAGGCAGGAGCTAGAAGGCAAGCAACTGCATAGAGTTGGAAGAATTTGTGGATTTATGGGGAAAAGCAAGTAGACATTTTGGCATGATTTGGAGAAAGTGTTAGGAAGTAGAGGGAAATAGCTAGCAAAGCAAATTGTAAAATACAGTCATGCACTAAATAACGATGTCTTGGTCAATGGCAGCCTATATACATGATGACGGTCTCATAAGAATATAGTATAGATAAGTTGATGGTCTCATAAGATTATAGCATAGTATAGATCACAGATTATAGGAGCTAAAAGATTCCTATCACTTAGTGATATCCTAGCCATTGTCATCATCATAACTCAATGCATTACTTGTGTGTTTTGTGGTGACACTGGTATAAACACACTACCATACTGCCAGTTGTATAAAAGTACAGCACATGCAATTATGTATAGTACATACCTGATAATAAATGGCCATGTAATTCCTTTTCCTATTTATTATGCTGTACTTTTGTCATTATTGTAGAGTGTATTTCTACTTAGAAAAAGATTGACTGTAAAACAGCAGGCTGTAAGTTGCTGTAGCAACTTCATGCATTTCTTGTTTACTGAGTCTCATGATTGCATCAAGATGCCGCATCCAGTGATCGACCTGTAGCATCAAGGTTTGTGTGAGTGTACTCTATGATGTTCGCACAGCAGGATCACCTAATATGTTTCCCAGAACGTACCTATGCCATTGCTAAGTGATGCATGACTGTACTTTGTATCAGATAGCCCAAAGTTACACTGCAGTAACAAAGGACTCTCCAAATCACAGCAGCATTGCAGAGTTAGACAGTGAGAGAGAGCGAGACAGAGAGAAAGGTCTTCCTTCCTTTGGTTCACCCCTCAAATGGCTGCTACAGCCATTGTGCTGCACCAATCCATCATTTCTCGCTTCTATTGCATTTCCCTTGAGGGCAGCCAGTTGCTGTGCTCCACAGCAGCCTGCTCTGGGACCAAGTTGACGAAGCATCCCTTCTCTGGGGTATCATTTCTGGCTGAGGGAAGACAGTATGGCAGTACTGTACAAGAGCTCTGGCAGTGCCCTCTGGATAGCAGTGTAGTAGTGTAAGTTATTGTTGCTCCTATCTCATGGGCCAAAGGAAGTCACGTGGCTAAGCCTGCTATCAATGGGGGATAAAATATAATCCTCCTCTCAGAAGGACAGCAAACATTTTGAGCAACTTATCAATAGCCTTATACACCAGCATGAGTCTTTTGCATTTAATTCTTAGATGACCAGGAGCCATGACAAGTTTCTGGATAAGAACATTTGATTTGGAGTAACAAAAGTTAAAAATAAATAAAATGTTTAAAAATCCACCTTGGTGGCTTTTATACCATATGTTTATGTGCACAAGAATTCTCTTGTTACAAATGTAGGTTCCAGGATTCCAAATGTCTGATTCAGGAGGCTCAGGAATCTGCATTTTTGCAAGCAGCCAAGTAGATAGTATGTAGATTGTCCACCTATCTGATTTTAAGTGTGCCTGGATGGATTAAGAAATGAGTGGGAGGAAGTGAGAACAGGTGAAATGGGGCAGAGAGTGAGAGGAAGGGAGGCTTTTGTGAGTGTAATATCCCAGGTGCAATGTGGGCACACGTAAGTAGCCAGTGCCAGTCCCAATAGACTTAAAGAGGAGAACAGATGGAACTGGAATTGCTGAAGAGGGGAGGTTATGGCAACAACAGCTGGGAACAGGGTAGTGATAGAAGAAATCTCATTTAGAAGTTGAGATTAAGAATATCAGGGGAGGGGCTGGCCCTGTGCTTTAGTGGGTTAAGGCTCTGCCTGTGGCACCGCCATCCCATATGAACACCGGTTGGATTCCTTGTTGCTCCACTTCCAATTCAGCTCTCTGCTAATGGCCTGGGAAAGCAGTGAAAGATGTCCCAAGTGCTTGAACCACTGCACCCATGTGGGAGACCTGGATAAGGCTCCTGGCTCCTGGTTTTGGATAGGCCTAGCTCTGGCCATTGCAGCCAGAAGATGGAAGATCTCTCTCTCTCTCTCTCTCTCTCTCTCTCTCTCTCTCTCTCCCTCCCTCCCTCTCTCTCTCTCTTTGTAGCTCTGCCTTCCAAATAAATAAATGAGCCTTTTAAAAAAAGATTTACTTATTTATTTATTTGGAAGTCAGAGTTACACAGAGAGAGAAGGAGAGGGAGAGGGAGAGGGAGAGGGAGAGGGAGAGGGAGAGGGAGAGGGAGTGGGAGAGGGAGAGGGAGAGGGAGTGGGAGAGGGAGAGGGAGAGGGAGTGGGAGAGGGAGAGAGAGAGAGAGAGAGAGTCTTCCATCCACTGGTTCATTCCTCAAATGGCCTCAATGGTTGGAGCTGCACCGAAGCCAGGATCCAGGAGCTTCTTCAGGATCTCCCACGCTGGTGCAGGGGCCCTAGGATATGGGCCATCTTCCACTGCTTTCCCAGACCATAACAGAGAGCTGGATCGGAAGTGGAGCAGATGGGACTCAAACTGGTGCCCATATAGGATGCCAGCACTGCAGGCACCAGTCCCATAAATGAGTCTTAAAAAATAATATCAGAGGATCTTGATCTTTCCTGAAAAGGTGGCAAACCTCTCTTGTAAAAAAGGATTGAGAGCTGGGCACCACTTGCAGAGTAGCCATTCAGGAAGCATCAAGTGAAAGCCACCAAATACATTTGGCTTGCATCTGGCCAGTAGGGGGAGCTATGGTAGCACATAAGCTGACAGTGGCTCTCAGAGACCAGTAATGTCAGCTCTTGTGGAATAGGATTATTAACCCAATCTACAGTGCAACATTTTGGACGCTTCATTTATTATTTTTATAGCTGTGAACCTTCACAGAAGGAACTTTTAAGGTTTCTCTTTAATTGTTAAGGCATTTAGTATTTTTTTTGAACTGCCAATTCCTATAGTCAAAAAGAAATTAATTCTAAAGTGTGTAAGGAAATTATGACCCCTTATTGACTTCACTTGATGCATAGAGTGGAGATTAGGACAGAGAGTAGAAGAAATCCAGAAAATAGAAAAGTGCATTTGTTAGCATGACTCTTTGAAGTGGAACTGCCGATTCCCAGGGTATGAGAGTCATTCATTCTGCTAGATGCTGCCCAGCTGCTTTCCAGAGAGATGGTGTCAATTAACTTTTTGTGTGTGTTTTTAACTTAAGAGGCAGAGACAGAGCTCCCATTTGATGGCTCAGTCTCTAAAGATCTGCAACAAAGGCAAACCTGGGAGCCTGACATTCAATGCATATTTTCCGTAGCGTGGCAGGAACCCAACCACGTGAACCATCACTGCTGCCTCCCTGGACCGGCATTAGCAGGAAGCTGAAGTCAGGTGCTGGAGCTGGGACTCAAACCCAGGTACTCAAATGTGGGATGTGGGTACTCTAATTGGAGTTTTAACCGTGGCCAAATGCCCACCATTGTTTCAATATTTTTTGCACTAACAATGCACGAGTCTTAACACCTATGAAAACCCACCATATAAGCAAGGTTTTTTTAATAGATTTATTTGAAAGAGTTACAGAGAGAGAGAGAGAGAGAGAGATTGATTTTCCATCTTCTGGTTCACTCCCCAAAGAGCCACAAAGGCTAGAGCTGAGCCAATCTGAAGCCAGGAACTGGGAGCTTCTTGCAGGTCTCCCACTTGGGTTCAGGATGGGATGCTGGTGTTGCAGGCCAGGACTTTAAACCACTGTGCCACATCATCGACCCCAGCAAGTTTTTTAATACTTGCCACTCTAACAGGGGAAATATGGAATTTAAGGGTCATTTTTGTGTTTCTCATGGGAGGACAGGCACTTTTTCATATTTAAATTCTATTTTTACATTTTTCCCCTTCATGAACTGTAAACTGAATGTATATTTCCTTTGTCAGTGAATGTTTGACCTACTGATTTGTAGTGTCTAGTTTTATGAGGTCAATCAAAAGATTCAGTTAGAGAGAGAATAATTTACATTGTACTTTCCAATGGATGCTTAAATGATGAATGCTATGAGGCTGTGAAAAAAGAATGAAGCTTATATATGCTGATTTGGAAAGGTCTCCAAAAAATATTGTTCAATGAAAAAAGTCAAGGTTTAGATGAGTTTTCTTTGTGTGTATGTGTGTGTGTGTGTAAATAGTTGGGACAGTAAGGGTCTATATGCATATTTCTTATATACATGGGAAGAAACTGTCAGGATTTGTAAGAATTCAAGAATAGTAGATTCCCACAGGATGAGCAAGCCCTGGGTATGTGAAGTGAGAGGCAATTGTTCCAACCCACATTTTTTAAAAAAGATATTTATTTATTTCAAAGGCAAAGTGACAGAGGCAGAGAAAGACAGATGGAGAGAGGGAGATCTATTTTCTCGCTTATTCTCCAAATGACTGCAATAGCCAGGGCTGGGCCAGGCCAAAGCCAGGAGCCAGGAACTCCTCTTGAGTCTTCCCATGTGTGGCAGAAATCCGAGTACTTTTACTATCATCTGCTGCCTCCTAGGCACATTAGCAGGAAGCTGGATTGGAACCATGGAGTAGCTAGGACTCAAATCAGACACTCCACATGGGGTGTGTGGGTCCCAAGTGGCAGTGTTTTTAAACTGCCACCCCCTGCAGTCCACATCTCATTCACTCTTTCTTGAAGCATGGAAATGTACCAAACAACTGGATAAATGTATGTTAAAATTTTAAAAGAAACTCCTGGGGTATAAAAGTACAGGGGTAAGAAAGCCACATTGCCAAGGGTGACACACATGTTTTGTTCCAGCTGCAACACGGTGCTTCTCATGACCACTAATGCACTAGATACAGTCACACCAGCACTGGCTGAAATTAGACCTGTGGTCTGTGGTCACATTGCAGAACAGCAAACTGCTCACCAGGATGCTGAACTAACTGCCTGGTCTTGTTCACGCCGTCATGAGCAAACACCACACAGGATGATTTCCATGTCCAGAGATCAAAAGAGAAGGGCTGTTTTAGAAGTCCTCTTACTCAAAGAACACAAAGTTGAATGGAGACATGGCTTCATTCTTCCCCCACTAGCATAAATGTCAATAAATTACAGTCCTATCCCTAGGCAATGGTGTGTAGGTGTCAGAGCTGAAAACATCACCACCAATGCTCCACTGTCATGGCTGTTTTGGAGAGCTTGCTCTTGTCTTTAAAATTTTCCAAAGTGGGCAATTTTTTCCCTCGACTCTTTAAAAAAGAAGTTGTGGTCATATCCTGTCTTTGCCAAAAGAGTGCTTTCCCCTTGAATGTGAAATTACCAACTGAGAATTTAGTTCCTTTCTGAATCTAGAATTCCTTTCTGTTACTAGCACTGCAATGCCAGCAAAACTGTCCCAGACAGGGGAACTTGAAGCCGGAAATCTACAAATCCACAATGATCACCACGTGTGCTTTCAACCTAACCTGTTCAGCCCTTTCAGCATGTGCTTGACCAGGGGACCCCTGCTCTGGCATAATTCTGTCCCTTACACTACAAAGGGAGGTGGCACCTGGGAACAGGTGTTGCATGGGCAAAAGATGCAGATGCACAATGTGAAGAAGGAAGTAGGCCAAGTCCCTCCTGCCTTCGTCCTCCTTTGAGTAGGACCCAAAAATATTTACTCCACAAGTGGGAAGCCATAAAGAAGCCCCATCTTTAGAGACGTGGTTGGGAAAGTAGAGGAGAAAAAGAGTATCAGTATAATCAAGTAAAACTTGAAATGAAAAATAACTTCAGGAAAAAGAAAGGAACTAATTTTAGAACTATAGTACAAACAAATGTGCTATAAATATAATAAAATGTCTTGGAGTCTTTCTGTAACTCTGTAGTAAAACTTATCTTCCAAAAAGACAAACTCCAGAACAAAACTGAGTCACCTGAAAAGCTCTCAACAAATGCATGGCTTCTTGAGAAGCCCAAGGATGAATGAGTCTGGTAAGCAGAGCTGAAAGGACAGTTGTCTGGCTAAGTTCAGATATGCTGACCTTCCCACAGCAGAGCCCTGGACACCTGCCATGTTCCCCTCATGCAGCAGTGAAGGTAGAGAGACCAGAAAGAGATATTTTTAAAAATTTAAAAATTTATTTTCATTTTATTTCAAAGGTAGGAAGGCAGAGAGACAAAGAGAGACAGAAATCTTCCATGTATTTTTAACTCCCAAATGCCCACAACATCGAGGGCCAAGCCAGGCCTAAACTAGAAGCCTGGAACACAATCCACTTCTCTCACATGGGTGGCAGGGACCCAACTACTAGAGTCAGCATCTGCTTTCTCCAAGGATGCACACTAGCAGGAAGCTGGAATTGGAAGCAGAACCAGGACTTGAAAGCAGGCACTCTGATGTGGGGTGCAGGTGTCTCAAGTGGTGTCATAACCACTACATCAAATTCCTCTCCCCCAGAAAAAAGACTTTGAAGTCTTGGTTTGCTGCTGCTAGAGATTCCCCTTTTCTTCTCTGGTAGTATCAGAGCTATGATGGAAAGGAAAGCCATTGAGAGCAGGGAGGCCATGGGAAGCTCCATTCTGAAAAATGGGAGTGAGCGTCGGATGGGAGTAAGGCAGACAACCCTACTCTGTTTCTCCCGTCTTGTGGTTGGTATGAGACACCACATGAATCATTTCCACTTCAACTAGAAGTAGAATCAATTTTATACTTAAAATTTCAAAAATGTCTCATTACTAAGCTTTCCCATTGGGTCAATTTTGCCAACTGCTTTCCATTCTCTGAGTTTAAAAACTTAGAAGCAGGTTGAAAACATTTCTTTACTCCGTGTCTCCAGAAATCACTAAAATGAAGCGGGGTTGTTCTTGGCAGAGTTAAAGCTTTCCTTTTCATTTTTGCAGAAGGCTTAAAAGGGAGATTAAAGGAACTCTAGTTTGATCTTCTGTCCATTGCTGAATTCCTTTTATCTTTCGTAAGAAACCACAATACCTCCAGGGACATGAGCTTACCTCTGCCTAAGAGAAGTCTAAATCTCTGGTTTAAAACATTGCCTTGCATTTCACTGCTATTTGCTTCCTTAAGAGCTTGGCGTTGCCCCAGTAAGTAAGGTTGATTCCTCTATTGCACAACAGTCCTTCAATACAGGGAGATGGTTCTCATCTTACATCCTGTGAGCTACTTACAGTCAGAGCATGTTCCCTAGGATTCTGGCCACAACTACCACTTGCCTACAATCAGTCTTGTGCCTTGCTGCTAGAATTATCCCAAAACAGCTTTCTTGATCAATCATTCATTGAAACATCAACAGGGGGTCCTCGTTTCATAAAGCAGTATCATGCCAAGGCTTTTTTTTTTTTTTTTTTTTTGGTTTGGTTTTCCACCATCCAGCCCTAATTGATCTATGACCGGTGTTTGTTTCTCCCACATCCATCCTGTTCGGATTAGGCCAACCGCATAATGGTTCTTCAACTTAATTTAATCATCTCTGCTTCAAACCTTATGCTTTTCAGATGGTTCTTCCTTTAGCAAGCTTTCTGTTGCCTTCTCCAAAGCCATAAGTTTTTTGTAGGCTTAAAGATTCAAGTTAGCCAGTGCCGTGGCTTAACAGGCTAATCCTCCGTGTTGTGGCGCCAGCACACCGGGTTCTAGTCCCGGAAGGGGCACCGGATTCTATCCCGGTTGCCCCTCTTCCAGGCCAGCTCTCTGCTATGGCCCAGGAAGGCAGTGGAGGATGGCCCAAGTCCCTGGGCCCTGCATCCGCATGGGAGACCAGGAGAAGCACCTGGCTCCTGGCTTCGGATCAGCGAGATGTGCCGGCCGCAGCAGCCATTGGAGGGTGAACCAACAGCAAAAGGAAAACCTTTCTCTCTGTCTCTCTCTCTCTCTCACTATCCACTCTGCCTGTCAAAAAAAAAAAAAAAAAAGATTCAAGTTATCCCTAAAGCTCACCCTGGACAACACTGACCTTCATTATGTTTCGTGTATTTGGACTAACCTAAGGGACTGCCTTAGGTCAGGTCTCCTGGAAAACAAACTTTGAAATGGAGACTTGGCATACAGGAAGGTTGTGGGGAATGTTCTCAGTACCTCTGAGCAGAAGTAGGGAAGCAAGGGTTGGTGGTGGGGGAAATTTTTTTTAAAGATTTATTCATTTATTTGAAAGAGTTACACAGAGTGAGAAAGAAAGGCAAGGAGAGAGAGAGAGAGGACTTTCATCCAATGGTTCACTCTCTAGATGGATGCAATGGCGGGAGATGTGCCAATCCGAAGTCAGGAGCCAGGAGTTTCTTCTGGGTCTCCCACATGGGTGCAGAGGCCCAAGGACTTGGGCCATCTTCTACTTCTTTCCTAGGCCATAGCAGAGAGATGGACCAGAAGTGGAGCAGCCGGGATGCCAACCGGCATCCATATGGGATGCCGGCACTGCAGGCAGTGGCTTTATCCTCTACACCACACCACAGCACGGGCCCATGTGGAAGAAATTTGAACTGTGATGCAGTTGTCAAAGTGGCTTCTGCTGAATCATGGGGCACATTAGCTTGGGTGACCTTGTGGACTTCGCCTCCATGAGGCATGGGGCAAGCTGTCTATCTTGGTATGTACCAGTCACTGGATGTTGACTGCCTTGGAAAGGGTGTAACTTAGAGCAGGTAGCTTCCTTTGCCAGGAACAATTTCTAGGGAAAAACCAGCTGTGAGCCTTCAGGAGGCAGCACTCCCAGCATCCTCAGCTTTGAGGGGGACTCTAGGTGACAAAGCATCTAAAGCATCCTTTTTTTTTTGACAGGCAGAGTTAGACAGTGAGAGAGAGGGAGAGGCAGAGAGAAAGGTCTTCCTTCCATCGGTTGGTTCACCCCCCAAATGGCCACTATGGTCAGTGCACTGCACTGATCTGAAGCCAGGAGCCAGGTGCTTCCTCCTGGTCTCCCATGCAGGTGCAGGACCCAAGCACTTGGGCCATCCTCCACTGCCTTCCTGGGCCACAGCAGAGAGCTGGACTGGAAGAGGAGCAACTGGGACAGAAACCGGTGCCCCAACTGGGACTAGAACCCCGGGGTGCCAGCGCCGCAGGCAGAGGATTAGCTAAGTGAGCCGCGGTGCCGGCTCCAAAGCATCCTTGACAAGGTACAATTTATAACAGCCTAGCTTGTGCTGGTCTAGGTGTGCACGAGTTTCAGATGATGCCTGTGTACCTCTCTCTGTCTCTATTTCTCCCTCCCTCACTCAAAATATCTTACTGTACTTTTCACCTTTTAACTTAAAAGAAGAAATGTAGGTTTCTCTTTGGCACATTCAAATCATCAATATCATTGCCTTCACGTTTTAGGGCCATCATTAAGTAAAAAAAGTGTTACTTGAGCATAGCACTGCTCTTCAATGTGTAAGAAGGCTACAAAGTGACCAATGGGCAAAAGGTGTATATGGTACATATACACTGGACAAATGAAGGACTCATATCTTGAGCAGGATGGAGCAGGGTGGCACAAAATTTCATTCTACTACTCACAACAGCATGCAATTTAAAACTTAGGAATGATTCATTTGTGAGATTTTTTTATTTAATATTTTGAGACCATGGGTGACTGTAGGTAACAAACTGTAGAAAGTAGAACTGTGAATGAGGGGGGTACTCCCTAGGAATAGACCTGCTGAGCTATAGGTATATGTATGTTATGCTTTAGCACACTGCCAAACAGTTCTCCAAAGTGGTTTCACCAATTCATCTGCCCTCCTGAAGTGTGCAAGAGTTCTAATTGCTTCACACCTCTGCCGCCTGGTGCTTTTCTCGCTCTCTTTCACTTGATCTACTCTGGTGGGTATGAAGTAGCATCACTTTGTGCTTTGAATTTAAATCTCCCTGATGCCTTAATGAAGTTGAAGATTTTTTTGATATTTATTGGGCATTTCTTTCAAAAGCATTGTGCCCATTTTGCTATTGGGTTGCCTGGCTGAAGCTTTTTTGAGGTATGATGCTGTGGATTTATTAGCAAGTAAAGATGCCCATGATAGAAGAATAGGAAAGTCAAGGTTATCTGGTGGTAGTGCAGTTTATTTAGTGTAATCACATTTTTATTTATAATTATATGACCTTACGGGTTAATACTCACAAATGAGAGCCACAGCTCTCTCTGCCTGGGAAGATTATGAGTAATTTAACTTTCTGATATCATAGTGTCCTTATTTGTTTTTGTCTAAATTTGTTTTAATAACAAGCATGGATTACTTTTATAATCTGGAAAACAGCGGAGCTATTTTCATTAAGAAACAAGCAATCAAAACCACAGATAAAACACAGCCTTGTCAACATGTGGTGGCATGGCTCATCCCTCAACGCCTTCCCGTCTGGAATGCTGGGATGCACTGAGAAGTGTCTTCTCTGGGCCTGGTTTGAAAGTTTGAGTTAGGAGAAGGGAGGGTGAAGATGAAGAATAGCTTTCAGTGCACAGCACCCATGTGCTCCCTCCTGCCCTGCTGGGCCTGGGCAATGATGGGGACCATAAAGACTGGCTAATTACTTAAATTGCTTCTTCTTTGCAGGAACAAACTTTCCCAGTGCCATCAGCTGGGCTTATTTGGTTTAATTGCTGGAGCCCTGCTGTTAGCTGGGATGAGAAGAGTGTATTATTACAGTGCACAAGTGTAATGCTTTTGTTTACATTTTCCCAGGCAAACAGGGCAACTTCAGTTTGACGTAACCTAGAGTTCTACAAGAGCCAGGCCTGCAAAGCACATGACATCTCCCATCCTCTCTCTCCCCTTCTCTTCCCATGTTGTTCTAATGGGTTCTACTAACCCATAAACCAAAGCCACATGTAAAATCATCACACCCACTAACATATAGCTTCTAAAATTGTTTGAAGCAATCTCAAATTTATAGAAAAGTTGCAAGTGTAGTACGAAGAGTTTTCTCTCCCCAGTACCTTGTGAGAGCATGTTGCCCACATTATTCTACTAAGAAGGGAATTCTACAGAATCAGAATACAACCATTAACACTGGAAAATGGACACATTACAACCATCAGGTCCCTTCAGTGTCCCAGTTATATCCTTTCTAGCAAAAAAAAAAAAAAAAAAAATCAGTTCAAAATTATACATTCCATAAAATACCAGTTTTAGATGACTGTGTTGAAAATATCTCCAAAACCTAAACTGTCTTTGGCCATGCCTTCTTGTTCCAGCTCCAGGGTCTCCCATGCTTCCAAGGGCAGGAGCTATGGATGCTCTTAAGGAGCAAGATCCGGCCTGCGCTGTAGCATAGTGGGCTAAGATTCCGCCTGTGGTGTTAGCATCCCATATGGGCACAGGTTCGTGTCCTAGCTGTTCCTCTTCTGATCCAGCTCTCTGCTATGGCTTGGGAAAGCAGTGGAAGATGGTCCAAGGGCTTGGGCCCACGCACCAACGAGGTAGACCTAGAAGAAGCTCTTGGCTTTGGATCAGCTCAGCTCTGGCCATTGCAGCCATTTGGGGAGTAAAGCAGTAGATGGAAGAACTGTCTCTCTGTCTCTCTGTCTGTAACTCTACCACTCAAATAAATAAACAAATTTTTATAAATAAATAAATAAAAATTTTCAAAAAAAAAAAAAAAAAAAGCACAGACCAGGGGATGGTATTGTGACAAAGTGGGTTAGGTTGCAGCCTGTGGATCATATATTGGATCGCTGCTCTGCTTCCTATCCTTTCTAGAACATGGCTCAGGTGCTTGGGCCCCTGACACCCACATGGGAGACCTGAACCGAATTCAAGGCTCCTGACTTTGGCCTGGCCCAGCCCATGCCATAGTGACCATTTGGAGAGTCAACCAATGGATGAAAAATTTCTCTCTCTCTCTCCCTCGCTCCTGTTTCCCAGGTGCATTCACTGCAAGCTGAATTTCAAGGCGGAGGCAGGACTTGGCTCCAGGCACTTTGATATGGGTGTCCCAAGCAGCAGCTTAATCTGCGGCACCACAATACCCTCCCCTTCATTAGTAGAGTATCTGGAGATTCCATCAGATTTTCCATATGAATCTGCTGGCTAGAACCTTCACTAGGATTTTTAATAGAAATGCTGAGAATGAATACTCTTGTCTGATCGTAGGGGGAACAGAGGTCAGGTGGAGGAAATTCTGTTTTCTGCACCTTGTGGGGATTTTTTTCGAATCTTCAATGACTGTTAGCTTTTGTCAGATGCTGTTTCCTTATCTGTTGAAGTGACCATGTAACTTTTTCCTTTATTCTATTGGTATATGGCATATAATATCAACTTATTTTCAGATGTTAAGCCAACTTTACTTTCCTAGCTAATTCCCTTGGTCTCGATGTGTAAGGTTAATGTTATATTTATGTCTAAGTTCTTCATAGACGTAATCAAGTTAAAATTACTGGTGTCTTCATAAGGGGAGATTTGGACACAAAAAGACAGACAGAAGACTCAGGCAAAAGATGGTCTCGCTATAAGCCAGGGAAAGATGCCAGAAATAGACCCTTCCCTCATAGCCTTCAGAAGCAACAAACCTGCTAATACCTTGACTGTGAACTCAAACATTCAGAAATGTGAGGCAATAAATATCTGTTGTTTAAACTACCTAGTTTGTGGTACTTAATTATGGCTGCCCTAAAAATTAGTACACATATTTTCCGAAAAATTTTCTACACAATGAGTGATAATTCTTTCTTAAATACAAAGTGAAATTTATCAGGGTTTTTGTTTGTGGAAAGAATTTTAAATTACTAATTCAATTTATTATCAACTTTTTCAGATTTTAAATTTCTTTTTTTAGCTGTGCATATTTATGGAATACTATCTGATGTTTCATTACACATATACATTGTGTAATATTCAATCAGAGTAAATATTTTTATCCTTTCAAGCATTTAACACTTCTTTATAATGAAAGCATCAAAAATCCAATCTTCTAGGTTTTTTAAAATAACAAAATAAACAGTACATTAATATTATCTATAGTCACCCTACTGTGCAATAGAACTCCAGAACTCCTTAATCCAATCTATCTATAACCTAGTATCCACCAATAAATCTTTCCCAAACAGTCCCTACCCACTTCCCTACTCTGCCTCTGGTTACTACCACTATATTGTTAACTTCTATGAGAGCACCATGTTTTTGTTAGACTCCACATATGAGTGAGATCATGTAATGTTTGTGTTTCTGTTCTTGGCTTAATTTACTTAGTGTAATGATCTCCAGTTCCAGCCACGTTGTAGAAAATGGCAAGATTTCATCATTTTTATGGATGAGTAATATTCCATTGTGTTGCATATTCCACATTTTATTTATTTATCAGTGGATGGATACTTGTTTTTTCCAATTCTTGGTTATTGTGAATGGTGCTACAATAAACATGGGAGTACAGATTTCTCTTCTACAGATTGATTTCATTTCCTCAGGATATATATCTGAGAGTAGGGTTGCTGGATCATATGGTAGTTCTGTTTGAAATTTTTTTTTTATTTGACAAGTAGAGTTATAGACAGTGTGAGAGAGAGACAGAGAGAAAGGTCTTCCCTCCATTGGTTCACTCTCTAAATGGCCGCTATGGCAGGCACTGCGCTGATCCGAAGCCAGGAGCCAGGTGCTTCCTCCTGGTCTCCCATGCAGGTGCAGGGGCCCAAGCACTTGGGCTATCCTTCACTGCCTTCCCAGGTCACAGCAGAGAGCTGGACTGGAAAAGGAGCAACTGGGACTAGAACCTGGCTCCCATATGGGATGCCGGCGCCACAGGCGGAGGATTAACCAAGTGAGTCACGGTGCTGGCCCCAGGTAGTTCTGTTTAGTTTTTTGAGGAGTCTCCATACTGTTTTCCACAATGGTTGTACTAATTTATATTCTCACCAACATGAGAAAGAGTTCCCTTTTCTCCACATCCTTGCTAACACTTGTTATCTTTTTGGTAATAGCTAGTGTTATTGGAATTAGGTGACATTTCCTTGTAGTTTTGATTGTCATTTCCCCGGTGATTAGTTATGTTGAGCATTTTTTCATGTGCTGCTAGCCACTTATATGTCTACCTTTGAGAAATACATGCTTAGATCTATTGCCCATTTTAGTTAAGTTCTGTTTTGCTATTGAGTTGTTTGGGTTTCTTATATTTTCTGCATATTAATCCTTTGTCAGATGTATAGCTTGTAAATATTTTCTTCCACTATGTAGATTGTCTATTTACTCTGTTGATTGTTTCCTTTGCTGTACAAAATTGTTTTGTTTGGATGCAATCCAATTTATCTATTTTTGTTTTTACTTCCTGTGGTTTTGAAGTCTGATCTAGAAAATCCTTGCTCATTCCAATGTCCTGAAGTGCTTTTTCTGTTTTCTTCTACTCACTTTAAAGCTTAAGGTCTCACATTTAGGTCTTTAATCCATTTTTAGTTGATTTTTGTACACGGTGTGGGTGGGGGGTAATCTAGTTTTGTATGTGGATATCCAGTTTTCCCAGGACCATTCATTTAGAAGACCAATCTTTTTTCCAAAAGATTAGTGGTCTGTAGATGAGTAGATTTATATTTAAGATCTCTATTCTGTACCATTGACCTATGGTCTATTTTTGCCAATACAATGCTGGTTTAATTAATTTATAATACATTTTAAGTTTAGGCAGTGTAATGCTGCCTGCTTTGCTCCTTTTGCTTACAATTGCTTTGGCTTTTTGAGAGTCTTTTTTGGTTAGTAGGCGATATATATAGATATATATATAAATTTATATATAGAGAGAATATGTATATATATAAATTCAAATATATATATTTCTGTGAAAAATGCCATAGCAACAAGGATTGCATTGAATCCATGAATCACTTTGGATAGTATGTACATTTAATGATATTGACTCCTCCAATCTATGAATATGGGATGTCTTTCCATTTCTTTGTGTCCTCTTCAATTTCTTTTATCAATGACTTAAAGTTTTCATTGTAAAGATCTTTCACCTATTTGTTTAAGTTTATTCCCAAGTATCCGACTTTTTTTGTAGTTATTGGAAATGGGGTTGCTTTCTTGATTTCTTATTTGCTTGATTCACTATTGCAGTATAACAATGCTACTGATTTTTGTACTTTGACCTTCTATCCTACAACTTCTCTGAATTCATTTATTGGTGGTAATAGTTTTTAGGTGATGTATTTTGGGTTTCTGCTATATAAGTGACAATTGTACTTTCTCTTTTCCAATTTGGATGGCCTTTATTTCGTTTCTTTTATTTATTTATTTATTTTTTTGACAGGCAGAGTGGACAGTGAGAGAGACAGACAGAGAGAAAGGTCTTCCTTTGCTGTTGGTTCACTCTCCAATGGCCGCTGCTGCTGGTGCGCTGCGGCCGGCGCACTGCGCTGATCTGAAGGCAGGAGTCAGGTGCTTCTCCTGGTCTCCCATGCAGGTGCAGGGCCCAAGCACTTGGGCCATCCTCCACTGCACTCCCGGGCCACAGCAGAGAGCTGGCCTTGAAGAGGGGCAACCGGAACAGAATCCGGCGCCCCGACCAGGACTAGAATCTGGTGTGCTGGTGCCGCAGGCGGAGGATTAGCCTATTGAGCCACGGCACTGGCCTGGATGTCCTTTATTTCTTTCTGTTACTTAATTGCACTGGCTAGGGCATCTAGTATTTTATTGAATAAAAGTGGTGAAAGTGGACGTTCTTGTCTTGTTATAGATCTTAGAAAGAAGTCTTCAGCTTTTTTCTGTTTAATATGTTGAATTATGTTTCTTTTTTAAGATTTATTTATTTATTTGCAAGTCAGAGTTACTCAGAGAGAGGAGAGGCAGAGAGAGAGATAGAGAGAGAGAGAGGTCTTCCAACTGCTGGTTCACTCCCCAATTGGCCGCAATGGCCAGAGCTGAATTGATCTGAAGCCAGCAGCCAGGAGCTTCTTCAGGGTCCCATGTGGGTACAGGGGCCCAAGGACTTGGGCCATCTTCCACTGCTTTCCCAGGCCATAGCAGAGAGATGAATTGAAAGTGGAGTAGCCGGGATTTGAACTGGCGCCCACATGGGATGCCTACACTCCAGGTGTTGGCTTCCCCCATTATGCCACAGCGCCAGCCCCACAAACCCTATTTTTTTCTAATATAATGGGTACTCCAGCTCTCTATGGTAACTATTTGCATGATATATATTTCTCCCTCATCTTTTTCTTTCAATCTATTATATTTGAGTTTATAGTATTTTTCTCAAAAACAATATATAGTCAGAACTTGCCTTTTTATGCAGGTTGATAATGATTGCCTTTTGATTGGAGGACTTAATCCATTCACACTTATAATTCACATTTATAATCCTAGTTTATAAGAACTGGCTACCAAAGGTAGAAAGGGACAAGAGAATAAAAAAACACCCAAACTCAAGATGACACAAAGTATAATTCACTGGGGAAGCTTATAGACAGAAGCATGGTTTCAGGTAGCACAAGACAATGGATTCTGGTGCCCTAGCCAGTAGTAGGGCATGTTTATAAGTTAAACTAGACAGAAATGGCCCTAGGCTAGCCTAAGTGCACCTGGAATTTCTCAAGAAACATTAAAGTGCAGGTATTAGATGAGGGACATTCCAGGATCCAGCCTGACAAGACAAACACAGCAGTTTATCTCGGTGATTTTATTTATCCATAAGGGTTGGGATGACCATCGAGGTTACCTAAAGGTAAAGAGAGCAATTATGTCCAAAATGGCTAATATCATGTCAAACTGAATCCCTACAATGCTGTTTTGCTATTTGTTTCTGTTTGTCTCTTGTTTTATTGTTTTTTTGTTCTTTTCTTCTCTGTTCCTCTTTTGCTGCTTTCTCTTTTAATGTGACATTTTAATTCCTAATTTAATTAATTAATTATTTTAAAATGTTTTCTTAGTGATTACTTTAGGGTTTACACTCTGTATCTTAATGCATCACAATTTACTTCAACTTATTATAGACAATTTTGGTAAAATATAACTTTTTTAGAAAAACTATACTTCCATTCTTTTCCTGTCTCTTTGGACTATTAATGCCACAAATGCTTTATCTAGAAATGTTACGATTCCATCGGTACAGTGTTGTAATCATTGCTTTATGCAATCACTTCTTTAAACAAATTCATGTATTCAAAGAGAAGAATATCTATTTACACAGTCTTTTATGTTTACTCACACATTTAGCATTTTCAGTGCGTTTCAATCCTTTTGTGGATTTTTCCAGTCTTTTTCTTCTGTTCTTTGGAAAGGATAGTTAATTGTATTGGTGTACCTCCAAGTTTACTGGGATTTTTTTTTTCTGTCATGTCTACTCTCAAACCCATTTTCACCTTGTTTGTTATGTTTTTTGGTTCTTTGATTTGGTTCTTTTAAGTTTACATTTATTTATTGTAATTTCTCATTTTTGTTATTGTATTTTCTTTAATTCTTTTAGCACAGTTTCCTTTCATTCTTTGTGCACACTTATAATAGCTGCTTTATAATGTCTTTGCCATTTCCAACATCTGGGTACACTATGAATTACTGACTGCTTTTATTCCAGAATATGAGTCATATTTTTCTGTTACTTGCATGTTTTATAATTTCTTTTGAAAACTGACATTTTAGATAATATACTATAGCAACTCTAAAGCACCATGATTCAATTATTTACTCCTAAGGGTCTCTTTTCTTTCTTTTGGTACATTTCTTGTAGTTAAATGATAGAATCTGTTTTACAATATGTGGCCACTGGTGTCTCTGCTCACTCTTTTTTTTTTTTTTTTTTTTGATAGCTATCTTAATTTTTTTTTAGCCTAACTTTCCTTGCTGGTGCTTCTGTGTCTGCATAGCTTAGTGACCAGTCAATGATTTGGGCAGAGATTGTGCTCAAATGCCCTGAGTCTGTAAACCTTCCACCCTCCGCCAAGGGATCTGTGTGTTGGCTGGGGAGTGCATTCGATGTTCTGCCATTTCTCAAGTTGGCTTTGGCTTTCATCTTACATCAAGCTGTCTTGAGTGTCCCCTGCATGTAGTTTCCCAGACAGCAAAGGATGTATGGAGACCTTATCTATCCCCTCTATGGCTTTTTCATTTCCAGGATCTCCCCATAACTTCTTGGCTGGTCTGCCACTTGCTGTAAATGGGATCACAACCTCAGGCTAGCAGAGCAACCAGCTTTCCCCATTCTTTTTGTGTTAACTTTGCTACTGTAACTGACAAAATTACCATGAGGGTTTTTGCTCTCTGCCCCACATAAAGTCTTTCCTTCTGGCAGCAAGGCTAATGATTTTCTCTGTCAGCCTTGCCCAGGTAATAAAACCAAGTGTTCCTGCCAGCTGAGCTGGGGTGGAGATCAGAGCTCCCTGGGCAAGAAGCCTCGAACTCCTGGTGTTCTTATATGAATTTCTGAATGGATTCTCATGAATAAACACTTTTTTCAGTTTGTCATTTGCCTTCATTTAATTTCCCATCCTAAAATTGTTGCTTTAATGATTTTATAATTGTTGTAGGGTAAAGGATTTGCCAACCTCTTCTGGCCACCATAGCGTGACGTACCTCCTCTGGGATGTTTATTGGGTTTTTTGCTTTGCTGTTTAATTCCTTCATCCTCCTGGAGTTTTAATTTTGTATATAGTTTTGAGATGGGATTAACTTTATTTTTCCTTCAAGTGAATAGACAATTTTCTAAACTACTTTTGGTTTATTGAATCCATACCTATCTTCAGTCTGTTTGTACATGACTTTTGGGTGAGATTAATATTATCTGAGTATATGAGTATATTTATTGGTGCAACTGTGAAAGAAAATGGCACATAAGTCCTCAAATAAAATGAATCGCTTCAATATATCAAGCTAAGATGGACAAATCTGTATTCAGTGGAAGCGACTGATCTGTGGAAAACTTCCCAGAAATTACTAACAGTTAGACTGTTATTTCTGACTGTGTTATGTCTGAATTTGGGCCATTTGTGACATCTATATATTTGCCTTTTATACCCGTCTACGTCTTTTCCTGTGTCTAACCTCAGTTGACTATTTTGATTTTAGCTCTTCTGTTTTTGTTGTATACGTGACAGTAAGCAAGAACGTTATTAAAAGGTGATTAGCGTCTTTGTAAAAGATGCCAAAGAATCCCTCACCCTCTCCACCATATGAAGACACAATGGAAAGACAGCTTTCTAGGAAGCAGGAAGCAGTGTCTCACCAGACCCCAAATCTGTCGATGTCTTGATGTTGAACTTGCCAAACTCCAGGCTTGTAAGTAATAGATTTCTGCTGCTTATGAGCTACCCAATATCTGATATTTTGTTATAGGAGCCTGAAAAGACTAAGACAATAACTTAAATACAAGGAAAATTAACTTTTACCAACTTATGACAATGACCCCTCACTAGATTATTGCAGGATGAGATGAAACCTCACCTCCTTTATTTATTTATTTATTTATTTATTTAAGGAAGATCTGGGTGGGCCGGACTCCTTTTTCCTTTTTTTTTTTCTTTTGATAGGTAGAGTTAGAGACAGAGAGAGACAGAGAGAAAGGTCTTCCTTCCGTTGGTTCACTCCCGAAATGGCCACCACGGCCGGCACTGTACTGGCCCGAAGCCAAGAGCCAGGTGCTTCCTCCTGGTCTCCCACACAAGTGCAGGGGCCCAAGCACTTGGGCCATCCTCCATTGCCCTCCCGGCCACATCAGAGAGCTGGACTGGAAGAGGAGCAACCGGGACTAGAACCCAGCGCTCACATGGGATACCGGCGCCGCAGGTGGAGGATTAACCATGTGAGCCACGGCACGGCCCCAACCTCCTTCTGTAACAGTTCTTTGTTCACTAAGAACTCTAAAGCACCATGATTCAACATGAAGATGTGTCTTAAATGGAACATGGGCTTCATCTCTCAGGCAGGTAGGTCTATGTCTCTAATAACTAGAGACAATGTATAAAAAAGTTATCTATGACATATACTCAATAAATGGTAATCATCTGTGCCATCATCATTACAATTATTGTATGATCATTATTTTTTGATATGAATAATACAAATCTATTTTTTAAGTATACCAACCATTCTTCAGTGAAATGTTACACTTAAGTTTCTGACTCTAGCAAAAATGGCCTAGTGCAACGTCACCTCAGCCAGCATTGCTACACTGAAGAGTTCATCCCTGCCTGGAAACATCAACTGAGTTTTGCCAGTTGCACTGTCATTGGAGTAGTCTGCCTATTACTGTGGAATGTTTCTGTGTTGTGTCATAGGCATGCCAATGGGGGGAATCTTTGATGCTATTTATTTGGGCTGAAATAATGTCTATGGTTGCTGACATGGCAGCATTTCAGAGATGGCATATAGATTTTGAAATTTGGGTCCATTCCCAATCATCTTGTAATTTTTTTTTTTTAAAAAGATGTGTTTATTTACTTGAAAGGTCGTGTGACAGTGGGAAAAGAGAGATCTTTCATATACTGATTCACTCCCTAAATAGCCAAAATGGCCAGGGCTGGGCCAGGCTGAAGCTGGGAGCCTCGCAATCCACCCACATCTCCCACATGGGTGGCAGAGGTCCAAGTACTTGGGCCACCATACGCTGCCTTCCCATGTGCGTTAGCAAGGAGCTGGCTCTCCAATATGGGGAACCAACATCATTAGTAGTGGCTTAACCTGCTGTGCCACAATGCAAGCCTATCCCAGTCACTTTTTTTTTTTTTTTTTTTTTTTTGACAGCCAGAGTTAGACAGTGAGAGAGAGAGACAGAGAGAAAGGTCTTCCTTCCGTTGGTTCACCCCCTATATGGCCGCCACGGCAGTGCTCTGTGCCGATCTGAAGCCAGGAACCAGGTGCTTCCTCCTGGTCTCCCATGCAGGTGCAGGGCCCAAGGACTTGAGCCATCCTCCATCTGCCTTCCCGGGCCACAGCAGAGAGCTGGACTGGAAGAGGAGCAACCAGGACAGAATCCGGCGCCCCAATGGGGACTAGAACCTGGAGTGCCATTGCCGAAGGCTGAGGATTAGCGGCGCCGGCCCCCAATCACTTTCTATCTTGTGACCTTTGCAAGTTGCTTCCTCCCTCAGAGACCCAGGTCTGCAAAGCAGAGATGATAATACCTTGCAAGACATTTGTGAAAATTCGAGATAATATGTACGAAATACTCAGAACACTGGGTATGAGTGCCACATAATGGTATTATTTAAACAGTTAACAGCATTCACTAATGACCTCTGTCTTTGAGCTTTGCATGATAATTAAAAGAAAAAAATATGTAAAATGCCAGATACATAACAAACCCTTAATAATTGTTAGACTAAGATGCAAATTTCAAGGAATACAGTTACTTAATGGGCTTCTTTAAGTGTAATTCTCCATTTGGAGTTAAGAGTTTGGGATCTGGCTCTAATTAGTTGTATGCTCTCGAGAAAATCACTCTGGTCCTATTTCCTCACTTAAAATTAGATGTTTGGATCAATGAGAAGATGTCTATTTTTCTATTTTTTAAAAGATTTATTTATTTATTTGGGAGGCAGAGTTATAGAGAAGTAGAGGAAGAGAGAAAGAGAGGGTCTTCCATTCACTGATTCACTTTCCAAATGGCCGCAATGGCTGGAGCTGGGCCAATCCAAAGCCTGGAGCCAGGAGCTTCTTCCAGGTCTTCCATGAGAGTGCAAGGGCTGAAGGACTTGGGCCATCTCCTGCTGATTTCCCAGGCCATACCAGAGAGCTGGATCAGAAGTAGAGCAGCCAGGACTAGATCCAGTGCCCATATGGGATGCTGGCACTGCAGGTGAGGGCTTTACCTGTTACACCACAGCACCGGCCCCAAGATGTCTCTTCTTCTAAACTGAAAGGGAACTTTTTTTATGTTTCACAAGAATGGAGCTTTGGGATACTAGAGAATATTCCAGAAGCCCAGCCAACAGACTAACACTAACAAGTGAATGTCAATAAACTGGCAAAATGAATGCATTTAGTACAAATGAGAATGTAATCAAAATAGTTTATGCACAGCGAAGTTAATTCATTGAGATATATTTGCTGTGCACTTGAGTTCTGGAGAAAATTGCTCTTCTGAGCTCCTCCAAAAGGGATTTTTGATAGAGTTTTATATGCTTTGTTTCTGCTTCACATCGAAACATCCAGCACACTTTGAATTTAGATGCAGGCTTTCCTCCTGCTCAAAGAAGCAGTGAACACATCATCTTTAACCTTTTTTCTAACAATGTTAGAGAACAGCCTAAACTTACCTGCTGTTGTAATTTTTTTTTTATTTTTAAGAAAAACACCTTTTTTAGTGGTCAAAAGATCAAGTTTACCTTGAAATAAGCTTTCCTCTTAATTAAAAAGCTGTTAATGACATACTCTTCAAAGCATTTCTTTGAGTTATTATTGGTTTTTGTTTGTGTGGCAGTGGGTGCAGAGAGGTTGGTAAATGAGAAAGCTCTGGTTTGGGGATTTTGAAACCAGTCCTATGAATGGATTATCTAGTACCTTAGCCTGCAGATACAGTCTGCAAGCTTTTATTTGTTTTCATGTGCTCAGTACCTGACTCACAGCAGCTTCTGAAACGTTTGTTGAATAAATACTGAGGTGGGAGTTGAGGGGCTGCAGGTTGAGCTGCCACTTGGACTGCCCTCATATCATATTGTAATGCCCATTCAAGTCCCAGCTACTTCACTTCCAATTTAGCTCCCTGCCAATGCACCTGGGAGGCAGCAGGTGATGGCTCAAGCACCTGAGTCCAGGATGGAGTTTCTGGCTCCTGGCTTCAGTCTGGCAGAGTCCTGGTTGTTTTGAGAATGTGGGGAGTACATCAGCAAATGAAGGACCTCTTTCTCTCCCCGTCACCTCATTCTCTGTCATTCTGCCTTTCATAAATAAATAAATAAACAAACAAATAAATCTTTTCATTGGAATTAACTAGGTGGGGCACCTGACCTTTTGGAAATTAGTTTAGGAGAAGTCAGAGAAGAGGGAAGACTCGTTTGGCAACCACTGGGGCCTCGCCCTTCCAATGGGCAAAGTCATAGAGTAGTTTGATGGAGCTGACCACCTACTGCTATGAGCTTTAGCATTCAGTTTCCAACCTAACAAAAGCCTGTTGACCGCCTCCAACTTTGGTCCTGGAAAAAAGGGCATGTGTTGTAGGAGCTGGATGGGAATGACTGAGCCCTAGCCACACCATTGGAAAGCAGCAGACTATGTAGCATCTGGGCTGGGCCAACACCTCCAACACAGTTACGTTAGAAGACTGACATCCCTCTGGAGGAATGAAGTCCCCCTTTCCAGAAATGCTCTGTGGAGGCCAGCATGCAGATCAACATTCACAATGCCTGGGAGAGAGGTCTGAAAGGAAGAGCAGATTCAAGGGGGATCAACGGTCGCTGGAAAAAAGGGATCCAATGTGGCAAGCCATATTCCTCAGGAGAACCTGACAATAGTAAAGACGTAGGAGTCTGCAGGGGAGGAGAATGGTGACCCTGATCTGCCACCTTGATTGGGTCAGTGGTCAGGCTTGTATGGGTGGCAGGCTCCTGCAGAGAGAGGGACAGACCTGGAGAGTGGTGCCTGCACAGGAACAAGGCTCATGTCAAGGAACAGAACTCTCCTGGCACATGTAAGACACGTTCTGGGAATTCCCAGGAATGAGTGGAGCAGGGGAGAAAAGCTGCAAAAATGGTAATTCTTGTCTGGCAAGTGTGTGCTTAGAGCTAAGGAGTGTCAGGATTTTTTCCCCCAAGATTTATTTATATATTTGAAAGTCAGGGTTACAGAGACAGAAGGAGGGAGAGAGAGAAAGAGGTCTTTCATCTGCTGCTTCACTCGCCAAATGGCCACAATGGCCAGGTTTGGGCCAGGCCAAAGCCAGGAGACAAGAGCTTCATCTGGGTCTCCCACATGGGAGCAGGGGCCCAAGCACTTGGGCCATCTTCTGCTGCTTTCCCAGGCATATTAGCAGAGAGCTGGATTAGAAGTGGATCAGCTGGGACTCTAACCGGCACCCATATGGGGTGTTGTTGCTGCAGTCAGTTGGTTAACCCGCTCAGGTATTAATGGTAACATAACCACGTCTGACTCACCCTGGGGTGGCTGACAAACATCCAGTCATACGTCAGGCACTGAGGGTGTCTTGTGAAGCATCTATTAACTCTTGACACAGTGTGAATTTGCACCAGAGCGGCAAACGTTTTTCTCCCTACTCTTTCTTCTGCACCCTATGTCTCAGTACCTCCAACACTGAAGGGTTGGTACGGCGGGTGGGAGGGGTGGAGAGGAAGAGAGCTGGGCTGAACTCAGCCTCTCTTGAGAAAGGCCTTCAGCCCTTGGGAAAGAGTAAGGAGCTCCATTCAGATGCTTAAGAGGGTTGTCTGTGTGTAGGATGTGCCTGCAAGGGAGTAGCACACAAAATGCCCTGTATGCTCAGCGCCACGGGCAACAGCATACTGGGGGTGCGTTTGGGTGCAAATCACATAAGGGACAATCAAGGAAGAAAGGACTCAGAAGTAAATGTTAAGAACGCTCTAATTTATCTTTCTAAAGTGCCAGAAGATCCCATTCTTTTTTTTTTCATTTATTAAACTTTTATTAAATGAATATAAATTTCCAAAGTACAGCTTATGGGTTACAATGGCTTCCCCCCTCCCATAACTTCCCTCCCGCCTGCAACCCTCCCCTTTCCCGCTCCCTCTCCCCTTCCATTCACATCAAGATTCATTTTCAATTCTCTTTATATACAGAAGATCAGTTTAGTACATATTACGTAAAGATTTCAACAGTTTGCCCCATATAGCAACACAAAGTGAAAAAACTACCGTTGGAGTACTAGTTATAGCATTAAATAACAGTGTACAGCACATTAAAGACCGAGATCCTACATAATATTTTTTTAAAATTAATTAATTTTCTATGCAATTTCCAATTTAACACCAGGTTGTTTTTTTTTCATTTCCAATTATCTTTATATACAGAAGATCAATTCAGTATATAATTAGTAAAGACCTCATCAGTTTGTACCCACACAGAAACACAAAGTATAAAAATACTGTTTCAGTACTAGTTATAGCATCACTTCACATTAGACAACACATTAAGGACAGATCCCACACGGGGTGTAAGTACACAGTGACTCCTGTTGCTGACTTAACAATTTGCACAGGCAGTCAAAACCAAAATTAACATTTGGGATTGCATCAAATTGAGAAGTTTCTGTACTTCAGAAGAAACAGTCAGGAAAGTGAAGAGGCAACCAACAGAATGGGAAAAAATATTTGCAAACTATACTACAGATAAAGGGTTGATAACCAGAATCTACAAAGAAATCAAGAAAATCCACAAGAACAAAACAAACAACCCACTTAAGAGATGGGCCAAGGACCTCAATAGACATTTTTCGAAAGAGGAAATCCAAATGGCCAACAGACACATGAAAAAATGTTCAAGATCACTAGCAATCAGAGAAATGCAAATCAAAACCACAATGAGGTTCCATCTCACCCCAGTGAGAATGGCTCACATTCAGAAATCAACCAACAGCAGATGCTGGAGAGGATGTGGGGAAAAAGGGATACTAACCCACTGTTGGTGGGAATGCAAACTGGTTAAGCCACTATGGAAGTCTGTCTGGAGATTCCTCAGAAACCTGAACATAACCCTACCATACAACCCAGTCATCCCACTCCTTGGAATTTACCCAAAGGAATTTAATTTGGCAAATAAAAAAGCAATCTGCACATTAATGTTTATTGCAGCTCAATTCACAATAGCTAAGACCTGGAACCAACCCAAATGCCCATCAACAGTAGACTGGATGAAGAAATTATGGGACATGTACTCCATAGAATACTATACAGCAGTAAGAAACAACGAAACCCAGTCATTTGCAACAAGATGGAGCAATCTGGAAAACATCATGCTGAGTGAATTAAGCCAATCCCAAAGAGACAAATATCATTTGTTTTCCCTGATCGGTGACAACTGAGCACCAAAGGGGAAACCTGTTAAGTGAAATGGACACTATAAGAAACAATGACCTGATCAGCTCTTGTCCTGACTCTAGATGTACAATGTAATACTTTATCCTTTTTAGTATTTGTTGTTGTTGTTGTTGTTGTTGTTCTAGTACTAGTGATTGAACTCTGTAATTAACACACAATTATTCTTAGGTGTTTAAATTTTAACTGAAAAGTGATCCCTGTTAAATTTAAGAGTGGAAAAAGAGAGGGAGGAGATGTACAATTTGGGACATGCTCAATCGGACTTGCCGCAAATGGTGGAGTTAGAAATGTGCCAGGGGATTCCAACACAATCCCATCAAGGTGGCATGTACCAATGCCATCACACTAGTCCAAGTGATCAATTTCAGCTCACAATTGATGGCTCTGATAGGTCTAAGAGTCAAAGGGATCACACAAACAAGACAAGTGTCTGCTAATACTAACTGATAGAATCAAAAAGGGAGAGAAGGATCCAGCATGGGAAGTGGGATACACAGCAGACTCATAGAATGGCAGATGTTCTAAACAACACTCTGGCCTCAGAATCAGCCCTCAAGGCATTCGGATCTGGCTGAAGAGCCCATGAGAGTATTGTAGGCATGGAAAGCCAAGATACCATGGAAAAAAAAAAAAAAGACCTAAATGAAAGATCTCTGTGAGTGAGATCCCAGTGGAAAGAACGGGGCCATCAAAGAAGGAAGTACCTTTCTCTGAAGGGAGGAGAGAACTTCCACTTTGACTATGACCCTATCAGAATAAGATCAAAGTCAGCAAACTCTAAAGGATTCCATAGCCCTGACAACTCATGACTAGAGCCTAGGGAGATTACTGACGCCATGAACAGGAGTGTCAAATTGTTAAGTCAGAAAGATCCCATTCTTAACTTCTCCACCAAGGCCTAAACAACCTCTATTAAAATGCAAATGAGGTATGCTAAGAACTTCCTATTGAGTCATTACCAGCAATTAAGGATTTAGTCTCCCTCCTTTCCTGGGTGGGAATCAGCCCCCAGAGAAAGGGACCTAGGCAGCTAACTTTTGATGGGAGGGTAAGAGCCTGACCTCCACACGATGAGGCTGGGGATGTGGACAAGTCAGGAGCCAGCAGCAACATGACAACTTGATTTCCACAAAGGGAAGGGGATGGCTTTTTAGGGAACATGGAAGAGAAATTAAGATAGAAGAACTCCAGATCAATATGACCAGTTTTAGCTTTATTTGGACTTCAAATTGTTCATAATACTTAGCAACAACATTGCTTAAGGCATAGCTGACCCAGTTCCTTTCAGAAAGACATATTTTCAAGAGCATTACAAGTCAAAGCCACATGTGGTCAGACTCATGGTCCACCAGATGACCGCCAAGCCTCTTTCTCTAATAGCTGTCTGTTTGCCCCTTGGTTTGCAGCCTCCTTAACTGCATTATTTTTAGCTTTACACAAAAAGTTTTCAAGTGGCCTCTCAGTAGAGAATTTCTGGCCTGCTAACCAGTTGTGGCAGAGAACATATTGTAGACACACCCCACTTTATAAACAATTCATATGAAATGTATTGTTCTTTCAGCCTGGGATTCTTTTATTTTTTTAAGATTTATTTGAAAGGCAGAGTTACTGAGAGGCAGAGGCAGAGAGAAAGAGAGAGTGAGAGCGAGAGCAAGAGAGAGAGGTCTTCCATCCGCTGGTTCACTCCCCAGTTAGCCGCAACCACCAGAGCTATGCTGATCTGAAGCCAGGAGCCAGGAGCCAGGAGCTTCTTCCAGGTCTCCCACTTGGGTGCAGGGTCCCAAGACTTGGGCCATTGTCTATTGCTTTCCCAGGCCATAGCAGAGAACTGGATTAGATGTAGAGCAGCCAGGATGCAAACCGGCACCCATATGGGATGCTGGCACTGCAGGTGAAGCCTTTACCTGCTACGTTAATGTGCCAGCCCTCTTTTTTCTTTTTTAAAGATTTTATTTATTTATTTGAGAGGCAGAGTTACAGACAAAGAGAGGGAGAGTCAGAGAGACAGGTTTTCCATCTGTTGGTTCACTCCCCAAATGGCCTCAATGGCTGGAGCTGGACTAGTGCGAACCCAGAAGCCAGGAACTTCTCCCATGTGAGTGCAGGGGTCCAAGCACTTGGGCCATCTTCCACTGCTTCCCCAGGCCAGTAGCTGGGAGCTAGATTGGAAGTGGAGCAGTCAGGTTTCAAACCCGGGGCTCATATGGGGTGCTGATGCTGCAGGTGAAGGCATTAACCTGCTATGCTACAGCACCTGCCCCATAGGATTATTTTCATACTCAAAAAGCACTCTTAAAAATTTAATCTTCTGGCCGGCACCATGGCTCACTTGGCTAATCCTCTGCCTGCGGCGCCGGCGCTCAGGGTTCTAGTCCTGGTTGCTCCTCTTCCAGTCCAGCTCTCTGATGTGGCCCGGGAGTGCAGTGGAGGATGGCCCAAGTGCTTGGGTCCCTGCACCCGCATGGCAGACTTGGAGGAAGCACCTGGCTCCTGGCTTCAGATCAGCGCAGCGCCAGCCATGGTGGACATTAGGGGAATGAACCAACGGAAGGAAGACCTTTCTCTCTGTCTCTCTCTCACTGTCTATAACTCTACCTGTCAAATAATAAAAAAAATAAATTTAATCTTCCTTTTGAGTTTTCTGAGCTCTAAGAGTGGTTTTCAAGGAGGTTCATATCACCTAGTGGTAAGCGGTGAAACTGAGGGATGTATTTGTATCTGCTACTGAATGATTTATGTATGAAAAGTAAAGTATGTTTCAAATATTCCAAGTTGACATCCTTTATGGTCTTGAGACATCTAAATCGAGCCTCAAATAGCTTCTTAATTATACAAAGGCATATAAAATGTTTAATGTTGAAAGCTGGCATGTTAATTTTATATCAAAGGTATAATAGGGTTATTATGTGCTATAGAACATTTTATGGACCACTGGGGTTCCTTGTGCAATCAATATATTAGGTTCATTCATGAATTTTTTATAGGGAAAGAAGCATAATGTTGCTCTTTTAATACCATAGGCATATTGATGGTCATATCTGTAAATTACTTGATGCCAATTCCTTAGCCAGTGTACTACCTTCCCTCACCCTCCCCTCTACACCATGCTCCACTGTATCTGGATGAACACTGTTTTCTAGTGTGCAGGTGAAATCTCCTCAGTTCAAATTGGAATCTCTCAAAAAATGTGAGCATGAATACATTTTAAACAATGGAACCCAAGAAACCAATGTTTTGGCAACACTCTCAGTATCACAGAGCATGAATACATTCTTAAAACGCATCTCAGCCCTCAGCCTTGGATGTCTACCTTCTGTGCCCAGAGTCACAGTCAGAGAAAGACTATGACTCATCTGTAAGCCCACCTTGGGGGTGGACAGCACATGCCTTTGTATCTGCTACTTTGTTGTGTCCCTGGACTTCTTATTTGTTCTGTGTGGCTTGGCTTCACCTATTCTTTTTTGAAACAACTGATGGGCATATATTATCTGCAAGAAGGAACAAGCAAGCAGGCTTGGCTTTTGTCTTAAAATGAATCCATCCCCCAAACGTGGGCTACTTTCTGTACAGTCACCTCTGAATTTTGCTTCTACATTACCTAAATAGGGATCTATTTCCTTAAGCAAGACTCCTTTGTTCATATCTGAAACAGTATAGGTGTGGATGTTCCTGGGAATATCGATGCCATCGTTTTAACATGTTAGCGTGGGGATCTCATGGCAGCTGGTGACAGATCTAAAATGTTGGAAGCCCTCTGGAGACCAGATTAAGGACTGATAGTTAGCAGTGTGGAAAAGTGCCAAAACAGGCTCTTCTTTTGCTTGAAGACTGGTTTGATGTAGGGAGATTTTTATGTGCCAGAAACCACATGCTAGGCTGTAATTGAGCATAATTATTGCACTGCATGATGCAAAGTGCTGGACTTGAGGCATCCTACAGAATCCCATTAATTTCTTGATTGGGCTCTAAAAAATGGTGCCCCCAACAGGGCCAGGAAGAGTTGTGTTCAATCTGTCAGGTCTTTAAATGAAAACTTTGCTGATTGTCCAGTTGGTTGATGCTCCTAAGTCTAGAGTGTTGATCGTGATCCAGGACTTGGTTGCCAACATGCTTTCTTACAAGTCTGTGGTGGTGTTTTCTCAGCCTGGAGTAGATCCACACAAGAAAACAGAAATGGACAGTGGAAGAATTCATATAAATAATTCAAACTGTGCACCCAAAATATATCCAGAATACGAAATAAGCCTTTTGTAAATATCTGGTTATTTTAGGTGAGAGGTCTGGAAAAAAATTCTAAAATACTTGGGCAATTATCTTTTCCTTTGCATACAACATGTGAAATAGCTGAAGAGCTGTGTTATCCAGATGTTTCCAGTTCAGGATTGTGTCTGCCCACGGCATCAGGTGGTAGAGTAAAAGGGAATGGAGATGTTCGTTCCTAAACATCATCTTCCAAGGCAACCTGATCATACTAAAATTGTTCCAATTGTTAGTCGTTAAAAGAAAATCTTTCAAAAATGTTTGTGTCTGGTGCCCTGCTCTCCTAAATACAGTCCATGGACCAGAAGTTAATTTTTGTTGATCACCTTTGTGTGGACTTCTGGGGTCATTGTCTGCATCATTAAGTCTCCCTGTTCTTGTGACTAGAAAGAAACACTGGGATGAATACACACTGTCCCCATGACTTTTCTTCAAAGAGGTATGTTTTAAACAATCAGGACTGTGTGGCAGAGCTTGTTTTTGGGTGATATGTATGTCTTTTTCCCCAACTTAATATTTTATTTATCATTTTTTGAGCTAGCATTTTTTTTTTTATTTGACAGGTAGAGTTATAGACAGTGAGAGAGAGACAGAGAGAAAGGTCTTCCTTCCGTTGGTTCACTCCCCTAATGGCCGCTACTGCCATTGCTGCACCGATCTGAAGCCAGGAGCCAGGCGCTTCCTCCTGGTCTGCCATGCGGGTGCAGGGACCCAAGCACTTGGGCCGTCCTCTGCCCTCCCAGGTCACATCAGAGAGCTGAACTGGAAGAAGAGCAACTGGGACTAGAACCCAGCACCCATATGGGATGCTGGCACCGCAGGCGGAGGATTAACCAAGTGAGCCACAGCGCTGGCCCCTGAGCTAGCATATTTTTAATTTGCCTTATAGTCAAGGGTTTAGTGGCTCTGTTAAATACAGAGTTCAACAAATAAAAACTAAAAAGACCATAGTCCATCAGGAAAATGGGTAAAGGCTGCAAATAGTAATCAAATGAGAAGATGTTCAACTAGTGATTTATCTTTCTCTCTTAATAGAAACCATATCAAAGTCCAGTTAACTGAGCATCCCTGTCAGGGGCATTCTGCTGTATACCACATGGTCTGGAACGGTCAAATGGCTGTGTAGCCCTAGTGCTTTTTCTTTGTCAGGGACTTCCTTTCTCAGGAAGCCTCAGTTCTCACTACGTCTGCTAGAGGTTGGGGAAGAATTCCTTCTTGCTAATATGGAAAGACACCGGCTGTGTCTGCTATGCTATTGGCTCTATAGGCTACTAAATCACTATTTTATGGAAAGCACATTTGGAGTTCCACTTCTGAATTTGAGACACTGACAGCCCTTATCTGTCCCAGCTTCTCTGAACTGATGACAAGAAAGGAATCCAGTGTCTTCTTCATCATCCGTTGCTTGCCCCCTCCCTCTTCCTGTATGCCACAGGGCTGTACCTGCACTGACTGACCATATCCTGAAGGAGGATACTTTCTCTCTATTCCAGCAAAGTCCACGTCCTCTGTGATTGGCTATATGTGCTGGAAATCTTTTACTATAGCGTGTTATTAGTGTTAACACTGTTCATGGTGATTTCATTTTATTACCATACAGCAGTTTTCAAATATTATGAAATCTCTTAATTGAACTTCTCCTTTGCAGATTCTTGTTTCTGTATCTTCTTTAGGAATGACCACCTCTAATCAAGGTAATTAGAAGAGAGAGAAGGACAAACAAGCTGTTTCTGTGCCTGTTAGTTCTCTATTGCCGTGTTAACGAATGACCACAGACTTGGCAGATTCAAGCAAAATATATTCATTTCTCACAGTTTTCCCGGATCAGGAGTCCGGCACTGCCTGCCTGGATCCTTTGCTCAGGGCATCACAGGGCTGCAATCCAGGTGCTGACTGGGGCTGGGGTCTCATCAGATAGTTAAAGTGCTCTTCCAGGCTCTCATGGAGAAGATCCATTTCCCCAAAGTTGTGGAATTCATGGTAGTTTCTTTCTTTCTTTCTTTCTTTCTTTCTTTCTTTCTTTCTTTCTTTCTTTCTTTCTTTCTTTCTTTCTTTCTTCCTTCCTTCCTTCCTTCCTTCCTTTCTCTCTCTCTCTCTCTCTCTCTCTCTCTCTCTTTCTTTCTTTCTTTCTTTTTTTTAAGATTTATTTATTTATTTGAAAGGCAGGGCTACAGAGAGTACAGAGAGGCAGAGGTGGGGCAGGGAGTGGGTCTTCCATCTGCTGGTTCACTCCCCAGATGGCCACAATGACCGGAACTGAGCCAATCCAAAGTGAGGAGCCAGGAGCTTCTTCCAGGTCTCCCACATGGGTACAGGGGCCCAAGGACCTGGGCCATCCTCTACTGCTTTCCCAGGCCTTAACAGAGATAGATCAGAAGTAGAGCAGCTAGGACTTGAACCAGCAGCCATATGGGATGCTGGCTCAGCAGGCAGTGGTTTTACTCGTTATACCATAGCCCCGGCCCCTGTAGCTTGAGTCTTAAAACCAGCAAGAACATCCTTGAACTCTAGATCTTCTCAGAGATCACTTCATTACATCAGCTTCATCCAGGATGATTTCCCTTTTGATTTACTCAATGTCACTAATTATGCCTGTAAAAATCCTGTGTATTTAATTTTAACATAATGTCATTGTAAAATGGTATTCATCATGTTCACAGGTCTCAGCCACAATCAAGGCAGGGTGATGATACAGGGTTTATCCACTAGGAGGCAGGAATCTTGGAGGTGGTGGGGTCTTACAACCTTGCTATCACATTATTTTAAAAAAGCATTGCTTTTAAAAATGCATTTTTAAGAATGTTTAGAATTTAAATCATGTGCATATGTTATTAAGTAGTGGCAAATTATAATTGTGATAATTTCTATTAAAACATATTCTGCAAAATCACACACTAAAATTAAGTTATGATAAAAAAGGAAGACGACTCAAAAACTAAACTACTTTGTAACCGGAGCACTAAAAAGACAATAAAAATCCTAATAACGCTACCAGCACAGTTTAAAAGACAGTTTAAATGCTCAATAAATAATGATATATTCCAGGACATTTCAGACTCTACCTACCAGAGAAAAAAATGAGCAGAGCTTGATGGTCGGGGGAGTAAGAAAAGATGGAGTTTGTAAAGCACAGCAATAACGGTAAATTTGCAAAGATCGTGGAAGCCTCACTACAAACATGTCAGCAAACGAAGCCCTGAGAAAAACGTGAGGTGAGTAGGCACTGACTAGAGAATTCTATTCCCCTGCAGATTGTACATTCAGCTGGTTTAGCATATGCTGTGGTCAGCTGCTGCTACTTGATTGCAAAAACTTGAACTTGCTGGGAAACATTGAGCACTAACATGACTTCCAAGTTACTGACCTGATTCCTTTGTTTACCTGTAGTATACTAGCTAATTTGCATTATGGAAATTCATGTTGCCATAGAAGAGACTGTAAATAAGTTTCTTTCCCATTGTTAGAACAGTCTGTCATCTCTCCTTTAGTTATTTTTAAAAATAATTTATTAAGGTATTTTGTGGGTGAGTGTTGTGGTACAGCAGGTTAAGCGGCTGCTCGGGATACCCACACCAGAGTGCCTGGGATTCCTGAGAACCACCTCTGCCTCCACTTCCAATTCATCTTCCTGACAATGCACATGGGAGGCACGAAATGATGACTCAAGTACTTGGGTTCCTGCCACCACAGAGAAAATCTGGATGTGTTCTTGGCTCCTGGATTTGGCTTGGCCCAACTCCAGCTGTTGTGGTCATTTGGAGAGTGAACCAGTGAATGGAAGACTTTGCTCTCTCTCTGTTTTTACCTCTTTGTCTGTCACTGTGCCTTTCACATAAATAAGTACAACTTGAAAAATATTTTCTAATAGACACACAAAGATTTGACATATTTATAAGATACCATGTGGTGTTTTGATACATGTGCGGATTGTGCAATATCCAATCACAATAAATCTATCTCCTCAAATATTCAACATTTCTTTAGGACGAACACGTGTGAAATCCTATCATTTAGGTTTTATTTTTAGAGAGACATACACAGTGCATTCACATTATCTAGTTACCTTGCTTTGCAATAGAATCCCAGAGCTTTTGACTCCTACATCTAACTATAACTTAGTACCCATTGATCAAATTTTCTTCATCTCTCTTTCCATCCTTCTCTCCCTAGCTTCTGGTAACCACCATTATACATTAAGCTTTTTGAGATAAACATTTTTTAGACTCTACATATGGCTGACGTGTGATATTAGTTTTTCTGGGCTTGGCTTATTTCACCTAACATAATGAACTCCAGTTCCATCCATGTTGTTGCCAATTAGAAGATTCCATCCTTTTTTATGGCTGAACACTATTTCATTGTGTTCATGTACTGTGTTTTCTTTATCCACTCATCAGTGGATGGATACATAGGTTGTTTTCATTTCTTGGCTATCATGAATACTGCTGCAATACATATGGAAGTGCAAATGTCTTTACAGAAGATTGATTTCATTTCCCTTGGTTATCTATCCAGTAATGGTACTGCTAGATAATATGGTTCTATTTATAGTTTTTTTTCTTTTAAGGAAACTCCATACTATTTTCTACAATAGATATGCTCATTTATATTCCACAAACAATGTGCAAACATTTGTTATCTTTTGTATTTTTGATAAAAGCCAATATAACTGGAGTGAGGTGATATTCTGTTGTAGTTTTGGGTTGCATTTCTCTGATGATTAGTGATGTTGAACATTTTTTAATGTACCTATTAGCCATTCATATGTCTTCTTTTGATAAATGTCTGTTTAGAGCAACTGGCCTTTTTATTTTACTTGTTTATTTATTTTTTGAAAGGCAGAATGAGAGAGAAAGAGAGAGAGAGGGAAAGAGAGAGAGAGAGGCTTCTATCCATTGGTTCCCAAATGCCCATTTTAAATTGGACCACTATTTGCTATTGAATAGTTTGAATTCTTTACATATTCTGGTTATTAATCCCTTGTCAGATGTATAGTTTGCAAATATCTTCTCCCATTCTATAGGTTATCTTTTTACTCCGTTGATTATTTTCTTTGCTATGCAGAAGCTCTTTAATTTGATGAAATTCCATTATTATATTTTTTGCTTTTGTTTCATATGTTTTGAGGGTCTTCTAGTAACTTTTTACATTTTGGTTTTAATTCTGTTCCAGTCTACAGGAACACAGTCAAACAGTTTTCTTCTAGGCTTATGACATACAATGGCAGTTCCCAGTGTACCCTCTACTGTTTCCTACTCCCTGAGGCAACCATTTCAATTGCTTAGTTGACTCATTTGGTATCTTCCATCCATGACTCTACATAACATGCTTATATTACAGTTTCTTGGTTTTCTTGTTTTTGTTATTCAGTTTTAGCCATTATCTATTGACTTCCTATTAGGGGAGATAAAGATTTAGCTTGTGGTCATGCTTCTGTCTGATGTCTACTGCACTGCCCACTCATGATCCATTCTTCCATCCTGCCAATACCATTTACTGTAATATTCGCACTACATACTGTATTGTTGAATTAAATTTGGCCTACACGTCCTGTGACATATTTTAAGTTCAGCTGATTCTATAAAAATAAATAAATAAATAACCTCCCCCCAAAAAAAAGTTTGGCTGAAAAGTCTCTATACATTGTACACTGTGACCTAATTTGATGTAGAAACAGACTTTTACTTGCCATTGTAACAGAGCTTGAGACTCAGCCAATCACAAGCAGTCAACGGTTCAAACCATGTTCAAATAAGTCAAATGAGGGACAGGCATTGTGGCATAGGATGCCCACATCACATATTAGAGTGCCAATTAGATTTCCAGCTACTCTGCTTTGGATCCAGGTCTCTGTTATTGTGCCTGAGAAGCAGCAGATGTGACAAAAGGACTCAAGTTCCTGACACCCCTGTGGGAGACCAGGATGGAGTTTCTGCCTCTTGGCTTCAGTGTGGCCCTTTCCTGGCTGTTGCAGCCATTTGAGAAGAGAATCAGCAAATGGAAGATTCTCTCTCTCTTTCTTCCTTTCTTCCTTTCTTTCTTTCTTTCTCTCTCTCTCTCTTTCTCTCTCTCTCTCTGTCTCTCTCTCTCTCTCTTTCTCTCACTCTGCCTTTCAAATAAGTAAATCCATATTTTTAAAAACAGATGAGAAGCACTCAGCCCTCTGCCTCTCTGCTGAGCCGCCCACCTGGTCTGGCCAGGTGTAATCTCTCCACCCAACCATGTAACCTCACTCCTCCCCCCCCCCCCCCAAGTCTCTCAGGCTCTGTCTGGAGAGGTGCCCATCCGTCCTTACGGATGTCCCTTCCCTAATAAACCTTGCTATTTTACCTCCCACTGGAAAAAAAAAAAAAAAAAAAAAACCCAGATGAGAATTGAAACCAATTGGACAGTCTCTAGTTCTCTTCATTTTTCTGTTTATTTCTTCATTTTCTCTGGCTATAAACATAACCTGCCCATGTGGTGGGGTGGGGCATTCTGAATCATTCCTGGTACAGACTGCTGCATGATTCTGGAAGAGTAAATAAAGCCAATTAAGATCTGCAAAACTGGATAACTGGATTTGTTGTAAGTTTATCTCCTAACAGTACTAGCATTTACTGGTATGGCTACATAAATGTTAATCATACCCAACATAGGAAGTAACCAGTGATTATTTTCCCCTTCTTGCCCAATATTTTGTATTGCCTGAAGGTAATAAGTGACTGAAAATTTGTTTCATTTTCACGTACATATTAATATGAGCTCAAACGTTGCCCCAGATATGTGAATCTGTAGTTTATCTTATTTATTTATTTTTTGCTATTGTTCTCTGCTTCATGTATATGTCCATTAAAGTCATTAAAGGGGCTGGCGCTGTGGTGCAACAGGGGCACTGGTCTGAAGCACCGGCATCCCAAATGGACGCAGGTTCGAGACCCAGCTGCTCCACTTCCAATCCAGCTCACTGATACGGCCTGGGAAAGCAGTAGAAGATGGCCCAAGTCCTTGGGTTCCTGCACCCTCATGAGAGACCCGAAAGAGGCTCCTGGCTCTTGGCTTTGGATGGGTGCAGCTCCGGACATTGAGGCCAATTGGGGAGTGAACCATCGGATGGAGGACCTCTCGCTCTCTCTGTGTAACTCTTTCAAATAAATAATAAATAAATAAATAAATAAATCTTTTTTTTTTAAAAAAGGTCATTAAAGAAGAAGTTGTGGATTAATTTCAGCAAGTGGTGATATCACTCTTTGCGCATCAAATTCTTATGAATGGCTAAGTGAATAATACTTTATATTACTCATTTTTATTTATTCAATTACAGTTTCCTTGTTCCAAAAAGGATTTGCAGTACCTTGCTTTTTGATTACCAGAGCCTGAGTTTTTAGAATAAAATAAAATCACAAAAGAGTTACAGCAAAATTCTCAGGACGCTGGGAAGTTAACCCCAATCTCTCATTTCCCAATTTCCTGTTCTGCACTTCCTTTGTAAACAAATCCATTTCAAAGACCCACCTGCAGCAGAGAAAGGAGAAATGAGGTAAAAGAGCGGGGTGATGATTAGCAGCCGGGATAAGAAAACTAGAACCCACTTGCCAAATCTGTCCTATAGCCCACTTTTGTACTACCAGAGAACTAAGAATGGTTTTTACATTTTTAAAGGATTTCAAAAAGAAAACAAATGCAAATTAAGATACAATCTGTATGTGCTCACAAAGCTAAACTATTTGCTATCTCACCCTGTACATAAAATTTCTGCTGACTCCTAGCTAAAAGCTCAAGCTCTAGAAGCAGAAATACCTAAGGTTAAATCCTAAGAGACCCAGTTAATGACTTCATGTCTCTGAGCCTTAGTTTTCTCACCTGTAAGATGGATTTGATGTAAAAATGAAATGAGGAGCTGGTGCTGTGGCGTAGCGGGTAAGGCTGCTGCCTGCAGTGCCGGCATCCCATATGGACACCGGTTCGAGACCCGGCTACTCCACTTCCGATCCAGCTCTCTGCTGTTGTCTGGGAAAGCAGTGGAAGATGGCCCAAGTACTTGGGCCCCTGCACCCACATGGGAGACCTGGAAGAAGCTCCTGGTTCCTGGCTTCAGATTGGCACCACTCCAGCCATTGCCACCATCTGGAAAGTGAACCAGTGGATAGAAGACCTCTCTCTCTCTCTCTCTCTGTGTAACTCTGACTTTCAAATAAATAAATAAATCTTTAAAAAAAAAAAGAAATGAAATTGGAATGGCAGAGCCCTTACTATGGTTTGTATGACTCCAGAACTCCTGCAAGACTTCAAACCCTAAAGTCATAAGTTAATGGTACCCAGAGGGTGAGACTTAATCCAGTTCTGGTGTTTAGGAGGTGGGCCTAGTTGGACGTTCTTGAGTCACTGGAGGTGTGCACTCATAAGGTAGTTCTTACAACAGTTATAGAAGCTGAGACAGGCCCAGCTGCTCTCTCTGCTTCCTGGTTGCCATGTCACTCTTGTGCATACTCCCTATGGCCATGTGACACTCAGTGCCACTTTGAGACTCTTCCAGGAAGAACACCATTGCCAGGTGTTGAACCAGTGGGGCTGTCCAATATTGGACTCTGAACCTTCAAAGCCATGAACCAAAATAAACCTCCTTCTCTCCTAAGTAGCCTGTCTCAGTATTTTTTTGAAGCAATACAAAGCTGACTAATGTAGCCCTGCTCCCAGAGTCTGGTAAGTGTTCTACGTAGGAGTTAACTTATTGTATAATTTTTGTTTGAGCAAAGCCACCTTATACTTTGTAGAGCAAGCTACTCTGATTCCTGGCTGGAGCTGCAGAGGCGTCAGTGTCTCCTGCGTGTGGATGGTGCTTTAGTTCTTCTCCTCACTTGCTCCCTGCTATAATCAGGCAATCACTTTGGCCGTAGCATCCAATCAAACAATTTTGCCATTTCGCATTCAGACACTCTCTGTTTTTCAGACTATACTGTGAAACCCATGTATTTTCATTACGAATTGATAATAAACTCTAGCCCTGAAAGTTTTCCAAGTTCATGATTGATGACAGTGTGATCGGGAGCTGAGTTACTCCAGTCACCAAGCTCAGGCAAGAATTTGCTTGGAGCAATTGCGGGGCCTCTCAGCTGTGCCTCCCAACACCCATCAGCCTTCTGCTCACCCAGTGCCATCTGGAGTCAGTCCCCTCCTCCAGGTACCAGGGCAGAGTCAACAACCTGGATGTTTGGGAGCTTTCCCTCGGCCCCTTCTCTTACTGCTACTCAGGAAGCCGAGTAGCCAGGCAGAAGCCAAGTTGTGACCATAATCCAGAAGGTCTGGAAATTTGGTCTTCTTTATTTTTATGCAGTTCAGAGGTAGCAAAGCATGGCATCTGTGAGCTCTCTTTTTCTTTGTTTTTAACTAAACTTTTTTGTCTCTTCCTTTTTGTTTCTGGTTTTTTGTTTGTTTGTTTTCTTTTGTTTTCTGTTTACCTTATACTCCAGAGTCTGAGTGTCCTGAATTATTTAAAATTTTAAAAATATTTATTTATTTATTTGAAAGACACATTATTTCAAAGACACATATGCACACACAGAGGGAGAGATAATGACTACCACCACATTTTTTTATGATGAAAAATATATATTTAGAAATTGCCAGCTGGGCTCAGTTTAGATGATCCCAATTTTGTTGGCAACATCCAAAATATCATGAACAAGAGCCAGTTGAACATATGCTCTCTTTTCTCCCACTGGCTTGATCAGGATGTTGACCTTGGTCACATCAATGTCATAGAGTTTCTTCACTTTGTTCTGGTGCTTGTTGGTCTTGACTTCCACAATGAGTATGTGTGTTGTCCTCTGTCTTCCCTGTGGCAGGTTCAGGGGTCAGGGGATCTTGAAGACTGGAGAGTGGTCAAGTTGCTTCCCCTGGGGATGCTCTTTTGAGGCTATTTGGGCTGCCTCAATGTGTTGGGCCAATGGAAGGTTGATGATGTGTGGATCTTTTTTTTGTGTGTGTCTGTGAATGTCCTTTAGTATTGCCCTCTTGGCCTCCAAAACATCTGCTTTGGCTTCAACTTTGAGAGGATCAGGAGCTTCATTCTTGACCTTTAGACAGGATGGAGAGAACTGTCTGGAATCTGTTCCAAGACCTGGGTGAAGCCAGAGGGACTACAGTAAGACCTGGGGCAGCAAGGTGGTTTGAGGATGATTGACTATTGCCCTGTTCCAGGAGCAGTGAACATTGGAAGAAGCAGGATGTGGCCACACCCCTGAACTCCAGCTGCAGCCCAGGATCTCTGAGAAGTCAGCACCTAACACAAGATTCCACACTGCTTGAGGGTGTGCTCCTGCCCTCTACCAAAGCAGGAAAGATCTGGAAATATTGTACATGGCTCTACCCACTCCCTGAAGGGAGTCCGAGCTATTTGGACAGGAAGTCAGAAGCAAAAGGGAGTGAAAGTCCAGAATGTGTTGTGGCCATGCACGTTTGGGGCAGAGTCCAGCATCAAAGACAGTGAGGGTGGCCATTGCTAATTTCTGCCCATCCGTACACCACTGAAGCTTTGGGAAGTAAAGGGTTAGAGATCTTGAGCTGAGGAGATGAAAGTATGTGAACAAAGAGGCCATACAGCTCTGACTTAGGAGGGCAATGTTTTAGAAGGAGGGGTGTTGATTAATTCCTCTCCTATGATGCCCTCCTACCCCTTGGTGGAGCTGAGACCATACAAATGCACTGAGGCCCCAGCTGTCCTCCACCAACGGGACTTGCATTGACTTTACCTCCACCCAAAGTCAGAGCCAGTCAGTCCAGCTAAAGGAATGTATGGCATTGGCTTTTGCTAATTAACAATCACACAGGGGTCAGAGTGATGGAAACTGGAGCTTGGAGGTCAATCAAATGTATCCCCTTTTAACCTTAAACTTAGCTTCTTTTTAAAAAGATTTATTTATTTGAAAGGCAGAATGACAGAGAGAGTAGGGGAGAGAAAAAGAGGGAGAAAGAAAGATCTTCCATCTGCCGGTTTACTGCCCCAATGGCTGCAATGGCTGGGACTGGGCCAGGTGGAAGCCAGGAGCCTGGAACTCCATCCTGATCCCCCACGTGGTGGCAATGGACCAGTTGTTTCGGCTGTTATCTTCTACATTCCCAGGCACAATAGCAGAGAGCTAGATTGGAAGCAGAGCAGCCAGGACTTGAACCAGCCCTCCAATATGAGATGCCGGCATCGTAAACAGAGACTTCACCTGCTGCATTGCAATGCAGGTCCAATAGTTTATTTTTCAGAAAGTCATGTCACATGCATATTTTTTCTTTTTTTCCCACCAGATTTTTGTTCTTTTGTGGACCAAGTCACACAACCGTAATGTACCCAAATAGCTATCTACCTTTGCTTTTGTTTTTCACAGATTAGAGGAGAAGGGAGAGGACTTATTTTTTGGTCCCCACAGCAAAACCTTGGCACTGCTCCCAGCAAGTTAGAGAACAAAATGACAATGTGGGAACCTATTATTGTTCCATCAGGAAGAACATCAAGGACAATAGATGCAGGATAAAGCCGTGAAGCACCAGTGAGGAAAAACAGCAAAGCCAGTGTTTCTTGAGAGAGCCACCATCCTGCTTTGGGGAATCCTGGTATTTTTCTCCCTCAAAGCTCTGAGCTCCTAAATTAGATACCACCTTAGTGTTTAGCTTGCCCATCTTGGGCTACTTTCCTTTCCCTTTCAAAGTTCCTTCTACTGAGAACTGAGGTCCAACAGAAATGAGAGGGGTTGAAAAACAGATTTCTTCAACTTTATTTAAAATGGAACAATCCCTCCCATTCATCATATATGTTTATCTCCTCTCCCATTGAATTCTCTCTCTTCCACAGCCTGCTGGAAGACCAATATACTCTCTCTTGCCACTATACTCTCTGGGTTCTTTTTTAAAAATGTATTTATTTGGAAGTCAGAGTGACAGAGAGGGGGAGAAAGAGAGAGAGAGAAAATATCAACCTTCCATCTGCTGGTCACTCTCCAAATGTACACACTAGCTAGTGTTAGGTCAAGACAAAGCCAGGAGCCAGGAACTCCATCCAGGTGTCCCACTTGGGCAACAGGGACCTAAGTGCTTGGACTATCCTAAAAATGTTAGCAGGAAGCTGGATAAGAAGTGTACTAGCTAAGAACTGAACCAGGCTGTCCAATATGGGATGTGGACTTCCCAATCAGCTTCCTTAACCCACTGCCCCACAACTCCTGCCTATCTCGGGGATTTTTCTTTTTAAAAGATTTATTTATTTATTTGAAAGGCAGAGTATCAGAAAGAGGAGAGTGCGTGTCAACAAGATCTATCTGCAGGTTCACTTCCCAATTGGCTGCAAACAGCCGGGACTGACACCAAGAGCCAGAAACTTTATCTGAATCTCCCAACTGAGTGGCAGGAACTCAAGTACTCCAGCCTTCACATGCTATTTTCCCAGACACTTTAACAAGGAGCTGGATCAGAAGTAGAGGAGTTGGAATTCAAACTGGCATTCCAATATGGGATGCAGGCATCCTGAACCATGGCATAACCTGATGTGTGACAACACCAGCCCCTGCAATATGTTTTTGTCATCAGGGTGTGTATGCGTGTGCCTTTAAAGCCACAATGTGAATAACTGATAGTCCTGCCTTAGCCATCTTGGATAGAAAAAGAGATGTTCACAGATTCAACCCCCACTCCCAAGGCCCAGGTGAGGATATTCCTAGAGATGCTCCTGTTTTATACAATGGCAATGCTGGGATTAATTGAGAGAACTACAAGGGAGTGTTTGCTGGAATCCTTTGCTCTGAACCAACCTTGTCATTGCTTCTATGAAATGTGTTAACATGTTTGTCTTTTTGATGCAGAAGTACATTTCTTTAAATCATAGAGCATTGTAAACCAAAGACATTTTTAGAAGAAACAGAGTAAACTACAAATTTTCCACCTTTTCCTGTGGTTCATAAACTCATTTTTAAAAAAAGCTTTATTTATCTGGTCAGTGCTGTGGCATAGCGGGTAAAGCCACCTCCTGCAGTGAGTGCCAGCATCCCATACGGACACCGGTTCAAGTCCCGGCTGCTCCACTTCCAATCCAGCTCTCTGCTATGGCCTGGGAAAGAAGTGGAAGATGGCCCAAGTCCTTGGGCCCCTGCACCTACGTGAGAGACCCAGAGGAAGTTCCTGGCTCCTGGCTTTGGATCAGTGAAGCTCCAGCCATTGCAGCCAATTGGGGAGTAAACCAGCGGATGGAACACCTCTCTCTCTCTCTCTCTCTCTCTCTCTGCCTCTCCTTCTCTCTGTGTGTAACTCTGCCTTTCAAATAAGTAAATCTTTTTAAAAAAGCTTTATTTATATGTTTGAAAGGCAGAGTGACAGATAGAGGGTGAGAAAAAGAAAGAAGGAGGGAGGGAGAGAGAAATAGAGAGTTTGATCTTCCATCTCCTGGTTCATTCCACAAACGGCTATAAGAGCTGGGAAAGAGCCAACCTGAAGCCAGGAGCCCAGAACTCCATCCAGGTCTCCCCCTTGGTGTCAGGGGCCCAAGCAGTTGAGTCATCTTTCACTGCTTTCCCAGGTGCATTAGCAGGGACCTGGATTGGAAATGGAGCAGCCGAAGTGGAACCAGCACTCTGATATTGAATGCTAGTGTCCCAGGCAGTGGCATAACCTGCTGTGCCACAGTGGCTGCCTTCAACAAACTCATTTAAGTGGACACCAAATCATCTGGAGGGCTTGTTACAACAAAGATTGCTCAGGCCTGAGAATCCACATTCCTAGATAGTTCTTGGGTTTTGCTGTGATCTCAGGATCACACTTTAAGATCTGGAGTATTCAAAGATTCTGAGTTCTCCACCCCAAATTCTTTCCTCAACACTCATGAAGTATTCTCTTTGGTGCATCTGAAAATATTCCCAGAGGATGTATCTCTTCCTCTCTTTTATGTAAGAAATAATTTAGATTCCAAATTAGATGTCTGCATGGCTGACTCTGCAGCTGCTCTCAGGGATGTGACTGCTTGGGGCTACATGGTCTGGAGACAGGGCAGGCAAATAGACCACCCCAGCAGGGTGGCCTCTGGGAGCCTAAGGGAGAGATGGCAGGCTTTTTCTCCTCCCAGCTGTCTCTAGGATATCCTGTGAATTCCTGCTCAAAGAAACTTTCCTTGGCACCAGCTGCAGGGAAGGCGGGACCAGTAAGAGGGAAGTGAGGATTGGATCTCTGCCAAAGGCGCCTGAGCAGGGATTTTCTTTCATAAGTAGTGGCTTTCAGGCTGTATTCTTCATGTTGGGAAGTGAGAAAATATAACTCAGACTGCTTTAAACCAAAAAGGGAAACACACTGGTTGAGAGAACTGGGAAGGCCAGAGGAAGACTGGCTACAATCAGGCTCATCTGGGGCCAGAGGCAGAGAGTAACAAAGCTATTATCCAATGAAATCTCCACGCACCTTTCAGTGTCTGCCACTGTCCAGGTGGGCACTGCACTTGTCATCTGAGTGTATGCTGTGAGCAAAGAATTGTTGAGATGGGCCCTAGGAGAAGGAGTCCACAGATGGAAACAGGAATGACAATGCTTTGCATCTTTTATGCTTGTGCTGTCATCATAAATGCTTTTACCTCCTAATGCCTGACCATTCAAAGCCTGTACACCTTCTATTGTGCATAGCCCATGAAATTTCCCCCAACTCCCTAACACACAGATTATCTTTCTCTGAATGCCACTGACAGTTTACTTACAGGAGGTGCCATAGTTTTAGCAGCCAAATGCCTGGGCCCTGGTGGGCCCTTTCCGGACACTTGCTAATTCCCTTCTTCAAGAAATTTAGTTGACCTCTCTGTGCCTTAGCTTTCTCATAACAAAATGAGGACAATAAACTTCTACCTGCTGGGAGTGGGTGTTGAGCCTTCAGGGTGGGACTCCCACACTCATCAGAGCCTGGGATTCATTCCCAGCTCCAGGTTCTGACTCCAGATTCCTGCTAATGCAGATCCTGGGAAGCAGCAGTGATGATCCAGGTAACTGGGTCCTGCCACACACATGGGAGACAGATTGCATGCCTGGCCCGCTCGCTTCTGCCCTGCCCCAGCCTCAGCCATTGGAGGGCATCTGGGAAGTAAACCAGCAGTTTGGCTTGGTCTCAAAGGAAAGAAAGCAAGACAGAAAGAAAGAAAAAGAGAAAGAGAAAGAAAGAAAAGAGAAAGGAATATGTAAGATATCTCTCTCTCTCTCTCTCTCATTCTTACCTTTAAAATAAATACATAAATCTTAAAAAATGTTGTTTTAAATTTTTAAAAAAGTAAGGGCCAGCATTGTGGCACAGCAGGTTAAGTCTTTGCTTGTATTACTGGTATCCTACATCAGAGTGCCATTTGAGTCCCATATATTCTGCTTCCAATCCAAATCCCTGGTGAGGTACCTGGGAAGGCAGCAGGTGATCACTCAAGTACTCAGGGTCCTGACACCTATGTGGGAGACCGGGATGGAGTTCCAGGCTCATGACTTTGGCCTAGCTCAGCCTGGTTCTTGTGGCCACTAGGGAGTGAACCAGAAGACAGAAGGTAAAATCTTTTTTTTTTTTTTTTTTTTTTTTAATGCAAAAAACATCCTTAGCCATGGGCCATACAGAAACAGGCAGTGAGCAGGATTTGGCTTCCAGGCCATAGTTTGTTGACCTCTGTTTTCAGGTTCCACAGCTGGTTTTCAAGTACACCCACACATTCTGAGAACCCTTAGCTCAATTTTTAGTTCAATAGACCTGGTTTATCCTTATATAGGTGGGTGCTGATAAAATTTAAATGAATTAATCATTATGGGTCCCCTGCATGCCCTTGCTAAATTGGTATTTATTTTTTAAAGATTTATTTATTTATTTGAAGGACAGAGTTACAGAGAGGCAGAGGCTTAGAGAGAGGAAGAATGAGAGAGAGAGAGAAAGAGGCCTTCCATCTGCTGGCTTACTCCCCAGATGGCTGCAACAGACAGAGCTGTGCCGATCCGAAGCCAGAAGCTAGGAGCTTGCTCAAGGTCACCCACGTGGTGCAGGAGCCCAAGGACTCAGGCCATCTTTCACTGCTTTCCCAGGCAATAGCAGAGAGCTGGGTGGGAAGTGGAGCAGCTGGGACTCGAACTGGTGTCCATATGGCATGCTAGTACCTCAGGCGGTCAAACACAAGCTTTTATGGGGCAGTCAGAAGGAGAGTAGCTAAATCAGGGCAACACTAATTCTATAGGATAAAGCTGATACTGGTGCCTCTACGCTTCTCCAATCAGCTTCAAGTCACGGAGCCTATTTAGCCTTCCATGTGGTCCTTATGGGTCTGGGCCTCACCTGGGAGCTGTTTACCTGATTGACAATTACAAGGCTCTTCAACAGGAAGTCTACGCCACAGTGCTGGTCCCTGAATTGGTATTTTTTGAAATAGTTAACTAACCAAGATTGATGGGGAGCAGTGGGTGCTACTGGGATTCAAGAGTATGTGTGCTGGGTGGAGGGCTGATCCCGTGGGTGATTCTGTGCCTGGCTGGGGGATTGCCTGCCTAGCCCATGCAGGAGCTTAAGAGGACACGGCACACCCTGCCTCCCGGGACCCTGGTCGGGGGTTCAGCACACTGAGCCACACATGACCTGACTACTGGCAGGCGGCAGCAGCCCCAGGCACATTTCCCCCACCCCCACTTCCTGTTGAAGGGCCTTGTAATTGTCAATCAGGTAAACAGCTCCCAGGTGAGGCCCAGACCCATAAGGACCACATGGAAGGCTAATAGGCTCCGTGACTTGAAGCTGATTGGAGAAGCGTAGAGACACCAGTATCAGCTTTATCCTATAGAATTAGTGTTGTTCTGAACTAGCTACTCCCCTTCTGCCTGCCCCATAAAAGCTTGTGCTTGATTGTTAATCAACGGACATGTTCACTGAAACCTGTCTCTGGTGCTTCTTGTCGAAGAATGCCGTGGCCCCACCATCCCAACAGTGTGGGCCTTGCAGGACGAGCCCTTTCTTCCCCTATCAGAAGAGACACGGTCAATGTCCCTGTAACAAAGGTCAGGAGATCAACAGGAAAGGGTAACAAATTTGCTTAATCATAGTTTTATATGCATAGGGGGGTTTGCATTGAATACTCAAAGATAGAGGAGAAATATTTAGTACTCAGATTTGATGACGCAGGGAGAGCTGTGTAGAAATGCAGTTGGACCAAAACAGTGTGATGGAATAGTGATAGACCGAAGGGGGATGCTCAGGCTTGTCCTGGCTCTCAGCGGCAGCGTTTCTTCCTTCCTTGTGTGGCGCAGGACCTCTGTGGATGAAGAGTGTCTTGACGGGTGAGTCAGAATTTTTTGTAACTGGCTCTGCTACACAAGAGGGGGAGTCTAAGTGATTTTTGGTTGGCTTCGGGAAAAGGGTTTCCAGTTTCTATGACCCACCTTTGGAAAGGGGAATTCTAGTTCCTAAGGGCTGTTGCAGGAGGCTCTGGAGAACCAAGACAGGAGGACAAGAGAAGGTCGAAGAGGTCTTGGTCCTCAGGTTGCACCTGAAGCCTTCCCATGTCTGTTCATACAGAGCACTTGGCATGCCTCAGTACCATACTTTGAGGCATTGTTTGAGCCCTAGCAATGGTGTGCCACTCAGATCCCCCTTCCAGAGAACTTGCTGCAGGGGGGCAGCTGGGGAACAGCTGTTAGCCAGGGGAGCTTCAGATCTACCATGGTGTTCATGCAGAGGCCACGCTGTCCTGGGCTTTTCCCAGCCAGCACTGAGCATGCCGGGGGTCCTAGGGCCTGGCCACTTCTGCCCAGTGCAGGATACTTCTCTGGGCTGTGTTTGCTCTGCATCTCTGCATCAGCCTAGCTGAGGCTTTCTCGGAGTTGCACTGCAGTGGGAGGTTCCTTGCATCCACCCTCCCTTCCCTCTCTGTTCACAGCTCTCAGACCCGAGCTGTGCTCTGCGCTGCTCCCAGCTAGCCCTGCTCTTTCTTTATCTTTCCTAGGCATTTTCTTCAGCGTCTTCCTAGAGGATTTGCTTTGACACAGGGAGACTTTGTGGAAAGCAGGTGCATCTCACTTTATCCCTAGTTTGGGATTTCTTTTTCTCTTTTTCCATTTCCCATCTTCTTCTTATTTCTCTGCACAGAGACTCAACAAGGTTAGCAAATGATTATGCTGATATCAATGGAACTGATGAAAGAATCCCAGTCGAGTGTGACATTTCTGCCTGAGCGTGCAGGTATTCTTGACTTGAGACTATCAGTTCTTTAGGGAATGTTGTGTCAAGTGCGTAACTGTGAGTAAAAAATTAATCCTCAGTCCGTTATGCAGCAGAGTGGCCACAGCCTGAGGCAGGTGAGAGGACCTTTGTGTGAGAGGAATGGGAGCTGTGCCGAGTTTGGCAAGCTCTGGACTGACAACAGCCCAGGCCAGTGAGCAAGGAGTGAGAACACAGTGATGTGAAGTGTGGAGTGTCCCCAGCTTTTGTCTGTCAAAACCATCATTCTATAAATCTACTTGGGAATGGAGACCGGAGTTAAACTTCCTCCCTGGGGAAGAATTACACACAGAAACCAGATCTGCCAGGGCTCATTGCCAAGTGCTAGAGATCTGACATTAGCCTGCTTTCCCCAGAGAGGAACCCCAGGTCTAGAGATGACAGAGGCTTCCTCCCCAGACACATTTACCTGCCAACCTATCTCTGGAAAGGAAGGTGGTGGGGACAGGACTCTGGGGTCTTTTCCCTGTCCCCACCCTAGACTCCAGCTTTGTCCAAAGGGAATTATTTGCTATGCACAATAGCTGTGCACATCAGCCTTTATTGGAAGACAGTGATCCTGATGTGAGCTAGGCTAGTTAGTGAGCCACCAGGTGCTGAGAGATTGCTTGCAGTCTTTGTGCTACAGACCTGTACCATCTAAAACACCACCTCTTTCCATGCTGATCCAACAAGGCTGCAAGTCCAACATGAAGATTCCTCATCAGGCACTTGGGCCTCACTTCCCCTCGTGCAGGAGACTCCATGATGACCACATGCATGCTGTGTCCCATGTAGAGATGCTGCCATGACATCTTCCTAGCAATCACCACACGCACTGAAGCCCCATCCAGAGTCCTATTCATTTGCATATTCTATTATGGCACCACCCCCTACCCTATGAAGGGGCAACCTGAACTTTGGTGGGGGTAGCTGCCATTCTTTTCTCATGAAGAGAGGGTGACTGTACATCTGTGTGTACTATCTGTTTAAATAAATTCTGCCTCCCTGCAGCTTTATCTATGTCTGCTTTGAATTCTCTCCCGATGAGATAAGAACTTGAATAAACTCCGCTGGGGATCCTATTCCCCACAACAGTCCCAACAAAAACCTTGGAAACCCTCTAACTAGATGCTTTCTGGAGTTCCTCACAGATTCAACCTCCTCAAATTCCCCATTTCCAACAAACTCCATTCAGAGTTAAAGTTCATTAGAAGATGTTTTACTACTTTGATCAAAAACATGGGGAGTAATATACAAAATGGAAAAAATGTTAATTTATATATTTTTTGACATGCAGAGTTAGACAGTGAGAGAGAAAGAGACAGATAAAAAGGTCTTCCTTCCGTTGGTTCACCCCCCAAATGGCTGCTACAGCCGGCGCGCTGCGCTGATCTGAAGCCAGGAGCCAGGTGCTTCCTCCTGGTCTCCCATGCAGGTGAAGGGCCCAAGCACTTGGGCCATCCTCCACTGCCTTCCCGGGCCACAGCAGAGAGCTAGACTGGAAGAGGAGCAACCGGGACAGAATCGGCGCCCCAACTGGGACTAGAACCTGGGGTGCCGGCACTGCAGGTGGAGGATTAGCGTAGTGAGCCGCGGCGCTGGCCTTAATTTATAATTTTAAAAAAATTCTTGTTAAAGTATATACTAGAATTTCCTAGGGAAGTATTATGAAAAATTCCCCATAATGGGTGGTATATTACTAGGAAATTCTTAAAAATTGCAAAGTATCTTTAAAGAGTTAGGTCTCGTGCTGGGGTTTTGATGGAGGTGCGTAGGCCCCACACTATCCATGTGGTGTACTCTGGGAAGGACTGGGAAGTTCAGAGAAACAGAGTTAGGGTTGGCAAAGTCTCCTTTCTGCCCAAACATAAACTTTTCACTTTTGAAAAGAAAATGAATTTTCAGATCCCAAGTTCATTCTTTTCCCCCTAAGAGCTAAACATTCACTTTATTGAGTCTCTTTCATTTTATTTAGTTACTGTCCTGAAATTTCTGACTCCTTTAATAGTCTGACAAAGCCCTTGACCATTCATATTCAACTTATGTGCCTAATAGTCTCATTTACAATTGATGAGCACTTGGAGATCGCCTTCATTGGTCCTCTTTTTTACTTCCTCTGCAATGGAGTCCAATTGTGAGTTGCCAGGTAACCATGGGGTAGGAAGTTGGGAGGAGGGTAGAGACTGTAAAACCCAAGCTTTCAGATACTTGAATGGCAGCCATTCTACTTTCTTATCAGAGCCTGGGCATTATCCCAGAAGCTGCTCACAATAAACTTCTGCACCAAATTAATTACAGAGAGGCTGATAATTCCATTCCAAGGCATTCCAATGAAAGTAATTTCAGATACATAATGTACAATTGGCTTTTCCACTTAACTTCCAAATGAAAGGCTCAGGGTATTTGAGGCACTTTGCATTAATCAGCAAAGCCATCAGATCCTCCAGCAGAAGAGACAGACCCTGAAAATTTGGGGGAAGAAGGTTCTGCGTGAAGGGTGACTGTCTTTAGATCTTTTAAATGGCAGAGGGACAGGCTGCAGGGCAGGCCACTTACCATCTTTCTTAAGGCAGGAGCACTTTTAGGGAAGAATGTGGCGGGTGCTGACAATGAAGAAAAATGATTCACTTGGTGCTGTATTAAAATGGTAGGGAAGGTCTTATTCAATGCAATAGACATACCAGCCAACTCTACTGCAATCTGGGACAGAGACTCAACTCCAAATGGCACTGGACAGCAAGGGCTGCCTGCTACCCAGGTCCTTGACTTTGCTTTAAGAAGGAATTCAGGAGCCAGTTGGAGAATAGTGAATGGTAAGCATCAAGTGTTTTATTAAGAAATTTCTTGGAATCTAACTACTTCCTCTTTTTGCTCTTTATAGGGTCCAATGTTTCCTGTCATGGGCTCTGACAGTTGTGTCATTTACCATGCCAATGTATTACAATAAGCATATAATGAACTGTAGGTCAATCTAGATGTCTTGGCTCCCTAAACTGGTGTGAGCTTGGTCCAGACAGGGGATCTGTTTATCTTCAGAGCAAGGGTAACCAAGCCTACATCCTGTGGATCTTGAGATCATAGAAACTATTATCTCCTGTGGTTCAACTGTTTCCTCTGCCTCCCTGTCTCACAAATACAAGAAAACAGCTGGGATTTATAGCTAAGGACCAGAATGAAGGGGTCAATGAGTGGAAAATTACTAAGAGGAGACATTAATGGTAGAGGATTCTTGCTAAAGGCAAGTGGAAGACTTAGTCATTACAGGGTGGGATAACTTCAAAGGGTTCTTGTGAACATTGGGCTCACCAAGGACAGTCACAGACAGGAAGAGGATTCAACTTTGGTTAAAGAGAGAGTCTTGGCCACTGATCTTCAGCTATTTTGTGATTAAATCATAAAAATTGAGCTCAGGAGGAAATTGGGGAGTGGGTACTGGGAAGAATTTTCAGTGAAGGATAAAACTGCAAGAGGAAGTGAGACCATAGAAGTTTCAACTCTCAGGCAGCCCTCAAACTTGAGAGTCACCTCTGCCCGTGGCAGAAGAGGGTGGTGTGGCCATGCCTTGAGATATCTGTGATCTCACCGTTTCTGTGAATCCGTGGTCACACTCCCAGGTCCCCTACTGTTGGCATTGCCTGCGAGACATCGTGCTTCTGGTTACTTTGCCTGCCACAGAGGGCAGCTGGTTGAGCTGCCATTGATTCCCACCATAACAGGAAGCAAATAAAAGCTCCAGGGCGAGGCCAAGGGTCTGCCCTGACTCTAGATCTTCCAAACACCAGCAGGGTTCCTGCTTGTCCAGCTCCATCGTAGCCCTTTAGTTTCTGCAAATCTACATTCTGTTTCTCTGTCATTTATTCCACTCTCCAGTTCTCCCATTTGGATATGGATCTGGTCCACCCACTTTGATTTTGTGGGTTCTACATCTGAAATCTGATATGTTTTACAAGTGTTGTATCTAAAGCTCATGAACTCTAAAACATCTGATATGTTACTTTCAGGAGCCCACAATGCTTTTATACTTGATCCCTACCTTTCCCTCATCAATAAGGCTCAAGAAGGACTTTAAGTGATGCATGTGCCCTGCTGAAATTAAATCCTTGCCTGGAGAGATGCTACAGGGGATGGTACAGGTCATTTAAAAGCCAGTGAATGTTACAGGTCAGTGACTCTGCCATCCTGCGAGGCATTTGTGATGTATTATTAATACATTAAGGATCAGACTAAACAGCCACATTGAAGGTGGCTTGACTTGCTTCCTGCTGGGACAAAGGGGAATGAAGGGCAGTGGCAGCTCCAGCAGCTGGGGAGCAATCCTGGGCTGCCTGAATCTACCAGTGGAACCTCAAGCACAGTTGTGGAGAATTGTTTAACAGCCCTGACTTCTGTTTTGCCAGGTTGTCCTGCTTTGGACTTGCCTACCTGGTCCTGACCTCTGGCCTGGCATTGACTTTCCAGAAGAAGTGTTCCTGGCTATGCAAATGTTTTAAGCTCCTGATTCCTGTGGATGACTGTTCTTCCCTCTGGGCCTCAGGTTCCTCTGTGCCTGTGCTGTTTCTCTGAAATCAGGTAGTGTTCATATTCATAGCTGTCTAGACCTGCAGCTTAGCTCTCTCCTGCTAAAAATAAACTGTCCTTTGTGTTTAGAAATTGCATTATTTGACACCTCAGCCTTCCTCTGTACTCTCCCTACCCTTTACTCCCAAATCCTTCAGAAAATGCAAGCTCGCTCTTGCTCAAAGAAAATGTGGGAGTTGCTGCAGCTCTGTGGCCAGTTCTAACCCGTGTGGCCTCCTCTGATTTCTAGCCCTGCCTTGACATTGATTAAGGTCCCCTGGGTCTGGGAGGGGTGGATGTGCTTTGAAAGCTGGAGGAGACCATGCCTGTTGTCAGTCCTTGCCTGAGCCCCTGCTCAATGCTGATATAAGTCACCAAGTCTTTTTTTTTAAACTTTTATCTAATGAATATAAATTTCCAAAGTACAGCTTATGGATTTCAATGGCTTTCTCTCCCCCCCTGCCATAACTTCCCTCCCACCTGCAATCTTCCCTTTTCCTACTCCCTCATCCCTTTCATTCACATCAAGATTCATTTTCAATTCTCTTTATATACAGATCAGTTTAGTATATATTAAGTAAAGATTTCAACAGTTTGCACCCACATAGAAACACAAAGTGAAAAATACTGTTTGAGTACTAATTATAGCATTAAATTACAATGTACAGCACATTAAGGACAGAGATCCTACATGAGGAGTAAGTGCACAGTGACTCCTGTTGTTGACTTAACAGATTGACACTCTTGTTTATGGCATCAGTAATCACCCTAGGCTCTTGTCATGAGTTGCCAAGGCTATGGAAGCATTTTGAGTTCACCGACTCTGATCATATTTAGACAAGGTCATAGTCAAAGTGGAAGTTCTCTGCTCCCTCCAGAGAAAGGTACCTCCTTCTTTGATGGCCCATTCTTTCCACTAGGATCTCACTCACAGAGATCTTTCATTTAGGTGTTTTTTTTGTTTTTTTTTTTTTTTTTTGTTTGTTTTTTTTTGCCAGAGTGTCTTGGCTTTCCATGCCTGAAATATTCTCATGGGCTTTTTAGCCGGATCTGAATGCCTTAAGGGCTGATTCTGAGACCAGAGTGCTTTTTAGGACATCTGCCATTCTATGAGTCTGCTGTGTATCCTGCTTCCCATGTTGGACCATTCTCTCCCTTTTTTATTCTATTGGTTAGTATTAGCAGACACTAGTCTTGTTTATGTGATCCCTTTGACTCTTAGTCCTATCATTATGATCAATTGAGTCACCAAGTCTTTATTACTGGATTCCACCACAGGCTTTGGTTCATTCCTTTTTGTTTCCTTCAAATTTCCTTTTAAGAAAGCAAGCTGGGGCCAGCACTGTGGCTCAGAGTTAAGCCTCTGCTAGCCTTACTGGTGTTCTGTATGGGTGCAGGTTTGGGTCTAAGCTGCTCTGCTTCTCATCTGACTCCATGCTAATGTGCCAGGGAGAGCAGAGGAAGATAGCCCAAGTCCTTGGGACCCTGCACCCACGTGTGAGACCCGGATGAGGATCCTGGCTTCAACCTGGCCCTGTCGTGGCTGTTGTAGCCATTTTGGGGAGTGAACCAGTGGATGGAAGATTTCTCTCCCTCTCTCTCTCTCTCTTTCTGTCTCTGCCTCTGCCTTTCCCTCTCTGTGGCTCTGCTTTTCAAATAAGTAAATCTTAAAAACAAACAAACAAACAAAAAAAAGAATGCTGACAGAGTGCTTCAGTCATTCATGCAATTGGCTTCTGACTACTACTCAGTTTCTTTGGCCTGAGTGCTTGACATCTATGCTCCTTCCAAGTACCATGTTCTTCAGAACTTTTCTCAGATCAGTCTTCTCCATGACAGGGATGAAAGACTCTTTCACAGTCTTCCCCATCTTTCCACTCCGCTGGGATTAGAAAACAGATTCTCCACTGGGTGGTATGATCATATTTCCTGAGTAATAATATTAAACTTTCCCTATTAACAATTTTTAAAATATTTAATTGAGAGGCAGAGAGAGAGGTCTTCCATCTGATGGTTCACTCCCCAAATGGTTGCAATGGCCAGAGCTGAGCCTATTGGAAGCCAGGATCCAAGAGCTTCCTCCAGGCTTCTCACATGGGTGCAGGGGCCCAAGGATCTGGGCCATCTCCCACTGCCTTCCCAGGCCATAGTAAGGGGCTGGATTGGAACTGGAACAGCTAGGATTCAATCTGGACCAAAGGCAGTGGCTTCACCTGCCATGCCACAGTGCCTCCCCCACCATTAACAACTGATTCATGCACATTGTTGTGAAGGATAACACAAAGAAATTAAATAGTTAATCAAATTGGATCTATATTGATACAATAAAAATCCCTTGCCTTTGTACAAAGGTGTGTGGGAGAAGTGCACTTAACATATTTTTGTCATACTCAGTCCTGAGTAAGGTACTAATAAAGAGATGAATTGACGTTGGTGGTGATGCTTGGGGAAGGAGTTCTTAGAAAATACTCTCTAGGAGAGCATTTGACATAGCTATTAAGTCAACACTTGAGATGCCCATGTCATGTAACTGAGTCCCTGCATTCAAGCCATGGCCCTGCTACTGATCCAATTTCCTGCTAATGCATCCTGGGAGGCAACAGTTCAAGTGATTGGGCTCTGCAGTACATGTGGGAGACTCAGATGGAATTCTTAGTTCTTGGCTTTGGCCTGGGCTAACCCTGACTGTTGCAGGCATTTGGGGAGTGAACCAGCAGATTTTCTAGATTCTCTCTCTCTCTCTCTCTCTCTCTCTCTCTCTCTGCCTTTCAAATAAATAAATAAATAAGAAACTAGAACATACCTTCACCTATCAGCGGCTTCAGATCTAAATCTAAAGAAGCAGCAAAATCCAAGTCTCAGATGCTGATGTCATTTCAAACTAGGACTAAGAATCCACCTGCTTCTTGGCATTTAGGAGAATCTCTATCACCAAAACCTTGTAATTGGGATCCTAGAGGTCATCCTGTGGTTTCATAGTTACACATTCAAAAACACAGAAGAATGTTTGCAAAGTCTAATGGGGTTTCCTTCACACAAAAGACTGAAGGACTTCATGGGAAGGAATCCATCCTAATGGAGAGAGATGAGAAACAATCACATTGGGTCCAAGGACAATGGGTTGGCAAAGAAGAGAAGGAGGAATTTTTTCAATAATATTTACTGAGATACAATTTATACATGATACAATTCATTCATTGAAAATATACAGTTCCATGGTTTTTAATATATTCACAGAGTTGTACAACAATCACCTCAATGAAATTTGGAAAATTTCACTTAAACCCCAAAGAAATCTGTTGCCTTCTATCACATTACCCTGTAATCCTCCCACTTTCTCAGCCCTAGACAAAGATAAGTCTACCTCCTTTCTCTATGGACTTGCATATTCTGGACATTTAAGACAACATGGAACGTTTGTGTCTGACATATTTCATTTATCATAAAAATTTCAATGTTCATTCATTTTATATCATGGCTCAACATTTTATTCTTTTTTATGGCTGAATAATTTTCCATGTATAATTATACATTCCAGTATCATAAATGAAGCACAATTTGTTTTTATACTCATCAATTGATGGGCTCATTATTTGAGTTCTTTCAGCTTTTGGCTAATGTAAATAAAATGCTGTGAATGTGGACATATGTTTTATTTTTCTTGGCATAAAACAAGGAATAGAACACTTGATCATATGGCAAATGGGAGGAAAATTTTTGAGTAGAACGTGATACATGCATCAGATAGTTCTGAGTCCTCTCTCACAGATTCATGCTGAATCCTAGAATGAATAGTGTCAAATAAAAGGAAAGCGTCTCACTGCTGCAGTCTCCAAATGCTATTGTGAGCACAGGTCCCTGTGATAAGGACTGGTTTTACAGGTAGAGGCCACTGCCTAGGGGGACCTGGACAGGAGAGAGTGGCCAGGGACCTCCAGCACCATGAAGAAACGTGAACAGGAGGCACTTAATACTTTCCTTCCTAGTGTGTCAGTATAATCTATCCTAGAGAGGCAACTGAGGAGCAAGGAGCCCCAGGAAGCTAGCACTGGGTGAGGAGGAAATGGAGGCACCCAGAAGTGGCCTATTGAAACAGCCCCATGGGTTTCCAACTGTGGAAAAGTCACGTGGCTGAAGAGAAGTTATCCTGTAGCTGAGAAGGAGACTGTGAATACCATAACTGTTGTCCTATAGCAGAACTGGGAGAAAAGGGGTGTGGCTCAGATGGATGGCAACATCCAAGGACAGGGCTTGTAGCCTGGATGAAGACTGAAGTGCCCATGGCATATCTGAAGAAGTCCATGACAAATCAGGACAGATGGTCTCTCACTGGTAATCGTTTTCAAACTTTACCATCCAACCATCCCATACATCCTATGTTTTGACAGTACATGAGTCTCTGAAACCCAGGTGTCATCCCAAGTTTGGGGAGAGCTTTCTGAATGGAAAAGAATCTTCCTCCAGCATAGCTGGGAAGTAGGTAGGGAATAGAACTTGTAGATCAACAGAAAATGAGAAGATGTGACATTTCTCATACTCTTGAATTTATGAACTAAGATTCCCTTCAACTGCCAATCCAAAGGAGGAGCTATGAGTGATGTATATCAGGGGACAATAAACAGATCAGCTCTGTTGGAGTAGAGACTCCATGCAGGGTAAAAAAGAATTGAAGATGTAAATGTAAATTAGAGACTGACAACGAGGCTGCAGTAAAAGAATTTAGACTTCTTCTGTGCTGCTGAAGAGGAATTGGAGCCTGAGAAACACCTGAATGGAGCATGGGCAAGATCTGGACAGTGGTTCTTCTCTGTCTGGAAGTAGGTAACTTGCCAGAGTTGTGTTCTCAACAAGGAGATTTGGGATACTGAAACAATCATTTATTTTCTGTAATTAAATTGTTATGGTCAAGTAATGGCATGAAGACTGTTCAGCATCATTAGTCATCAGGGAAACACATATCAAAACCACAAACTAGGATGATGACAAGCACAAAGATGATAACAAGTAAGGATGTGAAGGAATTGGACTCCTTTCATGCTCTTGGTGGGATGTAACACATTGTAGCTGCTTTGGAGAAAATTTTGGTTGTTCCTCAAAACGTCAGCCATATACAGTTGCCATATGACTCAGCAATTCCACTCCTAGATGACTCCCCAAGAGAAATGAAAGCATGTCCACACAGAAAAATTTGAATGTTCATGGCAGCATTATTCATATACAGCTAGAAAGTGGGCACAACCCAAATTTCCATCAACTGATAAATGGATAAACAGTGCAGTATATTGTTGCAATGAATTATTATTCATCCACAAAAATGAATGAAGTACTGATGCATGCTATAACATGAACAAACATTGAAAGCAATAGGTGAAAGAAGCAGACACAAAAGGCCATATATTATTTGATTTCATGTAGATTAAATATTCAGTGTATATATACATATATATAGACTGATATATATATCCAGAGACATAGAAAGCAGATTTGTGTTGTTCAGGGATTAAGTTCTTTTTGAGGTGCTGAGAATGTTCTGGATTAGATAGTTGTACAATCTTGAGACTATACCAAAAGCCACTGAATTGTGTACTTCATAAAATTTAAAAACAATTCTAAGGCCAGCAGGGACTTTATATCTTCTCTGGTTACAGTTTAGGTTCCTGGGGTCTGGTACTGTCGTGGCTGAGAGAAGGAAAGTCCCAGGAAAAGGGAATTATGTTGCTGCCGCATGTGTGTTGTGATGGCTCAGCAATGATCATGAAGGTAGGTATTAAAAGCACTCGTTAAAAGCGCTTTCACATTAAGAGCGCTTTCCCATTCATGATACTACTTAGAGTGTACTACCACCTTGTAAAGGAGCTGCTAGATCAAGTTTTAATTAACTCCTTTGATAGACAAGGAACTGAGATTCTAAAAGGCAGAGGTTGTATGGAAAATGAATAACGAAGCTGGAAATCAAGCCTTCTCTTCATGATTCCAAGACCAGGCTCTTTCCTACACATGAGTGATCATTGGTGCATTTCAGTTATAGCGGTCCACATGTGCCTCACTCACCATGTAACTCCGGCCATCTGGTTTCTGAATTCAAGGGAGTTTCCTTATCTCTCCTTCCCACCCTTGGACACTGCATTCTGTGGAATCTCTCTTGACACAGTCTCCACGCTGATTGCCATTGTTAAGTCTGTCTTTCTTGGTTCTCTGTGATAATGGGAGGCAGGGACTTTGTCTTAGTCATTTCTGTTCTTGGCTCTGCTGTCTTGCCTGGTACACAGTTGGTACTCATCAAACCTCTTCAAAAGGAAGCTTGGCTTCTGTCCCAAAGAACAGACAGGAATAGGTGTCTCAGGTAGGAAAGATTACTGCTGCCCATCTCTTTGTTTCCTCTTTGCAGGCTGAGTGGTTCTCCTTTTCTCATGTTTTCAGCAAGTCTTAGTCCTCCTTTTTCAAATTTCTTGGAGATGCAGCTGGCACAGTCTGCCACCTTTCCTGAGCTCTTACATGCTGCTTTTCAAAATGTGTTGTAAGCATGTCAGATCAAACCAGTGGGCCATGAATGCTGCAGTTTATGCAGTAAAGGCTGTGGCTGGGAGAAGGATGCGCCGGAAGGAGGCAGCCATCCTAGCAGGCAAGTAGAAGAAGGGTCCAGGGTGAAGGGGGGTGGCTATTCTAGAAAGTCCAGCAGATATTAAATACCAGGGAAGACTGTCTTTGGTATTATCCATTGAATGGATGCTGGTGTGGGGATTGGTGTGAAGGGGGCAGGGTGCTGCTGCCAAAGGTAAGGAGAATTCCAGATCCAGAGAGACAGAGTGCTGGGAGGGCCCAAAGCAGCGCTCAAGGCACAGGGCTTCAGAACTGTGGCAAAGGTGAATGTTGAGAGTCAGAATGACAGCACAGTGACTTGATGTCAAATCCTAGAATATGGAATTAGAATACTGATACTTTGGGGGAGCCTCAAATGGCCAAGGATTACTAGCTGTAGAGGTAGGTGGGCAGACACTGTGCACCAGCAAGAACCCAGCACAGAGGCTTTCTTTATTTTTTTTCTATTATTTTTTAGAGTTAATTGGAAGGCAGAGTTACAGAAAGAGTGATAGAGAGACAGAGAGACAGAGGGGCGGGGGGGAGAGATCTTTCATCTGCTTGTTCACTCCCTAAATAGACGCATCAGTTGGGGCTGGGCCAGGCCAAAACTAGGAGCCAGGAGCTTCATCTGGATCTCCATAAACGTTGCAGGGGTCCAGGTACTGAAGAACCAAAGTGACTCCATTTTAAGACAATAAAAAAGCAGCCTCCATTTCCCATAGCAGACCCGAGTCCTTGTAAAAGCAGGCATTCAGGCATTCCGGAGATGTCAAAGCTTACCAGGGACAGCTAGCTCGGTAGACCAAGGACAGCACAGTAAAGATTGCTAAACAAAGTAACTCCCTGTGCCCAGAGCTTCTGTGCTGTAAGCCCCCACTGTAACTCCCTGTACCCAAAGCTTCCATGCTGTATGTAACTCTTTTTTCCTGCTGATGTAGCCCTTTTTTCCTTTAAAAACTCTCCCATACAAAGACTGGGGCCTCACTCCTTCTTCCGCTGTGCCGGTTGGTTGGATGGGGTCCCTGTCGCGGCTTGTACTCCCGAATAAACCTTGCTTTTGCAGTTCGGTGTGATCGACTCTCTGGGGGTCTCTGTGGGGATCTAACAATCTGGGCACAACATATTTTTTGGTACCCAACAGTACTTGGACCATCTGCTACTCTCTCAGGGCAGAAGACTCAAGAGGGAGCCGAATCAGAAGTGGAGCAGCCAAGACTCAAACCTGTGTTCACATGGGTAGCCAGTGTTGAAGACAGAGGCATAAACCACTGTGTCTCTTAACAGGACTTATGTTATCAGTTTTTGCAACCAATGGTGTACAATACAGTGGCTTTGCCTTCTCCCCAAACAGACATTCTAAGGATTACTTTGGTAAATGAGTGATAAGCACAAAGACACACACTGGGAAGAGGCCAGCATACTTACCTTAAAATTGTTTTGTTTGCACATATTGACTGATGGGAGTCAATGATAGCTCAAAAACATACTGGATCCCAACAGATTTTTCTCATAAAGTGGGCATTTGGCTTAGTGGTTAAACACTTGTACCCCATTTTGGTCTGCCTACCTTCAAGTCCCAGTTTCATTCTTGACTCCAGCTTCCTGCCCATGTAGATCTTAGAAGGCAGTAGTGATGGCTCAAATAATTGGGTATCTTCCATCCATTTGGGAAACATGGACTGAGTTCATGGATCCTGGCTTTAGCCTGGCCCTGTCCCAAACATTGCAGGCATTTACAGAGTGAATCAGTTCAGCTGATCTGAACCCATCTGTCTGTTTTTTTCTCTCTCTCTGTTTATGTGTATCTCATTTTCTTCCTCCCTGTCACTGCCTCTTAAAAAAAAAGAAAAATCCAAAGTACCCTCAGATGGGCATTTCCCACATAGCTTATTAAGTGGTTGCTATCTTTAGATGAAGTTTTGTTAAACAGTTTGGATAGTTCAGAGACCAGCAAGTTGTTATTCTATTCATATAGGGATATGTTCCTATTAAAGGGGAGTGTTGAGAAGGAAAACAGAAGTCCTTATTTCCTGGACCATAATCCAGGAGCAACTGTTCCTGGCTGTTACCCATGCTGTATCCTTTTTATGAAATTCATTTTTTTTTTTGCAGTCATTTGAAAGGCCCTGCTTCGGTCATTGGCATCAATCTGCAATTGGAGTATTACCTCTGACCTTTATCATAATAGCCACTCCTCATTAGTGCTATTTTTTCGGTATAGTCATGATTTAACACTAATTACTTCCACCACAAGATTCTGCTTTGCCAAATCAGATCACATCACAGAAATGATACATGATTTTTTTCTCCCTAATTTAACAGAAATACTTGAAGAGCTAGCATTTGTCCTTGGGCTCCAGGCCTCACTAGAGCCTTGGAAATCTGGGGGCTGGTATTTGTATTCCCTGAAGGCAGGAACTCCCTGATCTTCTAGGGCAGTGTAGGCAAACTTGTGGCCTACAGGATGCTTCTAACTATTGAATTGTTTTACTGGAAGAATATGATAAACCAAGAATTACAGCTCCTTCCAACAATATTGGAATATTTGACCACAGTCAGCTAGACCTGAGTGCTGGTTGCTCCTTTTTATTTTACTTATTTATTTATTTGAAAGTCAGAGAGAGAGAGAGAGAGAGAGAGAGAGAGAATCTTCCACCCACTGGTTGATCAAAGCTGAGAGCCTGGAACTCCATCTGGGTCTCCCACACAGGTAGCAGGGACTAAAGTACTAGGGCCATCATCTCCTGACTTCCTAGGCACATAAGCAGGAAGTTCAGTAGGAAGCAGAGGAGCCAGTACTTGAATTGGCATTCCAATATGGGATGTGTGCATTCCTAGTGGCAGCTTAACCCACTGTGCCACAACACCCACCCTTGGTGGCTTCTTTTTGACAGATATGGGTTCTATATAGGTCCCACCTCTCCCCACTACCTCTTGCCAGCCACATAATTTGGTTATGCTCATGTTCCTGGACTCTGGAGGCATCTTAGCTCGTATGTAAATGAAATAAGCCCTTAGCTGGATTGCTTGGTGGGTAACATACATTATTCCATCATTTCCCCCAATTTGAAAAAGCAAAACAAGGTCTCCAGAATTCTCCTGGCCTTTTCCATTTCCTCTCTGGGTCATCTGTATCCTTCGTCTTCCTCTGACTGATTGGTCTCCATTGTTAGCCTTTGGGTGCCTGCTGCCCTCTCTGGGGCTCATGTGTTCCTGTGATCACCCATCAACTCTTCCTATGGCCCCTAAATCTCTTTCTAACACCATCTTTTCTCTCCAGGTTTCATCCTAGGATTAAACTTGCTGAGCAATGGAGACTTAACCGTGGAACAGCTCTGAATCAAAACCTGAGATAGTGGGTAACCTTGGGAGAGCATTGAGTATCCCTGAGCCTGCGTGCTTATGTGATGGGCACCACAGTACTTGCTATGGGACTTGAGAGTTTGCTGGATAATGTGTGGCAGGTGCTTGGCAATCACCATTGTTTCAAGTACATTGGGTGTCAAAGCTGCACACTGCTCACAGCCTCAATTAGAAAGTCTTTGCCTTCAAATGTGACTTTTACATAGAGTTCTCAGTATTGTCTCCCTTTCAACTGCCTGGGATGAGGCCCACCAGGGGGGGTGGAGATGGATGAGCGGACAGGGAGGCCACCCTGAAAAATGGGGCAAGGTAGAATTTGCTGACAAGACAGATTGCCACAGAGCTGTGCAGGAGTCTGGAAGTGCCAAGAATGGCAAACTTGCCCTGTGGCACCCTGCAATTCTGTCCTATCCAACTGGAGCACTTATTTCTATCATTAGCAGCAAAGCAAGCAAATGAATGCTCTGGAGCTTCCTTATTAACAATTATGACCAGCTGATGAACAAAGGCAGGGGAGCAAAGAATGTCAATGGTGACCCCGAGGCTTCCTCCATCAGCTTTCACACTGCTTCCCAAGCACAATTTCTTCTTTAAAATTGGCTTACGAACACTTTCAGGAGAGTCTTATTTTATATTCTGATAGACTCTCACGCTTTTCTTTTTAACTGTAGAGATTTCACAGAGCCAAGAGAGGGGTAGGGAGAGAAAGGAATGATTTGGTATGGTTTTGACATTAGGCATAGGATATAGCATTCATAATTTGATGCCTATTTTCTGGACTTTTTTAAGATCCTAGGATGAGTTTAATCATAGACACATAAAGTCATACAATGCAGTACCTCAGCTGATCTAATCTCATTCTACAAACGAAGAGAGAAGTCCCATGGCTGGATAGTGATAAAACAGGACAGGTGTATGGTCCCTTTTCTTCCTCTTCACCACAAGTCTCCAAGCAACATCTAGGATACTGCTTAAAGGTCAAGGGGCATTGGTGAAGATACTAAAGCAAGAAAAAAGAGTTTTCCTTCTTGCGCAAAGAAAATTTCTCTTCTTTATGAGCAGAATGTGTGTTCCTTGAGCTCTGAGCACACCCCACTGTTAATGTACACATCCACTGCACACTCTTGGTAGCTGAGAGATTTTTGTGCAAAATCTGTGCTGATTTTCTTTAGATTAAAAAACATACAAAGAGAAAGCTATTCCTTTTCTTCTGCTTACTGGATTTTGTCTTGTCTGTGCTAAGTACCTAGAATTGAACCAACCACATCTGGCCATTAAGGGCAAGGCTGGCATTCTGAGACAGCAGCACAGAATGAAACAAACAGCCATGGCTGTGAAACAGAACATGAGGAGCAACATTAACCTATCTAGGAAGTAAGATGCTTCCAGGCTTCTTTTCATGTGAGAAACCAATCTTTACTTATTTTAAAAAAAGATTTATTTATTTGAAAGGTAGAGTTACAGAGAGGCAGAGGCAGAGGGAGAGAGAGGTCTTCCATCTGCTGGTTCACTTCCCAGTTGGCTGCAATGACCAGAGCAGCACTGAACCAAAGCCAGGAGCCTGGAGTTCTTCTGGGTCTCCCATGTAGGTACAGGGGCCCAAGGATTTAGGCCATCTTCTACTGCTTTCCCAGGCCATAGCAGAGAGGTGGATCAGAAATGGAGCAGTTGGCCAGCACCGTGGCTCACTAGGCTAATCCTCTGCCTGCAGTGCCGGCACCCCGGGTTCTAGTCCTGGTTGGGGCACCGGTTCTGTCCCGGTTGCTCCTCTTCCAGTCCAGCTCTCTGCTGTGGCCCAGGAGGGCAGTGGAGGGTGGCCCCAGTGCTTGGGCCCTGCACCCACATGGGAGACCAGGAGGAAGCACCTGGCTCCTGGTTTCGGATCGGTGCAGAGCGCTGGCCATAGCGGCCATTTTGGGGGTGAACCAACCAACGGCAGGAAGACCTTTCTCTCTGTCTCTCTCTCTCTCACTGTCTAACTCTGCCTGTCAAAAAAAAAAAAAAAAAAAAAGAAAGAAAGAAAGAAATTGAGCAGTAGGACTAGAATCAGTGCCTATATGGGATACTGGCACTGCAGGCAGCAGCTTTACCCACTATGCCACAGCTCCGCCCCCTCCTTCCTTATTTTTAAAGGAAATGCAAGTGGGGTTTAATATGCTGCCAGTCAAGGCATCCCATGGAGATTCTTTAAGCCTCTGACACACATCATCTGTTAAAGTGAAGCAATCAGTGTAGTTTTGGCATTGATCCATGCCAGGCAATTGTTAGATTCTCTTCCCACCTCCACATGCAATGACATCAAGGGTAGTTTTGATGAAGTCATGTTTATGGGTTGAAATTGGTTGTGATGGAAATGTTTATACCATGGAAATTGGCACATGTTACAAATGAGAGCTTTTCTAGAGTTAGTTTACAAGCATAGTGCTAGAAACATGAAACCACACAGAAGTATAGTATTAGAGACTGTATATCCAAGCATCTATTAATGTGCTTACTACAAATGGTTTAATTTAATGGGTAGTGTCTGTTATTTCTATGTATACCAATAGAGTAATTACTCCAAGAATAATAATTATCTCAATAAGAAAATGTTATAACATACATGCATATGTTTTTCCAGCAGAGAGTGTATGTGATAAATGATAGAACTCCATTCCAAAGATTTGAAACAAATTAGTCCTGGTTTTTGTTGGACTAGTCTTTGGTTATCCAGAACATTCTACTTCCATCTATACACTTACACTGAGTATCTGGGATGTCAGTTTTAGACTCAGGGCATGGTAAGCAGGTTGAAAAGGCACCTGGTGGGTCAGGCTGTCTGGTGTAATAATGCTGGATAAGAGTCACAGCTCTGCTAGTCCAAGAAGAGAATTAGAGAATTGGTTCCTGAAAAGGGGCAGACAGGTGACTCATGTTGGATCTCCTGGAAAACACTGAGATGGAGAATTGTTAGGGGAAGGAGACCTAGGGGAGAATGAAGGAGGCAGAGTCAGGCAGGGGGAGAAAATGAACTGTGGCACAGTGACATTAAAGGTCCAAGTTGATCCTGCAGGAGCTTTTGAAGCTGGGAGATTCCTGTAGAGTTAACTCTAAATGAGGCAAGGACCAATCTGGATCTGAACATAGCTCTATGCATAGAAGCTCCCTTGGCTGAGGATCCCAGGAAGGGTGTGGCTACATCTATTCCCTTAGCAGTCAAAACCCCTGGTAGTTGGGGATGAGCTTTTGGATCTGAAGAGGACCTGTGGCACATCACAACATCCTCTACAGGGGAAGAAGGGAGACATTCCTGAAATGTTTGTTAGGTTCCATCTGTATCTAGGTCATCTCACTAACCAATCAGCCCACCATTTTCATTTAAGGGTCTAAAATTTAAGCACACAAAGCACAGATAAAATCTTACACATCTCTAATACTTTCTGTAGTAACCTATCCAGGCTGATGGCTTCTTTCCTTGCAACAAGTACCAGCCAACAATCAGGGTTGAAAGCAACAGTAACCAACTTTGAATAGTTTTGACATAAAAGAAATTTATGAATTAATCATAGCTGGCAGTCTCAGAATCAGTAGAAATCCAGGAGAAAAGTCAATGGGGGATGGTCACGAGAAACAATTTTGATGTACACCCTGATGATTCCCAAACCTACAACTTGCCACAGTACACAAGCTCCCATTGCATTCTCCGATACCCTCAAACAAAGCCACTGTACACTACAGGCCTGAACAGGGCCCCCTGCACACCCCATTGCTAATGCACACACCCACTGCACACTCCATAGCTCACGAGTGCACCCCACTGCACACTCTACTACCCTGAACACACCCCATACTGCAATCCATGACCCCTTAACATATTGCATTGGACACTCCACTATTCCTTAACATACCTACTGCACAACCCATAGCTCTTTTTTTTTTTTTTTTTGACAGAGTTAGACAGTGAGAGAGAGGACAGAGAGAAAGGTCTTCCTTCCGTTGGTTGGTTCACCCCCAAAATGGCCGCTATGGCAGGCGCGCTGTGCCGATCTGAAGCCAGGAGCCAGGTGCTTCCTCCTGGTCTCCCATGCGGGTGCAGGGCCCAAGCACTTGGGCCATCCTCCATTGCCTTCCCCGGGCCACAGCAGAGAGCTGGACTGGAAGAGGAGCAACTGAGACAGAATCTGGAGCCCCAATCGGGACTAGAACCTGGGGTGCCGGCACTGCAGGCGGAGGATTAGCCTAGTGAGTCACGACGCCGGCCAACCCATAGCTCTTGAAAACCTTACCATTCTATATCCTACAGCTCCTGATCATAATCTTGTTGTATGCCCCACTGTTTTCAAGTATTCCTATCCCCAGCTTCAGTGTCAGCTGTTTTCTGGCACTCAGTTCAGTTACCACTGAAATATGTAGCTGCTTCCACCAATCTAATGATGTATTTCTTTATCTGTCACTCTTTTGGGCTTCAGAATTCAGTTGGCTGAGTTAGGGTCATATGCCCACACCTTCAATACCAGGGATAAGAAGAGGCAATCTCCCTGTTGACTGGCTGCGCACCACCAATACTTGTCATGGCAGTGTTCAAGAACTGAGGATGAGACTCATGTGCTGGCTCAGAATAGAGCCTACTATATATACACTGCCAAGTTCCTCTGTATAAAGTGAATCATGTTATTGCTCTGTTGTGGTATATTTTCCTATAGGTGGTGTTCTAGGTGGTCATGGGTCAATTTAGTCATGTACCCTTATGAATAGTGACTGCTCAGTTGAAATGCACACTGATTTCTCAAATAAGAATGCAAAATCCATTTCCTTTTCATTAAGGTATTTTGGTATTCATTAAGTTATATATTTGTGTAGGTTTCTTGGCTCCAAAAAATAGGCTGATTGAAGCCAACTGGGGGATGGGGACTTTCTGGTGGGAAACAATTGGGCTATCACTGGATCTGGGAAACCAGTTAAGACACAAGGTGGCTCCAGAGAAGATTTGTGTCTTTCCAGGTAGATTTGATCTTTCTCTTATGGTTTCCATGATCTCTGTTCCTTGACACTCCTACTTCTTTCCACCTTTAGCTCATTTCCTTCTCCGGAAACCTGGCTCAGATTCTGGAGAAATCCATGCCATGATTTGGTTCATTGTTATTCCTCTATTGGGAATGAATGAATGAATGAATGAATCCAGTGCCTAGTCAGTGATCACCCACCAATGCACAAGGAATGATCCATAACTATGGTACTGAACATATCTGTTGGGTGTGGCAGGTACCATGTTGATGTATCAGTTTCAGGGACCTTTAAGTGTGATCCAACCCCCCTCCCAAACCTTAGGAGTCACTCTTTAGGAAATAAAGGAGCCATTATTTAGTGAGAATTATGCGTTGTGCCCGCTATTATGCATTATATACCTTATCTCATTGAATCCTCTCTCCTATTTCACATATGAGGAAATTGAGGATCACAGTGATTATGAATCTGAGATAAGGCGGTACAATGGGACTTCAAATCCAGAGTGGTCTTGCTTTCAAATATTTGCTTTACTGCTTCACCCAGGATAACCTTTGCCAACACACTTGTGACAAGGCCAAGATGTCCCTGTCATACTGATCAAAGACTCTTTGATGAAAATTTCTAATTGGAGGACTTTTCTTAAAGGAAACCATTCAAAAGTAAAGCAGAACATGGCAAGGGGGAAGAAGGTCTAGGGCCAGGGGTGTTTGCCTGCTGAGCTGAAGCTGATGTAGAAAAATGGCTTATTCCCTGGTTGGCCTTTAAGGTGGCCAGAAAATAGCCTCATTACCAAGTGGTGCATATTCCTCCTGAGTAACGATGAGAGGCTAACTTTACACAGCCCGAGGTGGTCACTCCTTGTAAGTTCTTTGCCTTGTTTGTCCAAAACCATACACAAACAAGTGCAACTAGCATGAGTCTCCACAAACAACCAAATAACTTTTCAGCATCTGCAAGGTCTAAGTTAAATCCTTTTAGAGGTAGATCTTTAAGCACTTTATGCCTCCTCACAGTCAGGAAATTTCAGGTAATTACTGTCCAACTCTTCTTCGTTCACTCATACACTCTTCAGAAAGTGATGTAGAACTTAGAGGCTTGTTGGGAAGGGAGATGGGAATATGTCCTTGAACATAAGCCACGGGCATTACCTAGAGTGTTAATTCATTCTGGTTCATTCTCCTTCTTCAGCCTTCAATGTCAATCATAACTTTCAGTGTCTCCAGGAAGTCTTCTTTAATTAGGCAAGCCTGAAATAGATCATTCCAACCCCCTAACTTCCCCAACTCCATCTTTTTTTTTTTTGACAGGCAGAGTGGACAGTGAGAGAGAGAGAGAGAAAGGTCTTCCCTTGCCGTTGGTTCACCCTCTGATGGCAGCTGTGGCCGGCGCGCTGCGGTGGGCGCACCACGCTGATCCGAAGGCAGGGGCCAGGTGCTTCTCCTGGTCTCCCATGGGGTGCAGGGCCCAAGCACTTGGGCCATCCTCCACTGCACTCCCTGGCCACAGCAGAGAGCTGGCCTGGAAGAGAAGCAACCGGGACAGAATCCCGCACCCTGACTGGGACTAGAACCTGGTGTGCCAGTGCCGCAAGGAGGATTAGCCTATTGAGCCATGGCACCGGCCCCCAAGTCTATCTTTTACAGATGCTGGGCATTGTGGGAAGACCTTATTGTTACTGGGGCAGTTAACCAGGATGGAAAGAGTGAGGGAGTGGGCTGGATTAGAGTGTGTAAAGGTAGGCAGATCTATTTCTTTCATATGCATGTTTGTCTTAGTAATTTTGTGTAACGATATTAGAACAAAAAACAGTGGGTAATTCATAAAGAGCAGAATTTTATTTAAAACACAGTTATGGAGCCTGGGAAGTTCAAGGACAGAGGTAGGCCTCTGGCAAGGACCTTCTCACTGTGTGATAACATGGCAGAATGTATCACAAGAGAGAGGACCAGAAAGTACATGAGAAAAACTTGATTTTATAACAAAGTTGTTTCTGTGAAAACTGACTCAGTCCAATTGTTATGGGATTCAGGAACCCTGGCTAGACTTACTACAGGCCCTTGTCTTACCATATATAGGAATACAAGCAGGAGATGTATATAAACAGAGATGAGCAGAAAAACATGATTTATTGAAGGGCAAAGGAATAGTGCATACTCACATGTGAGTTCTGGCAGTTACACAAAGAAGAATTGATCCCACTAAGCTGGGATAACCCTTGTATAGGATAAAGGTTGGTTTGAAGCACACAAGGTGATCTTCAGGAAAGTGTCATGGCATCTGGTGCATGGAGGAAAGTGAGGTTTAGCTGCATGAGAGTGAGTGGGTGTGCTGAGACTTCAGCCATGTTGAATTTGCATGAAATGTGATGGTATTTGGGCAGTGCATAAAGCTTAGGTGTTGGCAGTCCTTAGGACATTCCTCAGTTCCTCAGTGCTCACTAACTCCACGACTACCCATATCACTATGAGAACAGCCTTTATCTCCCTTAGTCTGGTGAATTAATTTTAGTCAGTGGTTAATTAGTAATCATAAAATGAGGACTAGTATACTTTAAGATCCGGGTTGGCGGCTGTGAGAATGGGATCGCGTGATATCTCATTTCTGCCTTTGATAGGCACTTGTATAGGGGTTTAGTTTCAAACCCAATTCAAAATAAACAAAAGATATGATGAGACATTATACCAAAGAGAGTGTAGAGATGGCAAATAATCACATAGAAAATTCAATATCACTATTAGAGAAGAAGCTCAGACTATGATGAGATAATATTACACACCTATTAGAGTAGTGAAAATAAAAGTAGTGATGATACCAAAGGCTATGGGAGATACGAAGGAATGGGATCTTTCATACATGTGCTAGTGGGCATATGAAATTGTGCAGTTTTATTTGTAATAGCCAAAATCCAAGACCAATTCAAATGCTGAGTCAGGGGTTGGCAAATTATAGCTCATTGACCAAATTCAACGCACTACCTCTTTTTATAAATAAAGTTTACGGAAAATTTTTCCCTATGTAAGTCCCTCTTCACAGTCTCTCCTCTGTTTATGTTGTTTGTATACCTTCTTCTTGTAAAGATACCAGTCATAATGGATTAGGGCTCATGCTAATGACTTCATCTGAAGTTGATTATATCTGCAAAGGCACTATTTCCAAATATGGCCATATTCACATGTATGGAGCACACAATTCAACCCATGATAGTTAGAACTTTATCATCTGCTGTTTTAAGAACCTTCTGCAAAGTAGGGAGCCTCCTCTCCATGCCATAGATGTGATAGAGAAGCATCTCTTTCTGACTGGTGTGCAAGAGCTCTGGGCAGGCAGGATTCACAAGGACTTTGTTTAGTCTGTAGTTCTGGTGGAAAAAGACCAAGCAGCAGCAAACAGATTTCTCCCTGGTCCCTCACCACTGAAAACCCTAGAGTTGCTGAAGCTTATCTACAAACAACCTTGTTAGGCTTGTAGAAGTTTTGCAACATTCTTCTTTAAAGAAAAAAAAAAGGAAGAAGAGAGAATCCAGCAAGTCTTAGCAGAGCCAAGTGACTCACAGCCAATAGTGCTCTACATGGTTGAAGACTTCCTTATCAGCTTTCCACCAACACATCCAATTATTTTCTAAAGGAGTTTTGTTCCCAAAGGACCTATTTTTATAGTTTTATTTTATTTTTAATTGAAAAACAAATTGCACCTATTTATGAGATACAAAATAACATTTTTGATATATATATATTGTGGAAAGATCTAGAAAAGCTAATTAGTGTCAGCTCAAATATTTATCATTTGTTTTGGCTGAGAAAATTTTAAATCCTGTTTTGGTGATTTTGAAATATACAAGAGAATCCATTTTTAAAAACATTTTTAAAACATATTATTCATTTAATTTTATTTGGAAGGTAGAGAGAGAGAAAAAAAATCAATCTTTCATCTGCTGGCTCACTTCTCAAATACCTGCAAGAGCTGGGGTTGGTTTAGGCAGAAGCCAGGAGCCAGGAACTCTGTCTGGGTCTCCCACATGTGCGGCAGGAGTCAAATAACTTGGGCCATCAGCAGGAAGCTGGATTGGAAGCCGAGATGGTCCAGGCACCTGATATGAGATGCAGACATCCCAAGTGGTGACTCAACCCACTAAGTCACTCCCATCTGGAGAATCTATTTTTTGGGGTAGCATCATTGCCTCCAAAAGTTAATACATGATGGATACCAAGTGAGAAGTTTCTCCAGAGGTATGGTGGCCAGTATTTATAAACTTGTTCTCTAAGGAGCAGGTGCTTGCTGCAGTAGTTAAAACTGCTTGGGATACTCACATCCTGTATCAGAATGCTTGGTTTGAGTCCAGCTCTGTTACTTCCAATGCAGTGTTCTGCTAACATACAACCTGGGTAGCAGCAGTGATGAATCAAGTATCTGAGACTCTGACACCCATGTGAGAAACTGGGATTGAGTTCTAGGCTCCTGGCCTCAGCCTGGCACAACCTGACTGTTGCAATCATTAGGAAAGTAAACAAGAGGATGTAAGATGTGTCTCTGTCTTTCTTTCTCTCTCTCCCTCTCCCTCTCCCTCTCCCTCTCCCTCTCCCTCTCTCTTTCCCTTTCAAATAAAATGAAAACCAAGGAGTGGGTGTTGTGGCACAGCATACTGAGCTGTCACTTGGGACTCCCACATCCCAAATTAGAATGTTGATTAGAGTCCCAGCTACTCTGCTTCCAATCTAGCTTTCTGAAAACATACCTGGGATAACAGCACATGATGGCTCAAGTACTCAATGTCACACATGTGGGAGATCCATATAGAGTTTCTGGCACCTACCTCATCCCTGGCACCCGGCACAGCCCCAGCTGTTGCAGGCATTTGAGGAGTGAACCAGTGGATGTAAGATTTCTCTCTCTCCCTGTCATTTTTACCTTTCAAATAAATAAATAAATAAGTGAAAATTGATTGATAGAAAAATTTTAAATTGGCTCTCCAAAAAAGAAAAGTGGGGATAGAGGCTCTAAGTCAACCTTGCCAGTGATATAAAACCCCCCACAATGGGGCCGGCGCTGTGGTGTAGCAGGTAAAGCTGCCGCTTGCAGTGCCAGCATCCCATACAGGCTCTGGATTGAGTCCTGGCTGCTCCACTTCCGATCTAGCTCTCTGCTATGGCCTGGGAAAGCAGTAGAAGATGGCCCAAATGCTTGGGCCTCTGAACCCACGTAGGAGACTCAGAAGAAGCTCCTGGCTCCTGGCTTCAGATCTGTGCAGCTCCGGCCATTGCAGCCAACTAGGGAGTGAACCAGTAGATGGAAAACCTCTCTCTCTCTCTCTCTCTCTCTCTCTCTCTCTCTCTCTCTCTCTCACTCTCTCTCTCTCTGCCTCTCCTTCTCTCTCTGTGTAACTCTGCCTTTCAAATAAATAAATAAATCTTTTTCAAAAATAAATACCCCACCATGACCTTTTTCAAGTTACAAGCATAAAGCCATTGAGCACAGAGCTGGGAAGAGGTGCACAACTGCTCTCAGGAACTGGTGCAGAGTGACTTCGGCGTATCAGTGAGCATGTCAATATCACGAGAAAAAAATATAATCTGGCTAATGCAGGTAACACATTCTGGAGAAGGTAGGATTTGAAATCAATCCTGAAGGGTGGGTGTGATTTGATGCAATCTCTGTCTCACTGTGTGCTCGCATCAGTTTAGCAATTCCCATTGCTCATTCTCTGGGACTAGAGTGTGATTCCTCTAGACAGGGAATGTGTCTTTTCATTGCAATATGCCTACAGTAGGCATATCACAAGTATTCATTGAATGAATGAATAAATGAACGAAAAATACATGGAGATGGGCAAGGAATTCCAGGCAAGTGGGACATTCGCAATGTGGGCAGGACACAAGGAATGCACAGCTGGTTTTGAGTTCAGTGTGTGGTTCAGCCTTTCTGAAGTACAGAGTTGGGATGTGGGTTATTCCAGTTACCATGGCTTTGTAACAAACCATCCCCAAATTTAATGCCTTAAAACATCCAAACGTGGGCCAGCATTGTGGCACAGTGGGTTAAGCCACTGTTTGTAATGCCAACATCTGATACGGAGTACCAGTTCAAATCCCAGCTGCTCCTCTTTTAATCCAGCTTCCTAATAATGTACCTGGGAAAGCAGCAGAGGTTGACCCAACTACATGAGCACCTGCCACCCATGGAGGGATTTGTATGGAGTTTTTGGCTTCTGGCTTTTGCTTGGCCTGGACCTCAGTGTTGTGGCCATTTGGGGAGTGAATCAGTGGTTGGACAATCTCTGTCTGTTTCTCTCTCTCTCTGTCACTCTGCCTTTCAAATAAATAAGTAAATATTTTAAAAATCCACACACTCATTTTGCTCATGGTTCTGAAATTGAAATAGGGTTCAGCAAGGCCAGTTTGTTTTGCTGCTCTTGGCATTTACTGGAATGGCTTGAAGCTTGGAAGCTGTAATTATCTGAAGGTTTGTTTGCTCACTCATCTGTCTGGAGATTGGGCTGGGATAACTCAAAAAAGCTAGGAATTTTAATGTCTGAGGCTTCTTGGACACCTCTCTGATTCCACAAGGTGTCTGCTTGGCCTCTCCAGAATGGCAGTCTTGGGGAAACTGTACTTATTCCCAAGATGTGTATCCTAAAGTGAGAAGCCAGGGGGAAATTGTCCTCTCTTGCTCACTTTGACTTGGAAGTCACATACCATCACTCTGCCATGCTCCATCAACAAAGAAATCAATATCCTACACTCAGATTCAAAGAGAGGAGAACTAGAACCTACCTCTCTGAAAGAATATCAGTGATATTGTAATAAGAACATGCATTACATAAAGGGATTTGAAAAGTTTATGGATAATGGAATTAAAGTTCATTTTGATGGAAATACATATATAATTTTCTCATACTTTGCATTCTCCATGAAGTTTTTCAAGGTCCCTTGAATCCATGGATTTCAAGAGTTTTTGGACCAAAGAAAACTTAGAGTTTCATTCCATTTTCCACAAACCTTGTTGCCATGGTCACCTATGGAAAATAGTTTGTCACACATAGTAGAAAGAAGTGTTTGATAGTTGAGTATGACAAGGGAAGAAGCCCTGAATGCCAACCTACATAGCTTTTTCTTTACTCACTTTGGAAGTGATTCATGCATCTTGATTTTTCTTCAGGGTACCATATGTGTAAGTTCTTTGTCCACTGCAAGTCAGCTAGACTATCAGGCAGCAATAATCATGTCCTAGGGATTTTTAAGAAGAGTGTTCCTAAATTGCCAAGGTTTTATTCTCATGTCCTTGGTATATTAGCCTGTCTTCCCCAGCAAGTAATGATGTCAATGATACCAGACTAGGCCATTTGGGGCTGTGTCCCAGCTGGCATAGGTATGCATGTTCTTGCACGCTGAAGCAGGTGACAATGAGGTGGCCCATGATGAGATACATGGGTGACAACACTAAGTATCAAAGTTGTCAGAGAACATCTAGATCAACTCTGGGCTTATTGCCCAACAGCTCAAAAAAGAATCCAAATCTACAGTGTTGATTCTTGCAGAATATGTGATACCTAACGCTGATTCCATCTGCCAGGAAATGCTGGATCCAGACTGAATGAAATTTTCATAGTCATGGACACAAAGTCCTTAGATGCTCCCATTCAAAACCTTAGTCTTTCTTTGCAGGGTCTTCATCCATCCTGTTGAAGGGTTAGAGATGAGGACATAATAGCCTTTTTTTTTTTTTCTGAGATGGAAAGAGGAGGAGCTGCCACTTGTGTTTTGGATTACTGTCTGCTGAATCTGTTGTTGACATTCTTTGTTGACTTCTGTCTTTGCAACAGAGAGAAATTTGTTTATGGCCATAAGACTGTCATTGTGGGAAGCCAGGAGAGAGTCTTCTCTTTCTAATATTTGTCAAACCAAAGACATTACCTGAAGGATAGAAGATGGTAGTAAGAACCAAGGATGGCATCATAAACAATACAGCTCCTTCTTCCATCTCCTAACCTGGGATGGGCTTTGTTCAAAGGTCAGAAAGTGAGAGGGAGAGAGGAGGAGAGAGGGAGAGATGAAAGGGATGTCGTGTTCTTCCAATTGTATCTACAAAGTACACTGAATCTGTTAAAAAAACTAATTAAAAATAAAATAAAAAATGTTTTTTTTTAAAAAATCTGAAACTCAGAGCATACATTAATCCCATAGGATAAGAGTGCCTGGCTGGGCCTACAAGTGCACATTTCATCCGTAATGTAGTCTGAAAGAGAAAGGCAGACATCAACTAGAGAAAGCTACCTAAGCCGGTTCTGCCTTCCCCAGCTTTTATGGTTTCTGTGCTTTTGAACCCAACCAGCAGATTTCTCATAAGCTGCAAATTCTAATGGCAAAGGCAATGAGGGTCTGACAACTGGGAGCACTGGGATGGCCAGTAGTAAGTACAGTCGTCTGTAGGGCAGACTTTGCCTGCACACTGAAAAATAATGAACTGTGGCTTTGTGTATCTGACTTCAGGTTGGGAAATTGGTGTTTTTCATTTGTTTGTTTGTTTTTTTCAATGCACCAAAGGGTTTTCACAATGAAACCTCTACAGAAATGGAGGGCCTGTATGGCAGGCGTTGCACTGTTGTTCTGAAGCCTGTCAAATAGGCTGATTAACTCCACTAGCACATGCAGGTACTAATGCAACTAAGGTCAGCTTGCAATCCCCATTGGAGCAACCATTTGACTTTTCACTTAGAAAAGCATCTTAAGCCATGACTATGTGTTTAAGCTGGCCTGTTGCCACACACTGGCCACAGCTCTCAAACAACTCAAGGTTCATATTTATTAAGGATACAGTAAGAAAGTGTAGATTCCCTGTTATTCAGTAAATTTTCTATTTTATGTGGTGTTTTTGAAAATATGGTATTCAGCAGGATGAAATAGATGGTTATTATAAAGATTCCCAGTGTGTCATATATACATCCTCAATTTTCAGACATTAGGAATCTTGTCTTATCTGTAGATATCTGTAGCACTTAACTGCAGTTAACATGTTCATTTGGGAATTGTTGCCTTTTTTCTTTTGTTGTCTATTGTACAGATTTAAGGTGTACAATCTGATGTTTTCATGTCCATATATATAATGAAATGATTACCACTGTCAAGCATCACCTCCCAGAGTTACCTGTTTGGGTGTTGTGTGTGTTTGTGATAAGAGCCCCTAAATGCATGCATTCTCTTCACAAATTTTCAGTATATATTACATTTTTATCAACTGTGCTCCTCCTGTTGTACATTAGATCTCTGGACTTACTCATTCTGCATAACTAGAGTGTTATATTCTTTGACCTACTTTTCATCTTGGTAACTGCCATTCTATTCCATTCAACTGTTTTTGAGATTTCATGTGTGAGACTATGCAGAATTTGTCTTTGTTTCTGGTTTATTTCACTTAGCATAAGTTCCTCCATATTCACCTGTGTTTGACAATGGTAGCATACCCTACTTTTTTCTAATGCTGCATAATACCCCATTGTGTGTGTACATGCACACACAGCATTTCTCTATCTACTTATCTTTTTAGGTGGACACAGTTGTTTCTATCCTGGCTATTACAAATCATGCTACAGTGAACATGGGAATGCAGATATTTCTGTAAGTTGGCAATTTTCTTTTCTTTGTTTATATATAGAGCAGAGGGATTACCAGGTTGCATGGTGGGTCTATTTCTACTTTTTTGAAGAACCTCCATACCGTTTCCCATACTGGCTTTTCCAATTTACCTTCCCACTAACAGTGTGCAAGTGTTCCCTTTTTCTCCATATCCTTGCTTATTCTCTTGTTATTCTCTTGTCTCTTTGATAACAGCCATCCTAACAAGTATGAGGTACTGTCTCATTTTGACTTGCATTTCCTCATGATCAACGATATTGAGCACACTGACATATACTCCTTGAACATTTTTGCTTATTCTTTGGAAAGAATGCCTATTCAAGCTCTTTACATATTTTTTATTTGAATTATTTGGGTTTTTTTTTTCCTACTGAGCTATTTATGTTCCTAAATATTTTGGATGCTAAGCCCTTATCAGATATATGGTTTCCAAATATGTTCATCCAACCTGCAGGCTTCCTTTTGACTTAAGTATTTTCTTTTTTTTTGTTTGTTTGTTTTTTAAATATTTATTTGAAAGGCAGAGTTACAGTGAGAGAGAGGAGAGACAGAAAGAAATCTTCCATCTGCTGGTTCACTCCCCAGATGGCTGTAATAGCAAAAGCTGGGCTAAGGCCGGCACCGCGGCTCACTAGGCTAATCCTCCGCCTACAGCACTGGCACCCCGGGTTCTAGTCCCGGTTGGGGCACCGGTTCTGTCCCGGTTGTTCCTCTTCCAGTCCAGCTCTCTGTTGTGGCTCGGGAGGGCAGTGGAGGATGGCCCAAGTGCTTGGGCCCTGCACCCACATGGGAGACCAGGAGGAAGCACCTGGCTCCTAGCTTCAATTGGCGCAGTACGCTGGCCATAGCGGCCATTTGAGGGGTGAACCAGCAGTAAAAGGAAGACCTTTCTCTCTGTCTCGCTCTCTCTCTCACTGTCTAACTCTGCCTGTCAAAAAAAAAAAAAAAAAATCTGGGCTGATCCAAAGCTAGGAGCCAGAGCTTCTTCCAGGTCTCCCATGTGGGTACAGGGGCTGAAGGACTTGGGCCATCTTTTGCTGTTTTCCCAGGCACATTAGCAGGGATTTGGATTGGAAGTGGAGCAACCGGGACTCGAACTGGTACCCATATGGAATGCCGGCACTGCAGGCTACAGCTTCACCCTCTACACCACAGCACCGACACCTGATCGTTTTCTTTACTGAGCAGAGCTTTCTAGTGTTATGTAGTCCTACTTGTTTATTTTTGCCTTTGTTGCCTGTGCTTTTATTGTGATACCTCAAAATATCATTACTAAGGCCAGCGTCAAGTAACTTTCCCTCTGTGTTTTCTTCTAGGTGTTTTATATTTTCAGTTATACAGTTCCAGGGCTTTAATCCATTCTGAGTTGAATTTTGTGTTATTGTATAAGTAAAATAAGAGTACAATTTCATTCTTTTGTAGATATCCAGTTTTTCTAAAATCATTTATTGAAAGACATTCTTTTCCCCATTTTGTCATCTTAGTAGCCTTGTCCAAAGTTACTTGACAATGTATACATAGGGTCATTTCTGGGCTCTTTATTCTGTTCCACTGGTCTATTTGTATGTTTTTATTTCTGTATCAAACTTTTTTTTATTAGACAGGTAGAGTTATAGACAGTGAGAGAGAGACAGAAAGAAAGGTCCTCCCTCTGTTGGTTCACTCCCCCAGTGGCCGCCACAGCCGGCGCTGTACCATACTTTAAAAATTATTTATTTATTTGAAAAATGTGGGTGGGGGCAAGAGAGAGCGAGCACGCACATTTTTAAGATTTATTTATTTATTTTAAAGTCAGAGTTACATACAGAAAGGAGAGGCAGAGAGAGAGAGAGAGAGGTTTTCCATCTGCTGGTTCATTCCCCAGTTGGCGGCAATGGCTGGAGCTGCACAGATCTGAAGCCAGGAGCCAGGAGCTTCTTCTGGGTCTCCCATGCGGGTCAAGGGCCCAAGGACTTGGACCATCTTCTGCTTTCCCAGGCCATAGCAGAGAGCTAGACTGGAAGTGGAGCAGCCAAGACTTGAACCAGCTCCCATATGGGATGCTGGCACCGTAGGGTGGCTTTACCCACTATACCACAGCGCTGGCCTCAGAGAGCACACTCTTATCTGCTGGTTCATTACCCAAATGCCAGCAACTGCCAGGACTGAGGCAAGGACTGAATCCAGGGCTCTCAATTCTTTCACTGCTTCCCAGGATCTGCATTAGTGGGAAGCTAGAGTCAGAAGCCAGATATCTGGCTAGAATCTGGGGCCAGATAGCAAACTCAGATACTCTGATGTGGGTTGAAGGCATTTCAATCAATGTTTTAACTACCAGGTTAAATGCTCACCCTTACCATACCATACTGTTTTGATTATTGTAACTTCATAATGTAATTTGAAATGAGTAAGTGTGAAGTCCCCCATTTTGTTTTCTGTCTCAAAATTGTTTTGTGTGGTGGGGATCTTTTATAGTTCCATACAATTTTTTTAACTGCCTTTTCTATTTCTATGAAAAATGCCAATGCAATCTTGTTGAGGATTACATTAAATCTGTATATTGCTTTGAGCAATGTGGATATTTTATCAATATTATGTCTTACAATTCATGAGCACAGGATATCTTTCCATTTATTGTGTTTTTAATTTCTTTCATCAATGTTTTCAGTGTACAGGTCTTTAACTTCCATGATTAAATTTATTTGCAATTTGATGCTGTTGTAATTTTTTTAATTGGTGGTTGCTATCTCATATATCCAACTATTTACATGCTCCTGGGTTTATTTGCAAGTAAACATCTTCAGAGAAATGACCATCTTACCACCCTCTACTCCTCACAGCACTTTCTTCAAAGGGTTTACCAAACTAGCTTCTGTAGACCTAAATCCAGTGGATTTCAGTAAGATGTAGCACTCAAACAATACTCACTCACATCACGATAGTACCTGGAGTGTTTAGAATCTACTTCAGGAACTTACAGGGCTTGGGTTTCAGCAGTGAACCATAGCAGCTTATGGACCGTGGACATGACATCAATGACCATTACCTCCTGCCCAGCACTTTGATATGACTGTCACATTCTAAGTACATTTCCTGTACTAAGCCATTTCATCCTGTAAACAACCCTGTTAGATAGGCACTGTGATTTATCCTCGAGTTTACAGAAAGATTAAGAAATGTGTTCAAGGTTACACGAGAGAGCAGTAGCCTCAAAGGCAGGCAGTCAGGTTCCAGAGAAGGTGTTTTTTGCCCATGGAGCTATATCATCCTTTTGAAAAGACATAGTACATCTGCTTGCTTTGTTTGCTTTTTTTAAAGATTTATTTTATATTTGAAAGAGTTACAGAGAGAGGGAGAGACAGAGAGAGAGGTCTTCCATCTATTGTTCACACCCCAAATGGTTGCAATGGTTAGGACTGGGCCAGGCCAAAACCAGGAGCCAGGAGCTTCTTCCAAGTCTCCCACATGGGTACAGGGGCCCAAGTTCTTAGGCCATCCTCTGCTGTTTTTGCTGCTTTCCCAGACACATTAGCAGGCTGCTGGTTTGGAAGTGGAGCTGCCAGGCCTTGAACCAGCACATAGGATGCAGGCATTGCAGGCAACAGCTTTACCCGCTACACTGCAGTGCCAGCCCCCAGGGAATACTTTAAGCTCACCAGTGTATGGGTTTTGGGCTGTGCTGCTTGTGTCAGTTTTTAAAGACACATGGCGGGAAGCAGTGGGGATGAGTACACAGGTTCTTGCTCTGCCCCATGGCTCCCAGACCGAATAGCCACTCTGTTTTCAAGCTATCTAAGAAATGGGACACTTCTCAGGATGCAGGAAGACTTTCTGCTTTTCAGTGAGCTCAATGTGTGTTAAGCAGGAACCATTATTTATCAGCTATGCCTGCCCCAGACCAATGGGATTCTTCCCCTCTTTCTCTGGATGGGAAAAGAAAGGGAAACTAACACGTACAATGTTGGTTTGAAAGAGAAGGCGATCCGGAACCTGTGGGCTAGAGTCACCTGAGAATGGAAGAGCCCAGTGTTCCCTCTGTGTCAGGGAAGCACCACCCACACACTGAATCTGTGAAGCAGGGACTTGCATAAGGTCTACTGTTTTCCACAGGGCCTCTATCAGCCTTGCTCTCTGTGTTCAGGAAGCTGGGTCCCCAGGCAGCCTGCCCTAAAGACATTCCAGAGGTGATGGAAAGATGAAGTCCCTAGGTCACATGTGAATATCTCCTTGCATTGAACTTGTTACTCTTGCACTCACCCAGCCAGTAAGCACTGCAAGAAACATTGAGAATTAGGGGAAGGATTTTGGCCACAGACTTGCCCTGGGTAGGCTGGGTAAGAAATGACTGACAGGTGTTTTACAGATGTGAAAATAGGAATAGTGACACTCAGGTTGTAGAGGTATGTTTACATTTTTTTTAAAATTATCATCTACTTGAAAGTCAGAGAGAGAGAGAAAAAAAAAGAGAGAGATAGAGAGATCCACTCCTGGTTCACTACCACAATGCCCACAATGGAGTTGTACCAGGCTAACACCAGGAGCCTAGAACTCCATGGGTGGCAGAGACCCAACCACTTGAGCTATTACCTGCTAACTCACAGGATGCATTAGCAGGAAGCCGGATCAGAAGTGGAGTAGCTGGGACTGGGACTGGCACTCAGACATGGAACGGGGCATCCCAAGTAGCAGCTTAACCTGCTACACCACAGCACCCACCTCCTTGCAGGGAATATTTTTGAAGATTAAGCAAGCAAGGTGTTTGGTACACAGCAGGTGCTTAACAATGACAGGTGTTACTATTGTAGCTGTGTGGGTGACTAGCTGCTGCACTGTCATCACACTGAGTGAAATGCAGGATTGATTCAGCAGATCTAACCAGCTACATAGATGTTCTTACTTTTTAAAAAATTCCATTTTAAAGTATTATGAAATATAATGTGCACAATCTGTAAGACATGAATACTGCATGAGGAAAAATCACAAAGCAAAGTACCATGTAATTGCTACCATGTAACAATTACCCAGGTTAAGAAAATAGAATGGTGTCAGCATTCAGTAGCTCTGAACCCCGCCCTATGGGTTTTTCCAGGTCATATCCCCCTTCCCACAAGAGGTTATCGCTATCTTTCATGGAAATGACATATTTGTTTCACAGATAAGTAAATCTGTAGTTGTATTATAGCTGTAGTATAAAGAAAATACAGCTTATATATATATAAATATGTGTGTGTGTGTGTTTGTACACTATATATATGTACACACATTCCCCACATAATACATTTACCAGATGGTCCCCAGTTCAGGATTTTTTTGACTTTATGGCAATGTGAAAGTCAGCCAAGAGTCCACACAGTCAGTAGGTAACATTCTTTAAGTTTAGCATTGTGATCTTTTCTCAAGCTAGGGATATGATGTGATACGACATTCTCTTGTTACGGTGGGTAGTACACCTGAGCTCCCAGGCAGTCCTGTGATAAAGATGGTAGATGCATGGTGCCCAACAGTGAACTGTGTTGCCAAGCTGTGATGTTCAGTATGGTAGGTGTACTAATTGCATTTTTTTACTTTTATTTTTTTCAAGTTATGAAAATATGTTAAGGAGTATTTGCATGTCATCATATAAATTATAAATATCACCATCTACCATATGTATCCTCAAATATTATTGTTTTGTCTGTTTTTAAATGTTACATAAATGAGATTTTATGTATCCATCTTGCTTCTTTCATGCATCATTTGGGTTTTAGGATTCAACCATATGGCTCTTTGTGGCAATAATTTATTTATTTTCATGTCTGTGTCACAGCTCTTCATATGAATGTGCTGCATTTTGCTTATTTGTTCTGCAGGTAGACATTTGTTTGTGTTCAGGTCGGGGTAATCACTGACTATGCTACTACAGACTTTCTTGTTCATGGTTCTGGTAGCATGAGGTGTAGAGTATGCACTTGTGAGAAAACTGCTGAGTCACAGAGTATCTTTCTATTTAACTCCAGCAGATGCTGCCCAGTCTTTTTCTACAAGGGTTTGTCTCCAGCCACAGTGCCCCAGAGTTAGCCATTCTCCTTGGCTTTGTGGACGGATGATATTGACTGTTTTTAAATTAGCCAGTCTGTTGGGCATGTAGTTGTATTTAGTTGTGGGGCTTTTTTTTTTTTTTAGCTTTATTGATCTATTTATATGAAGGGAACAGATTTCATGTTCCTTTTAATGTATATGTATTATAGTTAATATATTGTTTTATACATATCTACAGTTCTAAGAATATTAATATAATGATACTTTCCACCCTCCTTCACTACCTCACTCCTACTCTCCCTACTCCTTCATTTCTTGTTTTTCTGTTAATTTTTATGTTGACATACTTTCAATTTACTTTATAATCACAAGCTTAATCCTCCACTAAATAAAGAAACCATGTGGTAAGTAGAAAAACCACTGTTCCTCAGGAGTATAGACAAGTGCTATAAACAACAATCAAGTCTCACAATGTTAATTTCACTTATATTCTTTCCATATTTGAGTACTCTATGTATTAGTTATCACAAATCAGAGAAAACATGCTATTTGACTTGTTTTCCTGACTTTGACAGAGATTAACTTTTCATTGTTCATTGTCCATGTAGATTTCTTCTTATATATAATATCTGTTTATATTTTTGGTCCATTTTTTAAAAATTGGGTTGTCTATTTCCTTAGTGAATTATATCCAAATGAACACTTGATTGCCTCAACCAGCATTTATTGATAAGGTGGTATCCTGGAGATCATGAGAATTGACTGTTTGAAATTTCAGGAATTGGGGCTGGTGCTGTGGCCCAGTGGGCTAAACCTCTGCCTGTGATGCCGGCATCCCATATGAACAATGGTTCAAGTCCCAGCTGCTCTTCTTTTGACCAAGCTCTCTGCTTATGGCATGGAAAATCAGTAGAAGGTGGTCCAACTGCTTGGGTCCCTACACCATGTGGGAAACCTAGAAGAAGCTCCTGGCTCCTGGATTTGGATCAGCCCAACTTCTGCTGATGCAGCCATTTGGGGAGTGAACCAGCAGATGGAAGAACTTTCTCTCTGTCTCTTCCTCTCTCTGTTTCTAACTCTGCCTCTCAAATAAGTAAATAAATCTTTAAAAAAAAAAAAGAAGTCTTGATTTAAAAATTGGGGGGAATTTTGTGAGCAGGTTGTAAATGTGCATTTAGTTTGAAGTCAGCCATGATAGGAGTATTTATGCCATGGAAATTGGCAAGTGACATAAATCAGAACATTTTTACCCAGAGTCAGTTCAGAGTCAGCCATCTGGAGAGCAAAACAGTGGATCAAAGACCTCTATCTCTTTCTCTGCCTCTCTCTGTGACTCTGCCTTTCAAATAAATAATTTTAAAAAAATAAAAATTTTAAAAATGCAAATGGTCAATAGATACATGCAAAACTGCTCAGGATCACTAGCTATCAAGGAAATGCAAATACAAACCACAATGAGGTTTTACCTCACCCCACTTAGAATAGCTATCATCCAAAAATCAAAACACAATAAATGCTGGTGAGGTACCCTAATACACTGTTTCTGGGAACATAAACTAGTACAACTATTATGGAAAACAGTATGGAGATTCCTCTGAAATCTGAAAATAGATCTATCATATGACCCAACCCTCCCTCTCCTGGGAACTTACCCAAACAAAATGAAATCAGCCTATGAAAGAGTTATCTGCACCCCCATGTTCATTGCAGCTCAATTCACAATAGCTAAGGTATGGAATCAACCCAGATGTCCATCAACTGATGACTAGATAAAGAAAATGTGGTATATACATTATGGAATACTACTCAGCCATAAAAAATGAAATCCTTTCTTTTGCAACAAAATGGACGCAACTCAAAACCATTATGCTTAGTGAAATAAGTTGGTGTCCCGAAAGACAAATATCATATTTTCTGTGATATGTGGTAGTTAATATAAAATACAAAAAAAGAATAGGAATGAAATAGACATCTTTTGATTTGAGTGTTACTTTTAGTGCTTGTTCATATTTCTTTGGAACTTCAATCTTTCTACTTTTTACTTGTTGAATATTATGGTTAGTGCTGCATTAAGCCTGTGATTATAAAGTAGATTGGAATTATGTTTTTGTAAAAATAAAAAAAAAACATAAAAGAAGGAAGGAAGGAAGGGTATTAAGGGGAAGTGAGGGAGGGGAGTATGGTTATTTTCTTAGAATTTTACCTATGAAATAAATGAAATCTGTCCTCTTTATATAAATAAAAGTGAAAAATGAAGTTAAAAATAAATTTAATTTGGGGGATTATATTGAGTCTATAAATCAATTTTAGGAAGAGATACCTGTTTTTGCTCACTTGCATTTCTTAGAAACATTACTTGTTACTGTGTAATACCAATTGCATATTTTTCTGTAAGTTTTCATTTGTTATTTACCTGTGTTACAGTGTTTCTTGCCTCATAGAATTCTTTTGTATTTTTATGAAATAAAGTTTATCAACCTTTTGCCTTATAGTTTCTAGTTGCCATGAATGCAAATCACAAGTGATTTAAAATACTAGAGGTGAGTGAGTGGCACAGTGGTGAAGATGCCACTTGCAATGCCCACATCCCATGCTGGAGTGTCTGTGTTTGAGTCTCTGCTCTGCTTTTTACCCAGCTCCCTGCTAATGCACACCCTGGGAGTAGCACGTGATTGTTCAAGCAGTTGGGTCCCTGTCATCCAAATTAGTTTCTGGGCTCCTGGCTTCAGCCTGACCTAGTTCTGGCTGTTGTGGACATTTGGGAAATGAACCAGCAGATAGAAGAGCTTTCTCTTTGTTTCCCTCTCTCCATCTCTCTGTCTTTCAACTAAACAAAATAAATAAGTAAACATAAAAATGTATTAAAGTAGCCACATTAAGTTGAAAAAAGACAAAAAAGTTATTTTTAATAATATATTTTAGTGCCAGCATTGTGGCACAACAGATTAAGCCATGACTTGGTATGCCCCTATCCTTTATTGAAGTGCTGGTTTGAGTACTGGCTACTCCACATCCAATCTAGCTTCCTGCTGATGTTTCATGAGAGAGAGAGCAGATAATAGCTCCCTGCCAGCCACATGGGAGACCTGGATGGAGTTCTAGGCTCCTGGCTTCAGTCTGGCCCAGCTCTGGCTGTTTGCAGACATGTGGAGAATGAACCAGCAGGTGGAAGATTTCTTTCTCTCTTTGTCTGTCACTCTGCCTTGATTCAAGAAAATGAAAATGAAGATTTGATAAAATATGTTATATTTAGCCTATTATAGTCAAATACCATTTTAACATGAAATCAATGTATAAAAGTTATCAATGAGATGATTTACTTTCTTTTTTCAAATAAATTTTTGAAATCTAGTGTTTTGTCTTTCAGCATATCTCTGTTTGGACTAGGAATATGTCAGCACTTACTAGTTACATGAATGGCTACCATATTAGATAGGTGAGGTTAGTATCTTTGCAAAGGTAGATCCACAGTCATCTTAACTCCATGGCTGGTTTAGTCCTACCATGAAGGTCTAGCACTTCCGGGTGTGGGTCACTGAAGTTTCTTCACTGAGGTTGGTTGAAACTTCAACTCTCCCAACTTTGTGTGACTTTGAGTGTTGTCTGGTTTATAGCCCTGCTTACGTGGGTATGGCTTTTGTTTTTCATTTTAGGTGTGAGTGGAAGACTATATATACATATTTAAAATTTTAATTTATTTTCATTTTATTTGAAAGACAAGGACAAAGAGAGACCTTGTATCTGTAAGTTTAATACTTAACTGTCTGTAATAGTCAGGGCTGGGCCAGGCCAAAGCCAGGAGCCTGGAGTTCAGTCTGGATCTTCCATAGCAATGGTAGGGACAAAGTACTTGAACCATCATCTTACGCTTTTCAGAGTATGCATTTTCAAAGGATGCTGAATCAGCAGCAGGGTAGCTGAGACTTGAACCAGGCACTCTGTTAAGGGATGTGAGTATCCTAAATGGAGAATTAACCTCTGTGCCCAACACCCCCCCTAAGATCACATTTTTAAAATGAGGTTTAGTGCTAAAAATGTCTGAGAATCACTAGACTTTCTGATCTCAAAATTCATCTGCAGTGTGAAGAATGTCAATATATGTTTGTGCAAGTCCTATGGTTCTGAACCTGAGTTAAGATCAACTAGGTACCTAACATCTTCTTTCCTTTTGGTTCCTTTTCTTTTTTCCCTCCAAACAATATGCAAAAACCAAATCTACATTACACAGCAGATATACAAGTCTATTATCAACAAATGAGACACATTAAACAGTTTTTAATTGGTCTTAAGAAAAGCAAAGGTGAGATGAAAGTTTAATTCTCTTGGACGGTTGTTCACAATGTATTTTTCCATCTCTGCTGTAAGGAATGCATTTTAATTAGCTGATTCTCACCGTTTGGCCATGCATTTGTAATCTGCATTCACACTTTGGGAAAGAAAAATTTGATGAAAGGAATTGGACAGTAATGGAAACCTTGTCTGAGCAGAACAAATTGGGATTATCAAGTATATTGCAGGATGACAGACAGGCTGCAGCCGGGGAGATGGGAAACAGAGCTGGTGACAATGAAACCTTCCTCTGCCCCAGACTCCCTTGTTCCACCTTGCACAGTTTTGTCCCGCACAGGGAGACAGCACCACCAGGTGGAAAGTGCTTTGGGGCCAGATGAACATGAGTTTGAATTCTCTAGTTTTCTGGCCGGTCACTTAATTCCCCTATCTTTACTTTCCTCATCTGTCAAGTGGCAGTAATAATATCCACCGTATACTGTTGTGAGAATTGAAAAGAAAAGTAATAAGTGAAAGTGCCTAAAGCATAATCAGGACTCAGGGAATGACTAAAAGAATTGCAAAGGGGTGAGGGACCCTTGGGAACTTCCAGGCTTATGCACAGCTTTGAGAGAAAGAAGTGGGCGGCTGCAGGGTGCGTGATTACAGTGTGTGCATGTGTGTGTTGGAGGCTGCAGAGTCTCTGGATCTATCTGGGACCTAGGACAACACACAAACAGAGGTATCTGCATGGGAGTCCATCTGGGGTTAGGAAAGCCCCTGGAGAATCCATGATTACCCTCACGATGTTCTTCCATGAGCTTAGTGAGACAGGTGTAAGGTCAGCTAGATCCTTCAACTAAGCACAGTACACCAGTAAGGAAATGGGTTAGGAGGTTCTCTCAGCAGTGACATCAAACGGCATACAAGGGAAGAGGTGAGGCCTCCAGCACAAGTGACTATTTAGGGTACTATTGGAGAGCTGTCAGAGAGGAAGAAGGGATAGTCCTTTGCTTTGGAGCTGAATTTTTTTTTTTTTTAAAGATTTATTTAGTGGCTGGCTCTGTGGCATAGTATGTTAAGCCTCTGCCTGCGATGCCAGCATCCCACATGGGTGTCGGTTTGTGCTCTGACTGCTCCTCTTCTGATCCAGCTCTCCGCTAATGGCCTGGGAAAGCAGTAGAAGATGGCCCAAATACTTGGGCCCTTGTTCCCATGTGGGAGTCCTGGAAGGAGCTCCTGGCTCCTGGCTTTGGATCGGCCCAGCTCCTGCTGTTGCAGACATTTGGGGAATGAACCAGCAGATGGAAGACCTCTCTGTGTGTTTGTAACTCTGCCTCTCAAATAAATGAATACGTCTTTAAAAAATTATTTACTGGTGCCAGCCCTGTGGCATAGTAGGTAAAGCTGCCACCTTCAGCACTTTCATCTCATATAGGCACTGGTTCAAGTCCCAGCTGTTCTACTTCTGTCCTAATTCCCTGCTAATTAACCTGTGAAAGCAGCAGAAGATGGTCCAAGTACTTGGGTATCTGTACCCACATGGAGATCCAGATGAAGCTCCTGGCTCCTAGCCCAGCCCTGGCTGTTGCAATCATTTGGGGAATGAACCAGCAGATGGAAGATTGATCTCCCTCTCTGTCTCTCTCTCTCTCTCTCTCTGCCTCTGACTCTCCCTATCTGTAACTCTGCCTCTTAAATAATTAAACAAATATTTTATTTTATTTTTTTATTTTTTTAAAGCTTTTATTTAATGAATATAAATTTCCAAAGTACAGATTATGGATTACAATGGCTTCCCCCCCCAAAACTTCACTCCCACCCACAACCCTCCCCTTTCCCACTCTCTCTCCCCTTCCATTCACATCAAGATTCATTTTCTTTTTTTTTTAATTTTATTTATTTATTTTTTGACAGGCAGAGTGGATAGTGAGAGAGAGAGAAAGAGAGAAAGGTCTTCCTTTTTGCCGTTGGTTCACCCTCCAATGGCCGCTGCGGCCGGCGCATTACGCTGATCCGAAGCCAGGAGCCAGGTGCTTTCCCTGGTCTCCCGTGCGGGTGCAGGGCCCAAGCACTTGGGCCATCCTCCACTGCCTTCCCGGGCCATAGCAGAGAGCTGGCCTGGAAGAGGGGCAACCGGGATAGAATCCGGCGCCCCAACCGGGACTAGAACCTGGTGTGCCGGTGCCGCAAGGTGGAGGATTAGCCTGTTAAGCCACGGCGCCGGCCTAAGATTCATTTTCAATTCTCTTTATATACAGAAAATCATAAACAAATATTTTATAAAAAAAAAAGAAAAAACTAACAATTCCCAGATGCATTAGCAGGGAGCTGGATCAGAACTGGACAGCTGGGACTTGTACCGGGGCTCATATGGGATGCTAGCATTGGTGGTGGCTGCTTAACCAGCTGGACTACAACACTGGACCCCAGAGCTGAAATTAAACAGAGAATAGGTGGAGAGAGAAAGCACCATAGCCACAGATGAAGCTGAGTGTGAAGACCCTGTGGCCATACAGCTTTCTTTTCCCCAAGATAATGCTAAAGTCAAATAATCACTGAGACCATCAGACCATTGGCCCAGGATCTGGTTCAGAAAGTGCAGTCTCAGCGGCTGGCATCGTGTGTAGCAGGTTAAGCTGTTGCTTGCCATGCCTGCACCTACTGTGCCCCTCAATTCCCTCTTCTTAGGTTGTTGACTCAGAGAGTGACACAAATCTGGGTTAACTTTTTATTTAAAGATTTTTATTTATTTGAAAGACAAAGTTACAGAGACTGAGAGAGAGAGAGAGAGGTTTTCCATCTGCTGGTTCACTCCTCAAATGATGACAATGATCAGAGCTGAGCTGATCCAAAGCCAGGAGCCAGGAGCTTCTTCCAGGTCTCCCAAGTGAGTGCAGGGGCCCAAGCACTTGGACCATCTTCTACTGCTTTCCCAGGCCATAGCAGAGAGCCCGATCGGAAGAGAAGCAGCCGGGATGCGAACAGCACCCATATAAGATGCCGGCACTGCAGGTTGGGGCTGTGCCACAGCACTGGCCCCTTGGCTAACTTTCAAGTCCCTGTCTTAGAATTTCATATACTTAAGGTATACACCTGATGTACATAACAAAGTGATTACTACAGTTATACAAGTTCACTTACCTGTCACCTTCCAGAGTGACCTCTTTTGTGAGTGTGGTGCACATACCTCTCTCCACACCTTTTCAACCACATTACAATACTGTTAACTTCAGTTCTCAAGCTGAGGGTTAGAGCTCTAGACTTACTCATCTTAGCCAAGTGCAACTTTGCACCCTTTGATTGACATCTGCCTGTTTCCTTTTCCTCCCTGGCCCGAATTCCACCCTTGTTCTACTCTTTGTATCCAAGATTGTTAAAGAATCCATGTATAAGTGAAGTCTTGCTCTTATTCACATTTTTATGGCCTTAGGGGAAGCACCTGTCCTCTGCACATGCCAGCTAGTGGATCTTTAAAATTAACACATAATTTAAGGATGTTTGCAGCACCCAGCTCTTCAGATGTGTAAAGTGGATCTTTTTCTTCCTTTACTTTTTTTTTTTTAATTTATTTTATTTATTTGAAAGACAGAGTTACAGAGAGAGAGGTCTTGCATCCACTGGTTAACTCCCCAGATGCCCCCACCGGCCGGAGCTGTACCAATCCAAAGCCAGGAGCCAGGAGCTTCTTCTGGGTCTCCCACATGGGTGCAGGGGCCTAAGGACTTGGGCCATCTTCTACTGCTTTCCCAGGCCATAGCAGAGAGCTGAATCAGAAGAGCAGCAGCCAGGACTAGAACCAGAGCCCATATGGGATGCCGGCGCTTCAGGCCAGGGCTTTAACTATTCCTTTATTTATTTTTTTTTTAAAATTATCTGTCTATCTATCTATTTGAAGAGGGGGCGAGTGAGAGATAGATCTTCCATCCTCTGGTTCACTCCCCCAAATAGCAGCAACAGCCAGGGCTGGTCCAGTCGGAAGACAGAAGCTCAGAGCTCCATCCGGGTTTCTCACATGGGTGCAGGGTCCAAAGCACTTGGATCATCTGCTTTTTTCCCAGGTGCATTAGCAGGGAGCTGTATGGGAAGTGGAGAAGCCAGGAGAACCAGTGCTCTGATATGTGATGCAGGTGTTACAGGCCACAGCTTGGCCCCCAAAGCGATTCTTGATTACCGGAAGCAAAGACCGTGACCCCGGGACCCCCACATTTGGCGATGTCTGGAGCCCTTTAGTCCAGCCATGCATAGGATAGCCTCCCTACCCCATGATGTTGAAAGCAGAAGGTCAAAACGGACCCATCAGAGACTATTCTCTCATCACAAGGGGAAATGTCGCGGTCCCTAAAGCCCTGTTGGACGCAGTGGCCCTGTGCGGAGGGCCCTCAGCCTCTTCTGGCTTGCTGTCCGCGGTGTTCTGGGCGCAGCTCCCTCCTGAGTTCGCCCTTCTCCAGCTCGGGCACCCCGGCCACCTGTACCGCCCTCCTGCATATACAAGTTCCCAATCAAGGACTTTCTGCCGCTTCGGAGAGAGCGGCCTGCGCCCGCTGTGGAATGAGACTGAAACGCGGGACTCCGTGCTCCTCGGGTCCCTCAGCGCGAAGGCGAGGCAGAGCCCGGCGTGGAGTGCCGGGAGGCTCTGGGGAAAGGTAGGGCAGTTATGGGGATTCTAGGAGCCTGCTTTGGGGCCAACTTCCGGAAACAGCGGCAACCGGCAGCGCACTCAGACCCTCCGCCGCCAACGCCCCGAGTGCCCTCAAGGGCGGGACACCCAGGGGGCGGGCACCTGCTGGCTTCCAGGGAGAACGGCCCAACTTGGGCCATCTCCCAGCCTGGTAACGCGCTCCAGCTGTCCCCGGCTCCGCCTCAGTGGGATGCTCGTCCCGGCCGACTGAAAGGAGTGGCTCGGCGGGAGCCGCCTGGGTGACGGGGGAAGGTGGGGCCACCCGTCTCCCCGGGACAATGCCTGTGTGTTGAGTCAAACCCGTCGCGGGGCTGGGTCTGCAGCGCGGCCGCTGGGCGCAATCTGCTGTGGTTAATGATTGATCACTGACCATCCCGCCTCCAGTAGTCCGGAGAGTGCGCTCCTGGAGGGAGGACTGCGGCCGGCAAGCGCCGGGCACTTGGAAAGCCGAGCCGACCGTAGTAAAGCGCAGTGCGCGCCGGGGGCGAGCTGGAGACTGCGGAGCGCTCCGGGGGCTGCGGGCCTTACTCCCAGGGGGGCAGGGAGGTTACAGCCTCTTTCCTCCGCCCCTTCCCCCGCCCTGCCCACACAAGTACATCCCCCAAACCCCACCCCCAGGCGCCTCGGGCCTCTCCTAGATTGGGCTGCTCCAGGAAGTTTCCATGAAAGCACCTGATATAGCACTTAGCGGGGCCAAGAGAACTCAAGCGACAGAAAGCCCTGCGCCCACTCTGGTGAGTTGCAGCCAACAACTCGGGGCTGAGCTGGGAGGAGACGGGGAAGTTGGGAAGTCGAGAGCCGGTAGGTGCCCGGCGCCCTTCTCCTCATGGCTTCACCCAGCCTCTCCAGCAGCGACTGCTCCTATGTGATCGATCACAGCCATGTGCCCAACTTTGAGGTGGCCACTTGGATCAAAATCACCCTCTTCCTGGTGTACCTGATCATCTTCGTGGTGGGCATCCTGGGCAACAGCATCACTATTCGGGTCACCCAGGTGCTACAGAAGAAGGGCTACCTGCAGAAGGAGGTGACGGACCACATGGTGAGCCTGGCCTGCTCTGACATCTTAGTCTTCCTCATTGGCATGCCCATGGAGTTCTACAGCATCATCTGGAACCCGCTGACCACACCCAGCTACTCCCTGACTTGTAAGCTTCACACTTTCCTCTTCGAGGCGTGCAGCTATGCCACGGTGCTGCACGTGCTGACACTCAGCTTCGAGCGCTACGTGGCCATCTGTCACCCCTTCAGGTACAAGGCCCTGTCAGGGCCCTGCCAGGTGAAACTGCTGATTGCCTTTGTCTGGATCACGTCCGCGCTGGTGGCGCTGCCCTTGCTTTTTGCCATGGGCGTGGAGTACCCCCTACTGCATGTGCCAAATCTCCAGGGTCTCGCTTGCAACCGTTCCCGCACCCGCCACCACGAGCAGCCCGAGACCTCCAACATGTCCATCTGTACCAACCTCTCCAGCCGCTGGACTGTGTTCCAGTCCAGCATCTTCAGTGCCTTCATCGTCTATCTTGTGGTCCTGGTGGCCGTGGCCTTCATGTGCTGGAACATGATGCAGGTGCTCAAGAAGAGTAAGCAGGGCACGCTGGTGGGGACTGGGCCCCAGCTGCAGCTGAGAAAGACGGAAAGCGAGGAGAGCAGGACCGCCAGGAGGCAGACCATCATCTTCCTGAGTGAGTCTGAGTGGAGGGCAGCTGGCAGCTGCCTCCCGTGCTCCCCGCTCCCCTGCGCTGCTGCCTGTGGTCATTCTCATGGGAAGGCTTGCCCTGTGTGTGTTATCTTGAGTTAACTGAGGCTACCGAGGGCATTGGTCTGGGGCTCTGGATATTTCTTCTCTGTGTTTGGGGGATGTGCAGTGGGTTATGCTGGAAACAGTATAGAAGTGGAGTCGGAAGATTCTGGTATCTTCCACGACACCACCTCTGCGACCTCAGGAGAGTCAGCAAATATCTTGGACAAAATGAGGATAATATGGGGAAATGTGAGGGAGACATTAGGTAATGGAGGAGAGGTGAAAGTCCTTTGCTAAGGACCCAGCTCTGCAGAGATAAGGGGGCTGGCTTATCTAAGCCGGTCTTTACCCATAGAGAGCTTTCACAGGCAGTTAGATTTTGTTCCCGTTTTCCTCCTCCTTTGGGTAAGCTGGGCTGCTGGTTTACTCTGGAGTGACCTCTGACTCAGTCTTAACAAACTGGCGCTCCCAAACCTGCTCCCCAGGGCGGTGCTTAGGTTTGGGCAGTGGTGAGCCTGTTCCTTTCAGGGCAGAGGGACTGGCAGCACAGGCTGTTTTGTCTGATCCGGAAAACCCAGCCTCACAGATTCCTGGGACTGGATTGATCTCCCTAAATACCCGCTTCCTAGGCAAAGAAAGCTGCTTGTTTTCCAGACTTGTGTTGTGAGACAAGTATTTCCAGTTGGGGCCTCCTCTTCACGTAAAGGAAGTATTTCAAGGGAATCCCGGGTCTGTGGGCCCCAAAGCCTTTTCGGAAGAAGGGAGACCCGCTCATGCCCTCTGAGAGATGGACCTTTAACAGAGACACGTGAAGTCAGTGTGAGCAAAGAGTTTTATAGGTTTTAGCAGAAACCAGAAAAAGATGGCTTTGTGGGTATGTGAGTGTGAGTTGGGGGCTTGGGGGGGGGGATTGATGGGATGAATGCTTCTCCTTCTCCCCTCTCCCCTCCCCAGTGTGGTTGCAGGAGAAGGGCTAAATGCCATGCTGTTTGCACTGGTGTGAGAAACCTGAGTAACAGGTTCCAGGGCCAAGAGTCAGGCATCAGGGAAGAACTGGAAGTCACCTGGAGAGAGGCGGAGAGAACTGGGGGTTGTCCCTGTTCTGCCGCTGGCCTCCCCAGTCCTGTGTCCCTGCCCAGCTATCTTGACTGTATTCTGTGTCAGTACAAAATTAGAGGAGGGGGCTTGCCGCTTTTGGCTGCTGGCTCTGCATTAAGGTTGTGCTAGGCAACTTGTATTTGTAGAGGAGAAACTGGCAAGCTGAAGAAGTCCTCCTTCAAAATCAAGGAAATGCAGCTTCAGGTGTCTTCCTTGCAGCCCAGGGCAGGGAGGCTACAGTGTCTGCCTGTGATTTGCATCGGCACCGGGCGGCACCGGGCAGAGGGAAAATGAAGCAAAGCAGGGGCTGCCTGGATTAGCTTGTGGGGTTGCTGCCTCCCAGGGAGTAGGGAGTTGTGGCAGACAGTGTCATCTGTGGCCTTGGAAGGGCACCCAACCCAGCTCCATCTCTGTCACCCACTGTCTGCTGCCCAAAACACTCCAGGAAGGAATAGCTGTGGCGTTTGACTAAAGTTTGAACTTTGGTTGAAAGCTGGTCTCCCTCTACATCCCTTAGGCATAGTTTAAGCTGTTAGCTGCAATTTATACTTTACTGTGAATGAATGAATTTCCTTCATTTCTTTCTTCCCTTGCTTTTTGAGCACAGAGCTCTGTTCTGAGCAGGTAAGAATTAGGGTGGGAACAAGAATTAGGAAGTGGTCTTCAGCTACCTCCCAGTCTAACTTAGGAATTGAGGTGTCAACCAAAGGAAATATAACTGCTTTGTTGTTGTTCTCTACTTGACCGATCTCTGTGTTTTTTTGTGTTTCGCTGAGTAGCTCTCTTCTCTTCCTCCATTGAATGTTTTAAGTTAAAGTACTTTCTCTATTTTGTAAAATGGACTTTTTTTTTTAAAGACTTATTTTATTTATTTGAAAGGCAGAACAACACACACACACACACACACAGAATCTTGCATCCTCTGGTTCATTCCCTAAATGACTGCAGCAGCCAGGGTTGGGCCAGGCTGAAGCCAGGAGCCAGGAGTTTCATCTTCATCTTCTAAGTGGGCGGCAGGGCCCAAGTCCTTGAGCCGTCTTCTGCTGCTTTCCGAAGTGCATTAGGAGGAAACTGGATTGGACACAGAGCATCCAGGAGTCAAACATGTGATTTGGTATGTGATGCCAGCTTAACCTTCTGTGCCACAATGCTGGTCGCTGGCACAGACTTTTATTTGGAGATGGATGGGACCTAGGAGATCCTGTTAGTAATTGCCTGGAATGAGTTTGTCCTCCCTGCTGCTCTTGTTCTTTCTTTTGAGCTCTTTCCCTCTCTCCTGTAACATCTATATATTAATTGCCCACTGTGTTCCCGGCATAAAGAATGTGGAACGGCAATCAGGTGCTCAATGTGCGATCATGTCTGGGGGGAATTTACCGTTTCTATTTAGCCCATTTGCTCTGCAGTAGGTTTGCAAAGCAGTTCTTGCCAAGGTCCCCCTCTCCCAATGAATTTCAAAGAGTTTTTAAAAATAGGAACCTCACTAATTAACTCAAGTTAGGAAATAAATTAATGGAGTGAAGAGGAAGAAATCGTGGTCTGCATCCATCAGATTAATACAATGCAATTCACTTTGTGGGTTTCATAAAGCTTGCGCTTTGGGGCATTTTTAACCCAGAACAAATGAACATATAAATTGTTTACAAATCGCTGAATTTAATATAGTGATTTAACTGTCTTTTTAGTATTTCGTTTAACAGATGGATCAAATTAAAACAAATATTTGCTCATTTCAAACATATTTTGAATTTAATGTGAAATGTAAATGACGACAGAGCACAAGATGTCTTTGGAGCTCTTGGGGCAATAAAAAAAACAATTAAGGATATCTCCCCCCTCATGGATAAAAATGCTAACTTCTGCATAACAGAAATAAAATCCATAAATCTACCCAAGATAGGAAGCGTATGTAGAAAATATTAATTTTCCTTCTGCATCCTTCACTGTTGAGCCTCAGTGTAGCTGAGGTGCTGGGCTGGGGAATAATGAAGATAAACTGGGAACTTTGGGAGGGAAAGAGTTCCTGGGATGCGTACCAGCTCTCCGGTAATTTGCAGGAGAAACAATAATAATGCAAAAGTGTGTGTTCCTGGAAACATGTGTGCCTCTTGCTGTCCCTTTTTGGCGCTATGAGAAATTACTACCCCACTTGTTACCTGGGCAAGGCTATGGCTCACAAGCCCACATCAGAACACAGGTTGCGGCTCTGGATTGCTGTCTGTTTTGGAGAAAAGCCCGTGGTGTTTTTCGCTTCTTGTCCATTGCATGTTGAAGGTGTGCAAAACGAGCTTTCCTTTGGAGCAATGCTTTCCCAGACTTTCCACCTTGTTCTGGTCAGCTTTTTGTCACTCTAATGGGATACCTGATGCAGGCTAACTTCACAAAGAAAAGAGGCTCACAGTTTGGGAGCTTCAGGGACATGACTGACATTAGCTCAGTTCTGGTGAGTGCTCCTTCACTCTGTCATATCATGGTGGGGTTATCAGATGGGGCCTTTGCTCAGATACCCTATTGGTTATAAAGACACTGACCTTTTGAGAAAGAGAGCACTTATTTTTACTACAGGTCTGGCGGAGGAAGGAGCGGGTCCTGTTGAGGCCCAAATCAGTCTCTCACTCTGGAGGGAGGCCTGAGGATCTATGGAATCAGGGTTATTGGGGCAGAACTGGGTGAAGCCAAGCAACAGAACATGACAGGTACAGAGGAAAGGGGTGGGGAAAGTCCTCTGAGCACACACCTTGACACATCACGTCTTCACATACATCATATGCTTAAAGACGGCAGGTCATCAGAGTGTGTCATTTAGCATTATAATGAACCATAAAGCAATTCTCTCTGTAGGCTCCAGTTACAGGGCTGGCTGCTGCTGGTTCTGCCTACTTTTTTCAGGGACTCTGGAAATTCAGCTCAGCAGATTTTTTGGCTGAAAGAAACTGTTATGGGATTGCATGTTATGATGCCACAGAAATGTGAAAAACTATTATGGGCTGTTAGTATGGTAGGCAGCCCCAGGAAGTCTGCTGTTATGCAAGGGGAGGAGGATCCTTTGCTATGCATAGTTTTGGTGGGAGGCAGTGGTGGGAGCATACTGGATAACAGTGATTTCTTCACAATGCAGGAATCCAGACAGCAACTCAGGGGACAGGTTCAGGCTTTTGTAACAACTTGCTCTTGCAAGAATGCCAAGGAGTCCCACAAGAGCCCCCTTAATCCTTACTGAGAGCACACCCTCAATGACATAAGGAAAAGTTTATCACTTCTAATATTGCCTCTTAAAAATTTCATCACTTCTCAATATTGCCATTCTAGGGACCCTGCCTCCAACACATGAGCCAAACTGTAGTTCATCTCAGTATTCTAAACTCTGCTTTGCAGTTATTTCAATGTATACAGCCTCCAGGTCCACAGACCCCATTTTTGTGTCTATTGCATATGTGGCTTGCTGTCAAATGTCACCCATCAAAGTGGAACAACAAAGCAATTGAAAAGAAATACAGTTTGAATTTGTACCTTTCGAGAGTGTGAGATGATTGGGACTTGGTTATAGCTATATCCCAGAGATCTATTTTTAGGGCAGTGATTGATTTTTGGCTATAGTTACAAAAAACTGATTTTATAGGTAATCGTGAAGTGACAATATGAAAGAAAACTATACAAGATTCAGAACTCTCTAATAATTACTCCCTTTTGGAATCTGATTTGCTGTCTTGAGATAGCGAAAAGGGGAGATGGGAGGAATTGCACATCAGCTTGGATTGTGCATGGGAAGATATCTTGAATATGGCCATCATCTGTCATGTGTGTTTAGGTGGAAAACCATGAGAGTTGCTGCTGTAATGGACTACTCTAAAAATAAGGTTGGTGTATATGTAGGTGTTGGAGGAGTAGGCAAGGGAGAAGGAGACCAGAGTCACATCCTCTAGGTTTTTAGACTCAGATACCAAGGATGAACCAAAGGCAGGCATTGGGAGTGGGGATAAGGAGACAGAGAGAGAGAGAGAGAGAAAGAGAGAGAGAGAAAGACCATGATTTTTAAAAAATATGTATCTTATTTATCCAAAAGGCAGAATGATAGAGGGGAGAGAAAGAGAAGAAAGAAGAGAGATAGAGATAGAGATATAGAGGTATCTTTCATCCACTGGTTTACTCCCCAAATGGCTAAAATGACCAAGACTGGTCCAGGCCAAAGCCAGGAGCCCAGAACTCTGTCTGGGTCTTTCTGCCACAGGTAGCAGGGGCCCAAGCACTTTGATCATTTCCCACTGACTTTCCAGGTGCATTGGCTTGGAGCTGGATTGCAAGCATAGCAGCCAGGACTTGAACTGACTCTATGCTATGGGATGCCATTGTTGCAGGCAGCAGCTTAACCCTTTGTGCCACAGCGCCAGCCCCTGGAGCTAAGATGTTGATAGTGTGTCCTCTTTATCAGAGGATAATATCTGGGAAGAACTGTAAGTTAGTTCTCTTGAAACGAGATCTAAAACTTCATGTGGAAAAAAATGTTAGATTGGAACCTGGACATGAAAATATAAAAAGAAATGTATCCTGTATTTTATACATATTGCTTATAAATACAAATGTATACTATGTTAATGTTTATAAGAATTATTCAGAGTGAATCAAGTGTGGGTTTTTGGGGGAGCGTATTTTTTTCTGACAAAACTGTATGATAGCCTTTGTGTTTCATTATCTCAGTAAGATATAGAGAGTTTTCTCCCAGGGACTTCCTTTAATTCTTTGGTTTTTTTTTATATATTTTATTTATTTGACAGATAGAGTTAGACAGTGAGAGAGAGACAGAGAAAAGTCTTCCTTCCGTTGGTTCACCCCCCAAATGGCCGCCATGGTCGGCGCTGCGCCGATCCGAAACCAGGAACCAGGTGCCTCCTCCTGGTCTCCCATGCGGGTGCAGGGCCCAAGCACTTGGGCCATCCTCCACTGTCTTCCCGGGGCCACAGCAGAGAGCTGGACTAGAAGCGGAGCAACCGGGACTAGAACCGGCGCCCATATTGGGTGCTGGCGTCGCAGGCAGAGGATTAACCAAGTGAGCCATGGCACCAGCCCCAATTCTTTGCTTTTTAAATCAGCCTCATCCTTGTTAATTTTCCATTCTCCCACTATTAGTAACTGGTCTAACTGGAACAGACCTTATCTCTCAGGGGCTGGCATTTGATTCATGAGTTTCCCTAGTTCCCTTTTCATTGACTTCATGAGATTCTATACCTCATATGCAGGCCATAACCAAAAAATATAGTTAGTTTACAAATAAATCCCCATACTCTGGTATGCACTGAAGATTACGTGAAAATGGAGGCCTTAAAAAACATCTAAAGTGCTGTAAGAATTTTTAAATAGTTGTTTTCTTGATTAAATGCTGGTCTTGCAATCCTGCTTTTGCCATTAATTTTCTTAGCAAAGGCTTTTTCTGTGGTATAAAAGGATGTGTCAACTCAGTCTCTGAGAAAAATATCACCAAAATCAAATTAGTGACACTTTAGTGTGTATGATATTATTTTGACTCTAATATTCGCATTATCACCTCTATTCTCTACTTCCCTTTATTGGTGTATACATGGCTGTAATAAATGGCATTTCATGTTTATTCTCTATTTGTGATATCTATCATAAATTGCAAGGGGCCTGTGATCAGCCTGGCAGGCAAATATAATAATGCTGCTTTATTTGTATAATCAGGCTGTCTCCAAGATTTCATTTCTCTGTTGGAGAGATGCATAGTTCCCGAGGAAGGGAATATTGGAATCCCAGTCGCCATTCATTAGCGAACCTGTTCATCTGTCTTAGTTGCAGGCCTCATGAGGGCTGCCAAAGAGTAATCAGGCAGCAGAGGCCTCCATTGAGCAAAGCATTCAGCTTATTAATGCGAAAACTACTCAGAATAAAAGCCATTTAGTAGCAGACGCAGCACAGAGGGAGAATACGGAATTGGGAGGCAAGGAGCCCCCTCCTGCCTTACTGGCCAAGATCCTCTGCCTGACCCATGGGTGACACTGTCAACTCTCGCTTTTCTCTCCCTTCACTCCTGAGCGCTGGAGAGGATGGGGCATCACTGCTGCTGTGTATTCTTGTGAATGGGAGGTGTGTCGCCCCTGCCGGGCCCTGCTCTCTGGTGGGCACCTTCCTTCCTTCCAAGACCTCGAATTCCAGGTGCCTCTTTCAGTTTATTTCAGTCTTTGTGACAGTCTCTGACTTGCCTGGCCATCCCTGGAAGAATCTGTATCCACTCTTGCCCTTGTCGCTGCCTGTAGGATCTCCTTGACACCTGTCTCCAACTCTAGAAAATTAAGGCTGGTCATTGGCTTCCCCCGTGGTGTTTTTTTTTGTTGTTGTTGTTTTGTTTTGTTTTGTTTTGTTTTTTGTTTTTGACAGGCAAAGGTAAGACAGTGAGAGAGGGAGACAGAGAGAAAGGTCTTCCTTCTGTTGGTTCACCCCCAAGTGACTGCTACGGCCAGCACGCTGCGCAGATCCAAAGCCAGGAGCCAGGTGCTTCCTCCTGGTCTCCCATGCAGGTGCAGGGCCCAAGCACTTGGGCCATCCTCCACTGCACTCCCGGGCCATAGCAGAGAGCTGGACTGGAAGAGGAGCTACCGGGACAGAACCAGCACCCCAACCGAGACTAGAACCCGGAGTGCCGGTGCCGCAGGCGGAGGATTAGCCAAGTGAGCCGTGGCGCCGGTCCCCGTGGTTCTTACATCAAACACAGGCTGAAATCCTTGACTGTGCCTGTCCAACTTTATCAGATTCCATTTTCTCCTCATATTATTCAGTCCCAACTGCCCGAACAGCATACCACAGGCTGGATGGCTTACATGACAGACAAACATTTTCTCACAGTCCTGCAAGCTACAAGGTGCCGGCAGGGCTGATCTCCTCTAAGGCCTGTGTCCTCCATGGCCTTTTCCCTGCGGGTACAATCCTGGTGGCCCTTCCTCTTCTTAGAAGAACCCCAGCCTCATCAGATCAGAGTCCCACCCTCTGACTTCATTTAACATAATAACCCTCTAAAGACCCTGTGTCTGAATACAGACACATGGGGAGTTAGACCCTCAGCATAAGAATTTGGAAGGGACCCGGTTCAGTCCCTGATGCCCCTTCGTTGTTCTGCCCTGCTGGCTCCCCCTGACTTCACTCAATGGACCATGGCCAGGCTCTCTCCTACCAGCTGGCCTTGGTGCCTGTTGTTTCCTCTGCCTGGAATGCTTTTCTGTCTGATTCTACACTCTGCCTGCTCCTTGTCTCCATGCCCCTCACCAAGTGAATGGCATCCTCCTCTCTCAGGTCTCCCCCAGGGAAGCCCAGCCCATGGTCCTTGACTTCATTTCATCTCCCTTGGAACAACACTCATAGCTGTAATTTTATACTTAACTGTGTGACCATCCAATCGATGTCTACTTTCCTTGTAATTTCTGGAGAACAAGACCCCTCCCCAATCTGCTGAGTACCGCACATCCATCCTGGCAGAGCGCCTGGCTGTTAGCAGATGTACAGTGAGCATTTGTGGGTTCAATAAATAAATAGATGTGTGCGAGCTTGGATTTGGGGAGCAATGTTCAGTTTTCTCTTGGGCATGCATTCCTCGGGAGGTTTATCATTCTTCAAAAAATGCTCTAAACAGTCCGAACCTAAAGATGCTGTCTTCAAAAGGAGTCTGTTTCCTCTGGGGCATCCACAAAATCTGGCCGTCTGAAAGGCACTTAAGATTTGTTCTCCCCTGAGCAACTGAGTAGTCTGTGCTAATTAGCCCCTGAATATTAGCTCTACCCTTATGTACCTGCCATAAGTAACCAGGGAATGAGAGTGATTCGGGTAGTGTTTAATAGTCCTTATTAAACTCCATTTAACAAGAAGTTAACGCAGTGACACAACTCTCAACATTAATTTTTTAAGGAAGACCTTTCACCACTTGTTAACAGGGAGTACTCAGAATAACAGTGAGAGGATGCAGTGGGGCCCCAGCACCACATGCGCCTTTAGGGAGCATGCACCTTATCACCCAGGGAAGAGAAAAACCTGGTACTGCCTAGTGCAAAGGTGTCCAAAGGTATCAGAGGCTGAATTCCTTGACCTCTTTAGCTAGGCAATTATCTTGAAGGCCAGGCTTTGCGAAGGGTGAAAACGGATTGTGAACTCCACAGCTCTGCCTTTAATGTATTAGGAGCTCAGCCTGATGGACTAGATCAGCCAGTTCCAGTGAAGACCATAGTTAAGGGGTTTGGAATTTATCCCTAGAAGCCATTGAAAGGGTTTTAAGGAGTAAAACAGCATGATTGAATTGGTTGTGCTGCCCTGGGTGGCAGTATTTGTTGCATACCAATTTGGGTCAAAATATAGCCTGGGTGTGATGCCAAGGTGAAAAAGAGAGGACTCTTCACTGGGAGACAGCCCTGGTGGAGCAGCTAACAGCAAGCTCTTCTTGCCATTAGGAAGTCCTCCAGCTCTTGGGTTTCCCAAACCTTGCCTCTCTGCCACAGCCCTTCCAGGCCAGGCATGACTCTGCTTCCATTCAGCTCCTTACACTTGCTCAGCGCAGAGTCCCAAATTGCCCCAGCGTCACCATCAACCAGGCCTGGTTAGCAGGTGGCTCCAGGGAGCACAGCTTAGGTCCAAGTAGCTCTAACTTGATGACTTTGTTGTGCAATGGCCTGCCCATGCTTCACAGCAGTGTCAAGTCCCCACTCCTTCCTGAAGCCTTCGTGGACCACTCCCACCTCCAGTGGTCTTTTGCTGGATGAGCCACATTAGAAGTTTCTCAGATGGGAACCTGAGGGATTGTCTCCCCAACTTCCCTTGGAACTCCCCAAGATCACAGAACTTGCATTCTTTTTTTTATTATTATTATTTGACAGATAGAGTTAGAGAGAGAGAGAGACAGAGAGAAAGGTCTTCCTTCCATGGTTTGCTCTCCAAATGGCCGCTACAGCAGGCACTGCGCTGATCCGAAGCCAGGAGCTAGGTGCTTCTTCCTGGTCTCCCATGGGGTGCAGGGCCCAAACACTTGGGCCATCCTCCACTGCCTTCCCGGGCCACAGCAGAGAGCTGGACTGGAAGAGGAGCAACCGGGACTAGAACCCGGCACCCATATGGGATGCTGGTGCCGCAGATGGAGGATTAACCAAGTGAGCCATGGCGCCGGCCCCAGAATTTGTATTCTTTACTTCTTCCACCTTTCTTATCAGGTTGGGGGTGCAGTAGCTCTACACCGCTTGAGGTTGATGGACTGAAGCTCCCTCGCCATAGCTGCAGCTCCTGCTGTGGTGGAAAACCACCGGAGCTAGGACCCTCAGGCAGCTCTCTTGTCCCGACTTGCCTGGCCTCTTTCTGTGTAGTAGATAGAATTCTGAGGCGCACTCCCACAATGCCTGGCCCCTGAGGTACACATACCTTCTCCAGATCTCTAGTTAAACACTTATCTAGGTGTCACAGTGAAGGGATTATCAGTAGTTAAGATCCTAGATCTGTGGACCTTAAAATAGGGAGGATTTCTGTGTGTCACATGCTCCTTTAAATCTCGATCTAGAGATCAGAGATAGGAGATAGGCAAAGGATCAAAGCAGGAAAAACATTTGACAAGGGGGACATTCCTTTCTTCTGGCTTTGAAGATGGGAGAAGCCATATGGGAAGAATGTTGGCTGCCTCTTAGAGCTGGGAGCCAGCAAGGAAATGGGGACTAGAATGAGCTTAGAGGTGATTTTTTTCCCAGAACCTCTGTAAAAGTACCTAGCATGACCCATACCTTGAGACCCTGAACAGAGATGCCAGCCACACTGTGCTTGGATCTCCTATTACAAAATGGTGCTAATAAATAGGCGTTGCTTAAAGCCACTAAGTTTGTGATCATTCACAGCAATACAAAGCTAAGAAATCCCCTGAACCCTGATGAAGGGTCTCTGAGGTAAATACATATCCTGGCCCAGTTATATTTTCCAAACAGGGTCTGTCTCTAGAAATTTCTCTTTGCAAAGTCCCCCCTCCCAATAACTGCATCTTGGACCCATTCACTGGTTCATCAAGAATTTATCGATCACCTGCTCAAAGCTTGATGCCCAGGAGGTTTACCAAGCCAGGGGCGGCATGAAATGTTCTCGGGACTCACAGAGTCCTGTTTATGAGACTGATTCTTACCAGTGGCATTTTTGTAATCCTGATACCTTGATCATCAAAGAGGAGAATTGTATTGGGTTGATCTTGTAATTATCAACCTGTTGGTAGCTCTTTTTTTTTCCTCTACGTCTGGTATTTAGCAGGTACCAAAACAATGTTAGGTGAAAAAAAAAAATGAAAGTTTGAGCTGCTTTGTTGCTTTCCAGAGCTGACTTCACAAGAGAAGAACCTGTATATAATCTCCATCACTGAGCTTCAAATGGAAAAGTGGGAGTGGGAGTGGGAGAGGAACCCAACTACAGGGCCAAAAGCAAGTCTGAATACGAGATGTCTCGGGCTAACAAACTTTCCCATCTTCTGACTGTAGGGTTTCTGCCAACTTAGAAACTTGCTACCATTTCCTGTTTGCACTTACCTTGTGTCAGAGCCAGGCTGGCAGACAGAGGGCTCCGCAGCATCCTGTCCCACTGTTTAACACGTCCCAAGGTTGGCTGGGTAGTTGGCGAGCAAGGGTGTTACCAGACTGACAGACAGGGAGCAGGAGGCGAGGCTGCAGCCTCCAGTTGCTGTTGTGCTTGTTAAATGTCTAGCTGGCTATGAAACCGAAGGTGTGCAGAAATAGAAGGCAGGCCCAGCGATGAGGTGCAGTGAACTTGTTGAGAATAGCCACCTTCCTTCTCTAGCGAAGGGGAAAATAACCCAGTCTGCCTTAGAAATGAAGCATTCAATGAAGTTTGTTTGGGCAGAAACAAAGTCATTTAGCTTTATCTATTATATTTGGCTTTGTATATTGTAATTCTTTGGAAGACATGATATAGACTCACCAGGAACAAGGCTTTCTGGGAAATTTATGGGTCTCCTTTCTATATGCTGCCATGCTGAAGGATTAAATAGCACGTTGAAGTGACAGCTGTGTATTTTCTATATTTAAAAGACAGCTGATGGGTTGTCACTGCTTTTCAAGTTCAAGTTTGTCATGACAGAGTGGCAAATAGGTCGCCTTGGTGATTGAAGGTTGCTGTCTAGAAGATAAAGGAGCCTTCTGTAAAGTAGGCTGTTCTCCTTGGCCCTTGGGTATTCCTCATTACTGAATCTCTTGTAAGCTCACTTCCTCCAAGAAGCCTGCCAGTACTGGCTTTACTCTGTCAAAGTCACTGTAGGAGATCTGCATGTTTCATTTGGTTGTTCGCTCACCAAGTATTTATGAAACTTGAAATGTGGATAATAGCACTTGGACTAGAGACATCAGGATGCGGGCTCCCCCTCCAAGAAGCATATTTCTCTTGTTGGGCATCAAAGTACAGAGATAAAGTCTTGTAGAAGCCTCAAAATGCTACTTGATGAAGGGGGAAGGTGGTGACTGCTGATAAAGTGAGTTCATTCTGGTCTCCTGAAATTTTTAAGTGCATGGTTAATTGGACTTCATTCCAGAGCCACTGGCCTTCTATGTCAATATCCATAGTGCGGTTCACAGGCCAGCAGCCGCAGTGTCACTTGGGAAATTGCGAAATGCAGAGTGTTGGGCTACTCATCACGCTGGCATTAGAGTCTGCATTTGTAAGTGGACCCCAGGGACTCCAGTACCTTAAAGTGAAAGTGTAGGAAGTGCTGATCCACAGCTCTGGGAGGGATTATTTATCTCTGCAAGACTAGAAAGGGATGAATTGGGGTTGTCAAAGCTCATCAGACATAATGAGAGCTGTCAGTCATTTGATGTGTAGTTGTAACAGGTGGGAATTTGCCCCACAACACCAAGGTACATGAAACTTCACATCGATTTTAAAAAGAAGCAAGTCTGTATCCAAGCCCCCATTTTAGTCACAGTAATGTTTGGGTTTGGGGCCCTTTTCCTTTCTCATGTTATAGCAAAACCTCATAAGCAAGGGGCTTACGAGGTGCCCAGAAAACGAAGCTTTGTTCCCTTGTTCAGAGTCTGTCTCGGTGCTCCTGCTACATGGTTCTGCCACTGTGGTTCAGGCTGGTCAGAGTGTGGGCCAACCAGCCTTCACACTTGATCATTTTTTCTTGTAACACCACCACTGTGAGGAATAGTCCAGGTCATCAGGTTTGAGCTGGGATCTTACATTTCCCCGAGCCCACATTTGTTCCTGAATAGAGAGCTGGGCTCATAAAAGAGGAGAAGCTCCAGTTGGAGGATTTGCTGTAGAGGGTCAGGAGCCCTGGAGGGAAGAAAGCATGCAGGCAGATCTTTCCTCTAGGCTTCCCAGCAGCTATGGGATCCTATTCTTATGTTTGTGCAATTGTCCTTGTGGGGAGCCCTGATTCCCCAAGGGTATGATCAGAAATGGGCTTATCCAGCATGCACTGTAGCCAAGATGCCGCATGTGGCCAGAGTTGGCCCATCATGTGGACTGGAGTCAAAGTTTCATTTGGAAGAGAATTATGGGAAAAGGCCACATGGAATCTCCTTGAGGATGGGGCCATTGTGTAACAAGTGGCACTGAGAGAGAGCAAAGACAGGATAAATGAAGACATCACCCTCAGCTAGATATGGGCGTGAACAGCTGGCTGCCTGTGGGTGACTGCGGCTCAGCTCCTGTGATTGGCTGAGACTCTGCTACTTGTTGCAAGAGTAGGCTATAATCTGTTTATACATCAAGTGAGACTACAGTTTACTGTAGGCAGAGGTAGCTTTAGACCAAGCAGAATTCAACTGAGCAGTAGTTACCTCTCTGCATCTCCCTCCATCTTCGCTGAGTCCTGGGTGATCTCCTCCTGGGGGTGGGGTCTTTCTAGTATGAGAGTGAGAAGGAGGAGGGTCAAGCAGCAGAGCCTTGCACTTCCTTCGGTAATGCTGCTGCCAGAAGCTGGTTAATGCTGAATCTGTGGGGTGTTTTTCCAGCCTGGGAACCTGACTCATTCACCCAGGTCACTTATCACGTATCAGATTGTGGCTTTTCACCACCGCAAAATCAGTTTCAGTTTGAACTTTGGCCTGGAAAACAAAAGTCACAAGCTGTGTCCCAGGGTCAGGCACACCCTCTGCTTCTAGAATTGAACCCTTTCCAGTCTTCATATGATACTGACCCGGACTCCTGATTTCAGGTAAAAATCCCACCTTTGAAGTCCAGGCTGTTTACCCCAGAGAATAGGGTACGGGCTGCATTCATTGCCTCCTGGAGATCCAAATGTTGTTGAAGAAAGATACCCTAGTTATCTGTGAGAAGTTTTGCTCAAAAAATGTTTGTTTCATGTTGGAATCCTGATTCATCTTTTCATTTTCATATCAGCCTGACTCTAGCATACATTCACTGGAGTGGTTTCTGTCTCTGCAAGTTGAGGAGTCAGAAGTTTGCTCTCCAAGGTGGTTCCTCATGGTTTCACTTGCTTGGTGCAGATTCCTGAGTGGCAGTCCCAGGACACCAGGTCAGCCTCCCCTCTGGAGGCCGACAGTGAGCTGTGTACATTGGAAGCACAGGGAGAAGGCAGGATGCATGTGAGCTTCCCATTCAGTGGACAGGTCCCTGATAGGAGGTACAGTCAGCCCTTTGTAACTGGGGTTCCCAGTCCATGGATTTGTCCAACTGTGGATCAAAAGTATTTGGGGAAAAAACTGTGTCTGTATGAAACATGTGCAGACTTCTTTCCTTGTCATTATTTTCTAAGCAATACATGAAAGCATATTCTCAGGGGTCCTGGAAACCCATCTGCCATGAATGCAGAGGGGTGACTCAACTGTCTTCAGTGGTGTGAGTGATAGCAAGGCCGGTGCATTTATTCTGTGGCTGCTGTAACAAATTGCCACACAACGCATGGCTTAAAATAACAGAAAAGCATTATCTCGCAGTTCTGGAAGTCAGAAGCCCAAAATCACTTTCACTGGGCCCAAATCAAGGTGCTGGCCAGGCCTCAAAACTTCTGGAGGCTCCAGAGGGGGGTCTGTTCCTTGTCTCTTCTGCTGCTGCCACTCATTGGCTCGTGGCCCCTTTACTCTAGTCTCTAAGGGCAGATCTGAATCTCTCCTGGCTCTGTCTTTGTGTCGTCTTTCCTCTGTCTTATTCTATCTAGGCTGCTGTAGCAAAGAACTATTATAGACTGTATTTATTTATTTATTTATTTCCCATAGTTCTGTTAGCTGCAAAGTCCATGACTGAAGGACAGGTAGATGTGGTGTCTGGTTGCAAAGTATTGATCCCTCTCCACGTCCTCGCATGGTGGAAGGGGCAAGGCTGCTCGCTGCACCTCTTTTATATGGGCACTAATCCCACTCCTGGGGCTCTGCCCTCATGACTTGGTCACCTTCCTAGACCGCAGCTGTTTCTATCCCATTGGTGATTAGGTTTCCAACAAAATGAGTTTGGGGGGAGCCCAAACATTCAGACCATCACATGCTCTGGGTCAAATGTCCTCTGCTTCCCCTTCAAAGTCCATATCTGATGGCGTTTAGGACCCACTCTGACAATGCAAACTGATCCCTGGTCCTCAAGATCTCACTCACAAAGACCTTTGCTTCTCTGTAAGGGAACCATTACAGTTTCCAGGGACTGGGGCCTTTATAGGGAACCATTAGTTTGCAGGGACATTTTGAAGGGTCATCTTTTAGCCTACTACAGGTGGCAAAAGGATATAAGAAAGTACACATTTCACATACCATGGTCCCCTGACCTTCAAAGAGACACTGTGGAATAGCACCAAAAGCACATACACCCGAGCCCCCTTTCCATTTTGGCAATGGTGTGTGGCTTTGGGCAGATTCCTCAGCACTGCAGGTTCTATTTCATTATCTCTGATTTGACCTGAGCATCCAATGGGAAGTATATGGAAGCCCCCAGTGCAGGAGGTCCCCAATACAAATTGATTTTCTATAGTGCCATTGTAATGACAAAGAAGAAACTCTTCATGGGAATTCAAGAGAACTTGGTTCTCTTCCTCACTGGGCCACTTATATCAACTGGAGCGAATCCCAACCCATGGCCCCTTGTGAGGCACACAGAGGGTACACCTCAGTAGTCTGCCTCAAACATTCTTGTAGAAATGACACATGCAGGGGACCTGGGCTGCACCACAGAGTACAAAAGCTGAGAAAGTCTATATTGTAAAACTGCAGGAACATTTACATTTCATTCTGTAATATATTATTACCTGGTATGATATAAAAATGTTGCAAGCTCCCTTCCAGAAGGTACAAGTGGCAAGCTAGGAAAGGGGATTTATGATGGATTGAGGAGCCTCTGTGGCTCTTGGTACCCCTGCTGTGTGCTCCTCCCAGAAGGAGCAGTTCAGGCCAGAGGCTTGCTGAGTTCCTGCGCTGTGAAATTGTTTGCCACTGACCTTTCTTCTATGAGAAGTTATTGGAAGAGCAAGAGCAGCCCCAGGCCCTGGCAGCCCATTCTTGGTGGGAGTTTTTGATAAATGATCATGCTGATGGCTTCTGCATGCACCTGTAAGGCCAAGGCATTATTGGTCACGACAATCGATACATCAAAATAAATTTTTGGAAGAGTGTCATCAAGCTGAGTTTTATTTTCAAAAACACAAGAAATTCTGCCCAAGGGAAGGAAAGATGACTTTCATTGTGAAATAAACAGTTGATGGCTTAGACATTACTTATGTCAAGCTAGTCCATCTGAGATGTAGGTGCCGTGGTAACCAATTGTTCCCAGAATCCACATTCCTGGCGCCCATTAAAGCTTGAGGCACTGAGATCATGTTCTTCCCATTTGGTCCATTGTAGTAATAATAATAAAAACATTAAAATGACATTTCGTGTCTCTGTTGCACTTGTTTGTGAGGTGCTCTAATCACTTTACAGACAGCATCCCATCAACCTTCATCATCTAACTGCGCAATGTGAGTAGCAGGAAATATTTATAATTATATTCAGCTTAGTAAAGAGCCTCCTGGGCTTGAAGAAGTTTCAGTGATGTGAGAGCATGTGGCTTTGTGGGCCAAGAAGAGGCTGGCTGACAACATTGCTGAGTGCTTGGCGTTTCTTCTTGGTCAGTCTCTGCCTCAGTTTCCATCAGGCCAATGAGACACCTGAAGTATGTTTCCACACTTCGCGGTAGTGTTATGAGAATGACTTGACGTATCAATCACAGAAGCTAACACCTAGTGTTTAGTACTTGCTATTGCCAGAGAGAGAGAGAGAGATTTTCCATATGCTGGTTCACTCCTCAAATGGCTGCAGTGACCAGGGCTGATCCAGGCCAAAGACAGGTGCTTGGAGCTCTATCTAGGTCTCTCATTTGTGTAGCAGTGGCCCAAGCAGGCCTTCTGCTGCTGCTTTCCTAGGCACCTTAGCAAGAAGCCGGATTGGAAGCAGAGTAGCCAGGACTTGAACCAGCACTCTGATGGAATGTTGCAGGTGTGGATTGGTTCACTGAGTCACAATGCCAGCCCCTGTGTCTCAGGCATCATAAGAGCTTTTCTTTTTGTATTCATTTATGGAATTATCACGAAAATCCTAGGAGGTGGGTGCAGTCATCGACTCTATTTTATAGATAAAGAAACTGAAATATTGAGAGCTTGAGACTTGCCTTGACTAACACAGCAATTGAGTTGTTGTGGTGGATGAGAACCTAGGCAGGCTGGGTACAGGGCTGGCATTATGAACCACTCCCTTAGAGTTGGAGGGACCTTGATATTGCGACACAGAGAACACTCACAGAACTGGCAAAAGTTTCCTTCCACAATCTTCATCCATCCCTACCTTAGAATGGGAAATGCATTTTGATAAACTCTCTTCTGTTGATTTCATTAATACAACTGAGTCTCGAGATGCTGACTTGATTCTATGATCATGAACAATACTTGACCCACTGTTTGAAAAAACTTCACATGACATTATACTCCTCTTTGGCTGCTCATGGGGGAAGCTTGGGAGGAGAGAGGCAGGAAGTGTGTGTGTGATTGGCCAGGGAGGGTGTGGCAGGCCAACAAGAAGCTTGAGGTGTGGGCCCCGGCTCTGCTCTCACAGCGTCACTCCCAGGGCAGTATTGCATGTCTGAATGAGTGTGCTCTGGCCTGTGGGTAAGGCCAGATGGAGACTGCCTCCTTCATCCCACTGCCTTGCACTGTAATGACCTTCAAATGCGTTAGTTTCACCTTTAAACTAAACCCAGATATTTACAAAGCAACTTCTGGGAAGGCTACAATGAAGAATAGGGCCTGATCTTTGACCTTGAGGAAATTGCAAGTCACTAGGGAAGCAAAGCAGACATGGGATGGGAGAAGTGGAGGATGTAGGCATAGTGCAAGAGACAGATTGTGGCGCCACATAGCCACTCCCTGTAATGAGACCTTGGGCAACACATTGGATCTCATTGAGCTTAACTCTGGGGCTGTAACTGAGGCCTAAATTACGTTATGCTGGAGAAAGCATTTGGGGAACCATGAAGTGTTATGAGGAGGTTAGTAGTTACAGGTTTTGTTGTCATAGCCAAGAGCTGTGGTGTGGTGAGGGGATGGGTGTGCTGCAGCTGTCCCTAAAGCCTTCCTGGAGGAGCTGGTATCTGAGCTTAATCTGAAGGGGCATTTTAAGTTCTTGGCCAGTAGTGTCATGATCACACTCAGAGGTAGAGGCAAGCAGATATGTACGATCTAACAAATCACGTGTGAACCATGCTCACATACCATCAGATCACAGCTACAACTCAAATGGGAAGATTCTGGACTTGAACCGCTTCACGAGTTTTACATGTCGTATTAGCCTGGGGGCCACTGGCAGACAAATGCAAATACCTACAAATACCTGTAATGTGCAAAAGGTTTTTACATTGTTTTAGTGTTGCAGGAAAAAAAGAGAATATATGACAGTGACGATATGGTCTCAGCAAGCCTAAAATATGTACTATCATGGCCCTTTAAAGAAATGATTTGTCAACTGATGGAGCCCTGAGCGCCAATGCGCCCAGTCCTTGCTTAGTTCTGAATCACCCCATGGTCATTCTCCCTGCCCTCTGTCACGCCTTAAGGTCACACCCAGACTTGCACTGGAGAGGAGGGGACAGTGTACTGGCCATTGCTCATTTCCTGCTTCCATGGCCATCGGGAACTCCCCTTGCTCTGCTGTGACAGCACATTAATATGTAGCATTGAGCATGTACATGTTTAATTCTTTTGACATGTGGCACATCCATGATTAGTGCCAAAAGTGCCAACATGTTGGGCCACAGCCTTGATGCCGTTTATAGTAACATTCCTAAGCATATTCCTCCGTGATTGAGCTTTCTGCTTTTCCAGTGTAAATAACTTGGGAAGCCAAATTGCAAACATGATTTCCTTCATGCTCCACTTGGCCATTTGGAACAAGCAGGCAGTATGAGTTGGTCTACATAAGCAGTTAAACCTCAGAAATCACAATATCATCAAGCCCATCATTAATTTTAAAAATCAAAAAAAAAAACCCAAAGGTGAGCAGTTAGTTTTTCTTGTCATAGTAACAGAACTTTGATGACAGGCTAATGTGCAGCTGAAAACAAAGTTATTGTGGGCAGAAATAGCCTTTCAGCCACCACTGAGGCCATAAACCAAGAGGCTCTTGGAGGATGGCTTTGAAGGACAGGTCATTTTAACAGTTCTGTTGAAAATACAGATTTGCCCTGCACCTATGGCTCAGACACAGTTGCACTTGACAATGGTAGAACTTTGTTACAAGAAAATTAGATGCCTTTGGATAGGTTTGAGATTGTTCTTATCTTTTCCATGTAGCCAAAGCTACCACTTAGAAAAAGAACAGAAAGTTGCAGGAACATCACGATTGAATGCTGTCTGAAAGAAGTGACTTTTGAGAGAAACACTTTAATTTGCTTCGGATTTTCCTGTGGCGACTCATTCTTAAAGTGATTCCTTTCCAATACAGGTTTAGGTGCCTGTAAAGAGAAAAGTGATTAAAAAATAAATCTTATGGAGGAATAGGTGTCGTGTTGCTGCGGGTTAAGCCACTGCTTGAGACCTCTGCATTCCGTATCAGAGCGCCTGTTCAAGCCCCAGCTGCTTGGCTTTCATTCCAGCTTCTTGCTAATTCACACCCTGGAAAGCCGCAGATGATTGTCAGAGTGCCTGAGCCCCTGCCACTTAGATGAGAGACCTGGGCTCCTAATAGCAGCTTGGCCAGCCCTGGCTGTTGTGGGCATTTGGGGGAATGAACAAGTGAATGGAAGATCTTTCTTTTTCTCATTCTCTCTCCTGTGTGTGTGTGTTGCTCTGCCTTTCAAGCAAATGAAAATAGACAATTCTTTTTTTTTTTTTAATAAAGGGGAGATATAACAAGAATGTGGTTTTTTTTTTTAAAGATCTATTTATTTGAAAGGTAGAGTTACAGAGAGGCAGAAGCAGAAAGACAGAGAGAAAGAGAGAGAGAGAGAGAGAGAGATCTTCCATCCAGTGGTTCATTCCCCAGATGGCTGCAATAGCTGGAGCTGGACCCATCCAAAGCCAAGAGCCAGGAGCTTTTTCTGCATCTCCCATGTATGTGCATGAGTCCAAGGAGTTGGGCCATCTTCTGCTGCTTTTCCAGGCACATTAGCAGGGAGTTGGATTGGAAGTGGAGTGGCCAGAACTCGAACCAGCGCCCGTATGGGATGCTGACACTGCAGGCTGTGGCTTTACCCGCTATGCCACAGCGCCAGCCCCAATAAACAGTTCTTGAAAATTGTATGCAGTACAGAGTGTTTCTCCATTTTCTTGAGTCACCAACCAGATTTCCCAACACAGCAGCTTAAGGAGTAGTAGTGGTCAGGAGAAGTTTTGTTTGATTATCCCAATGTTTGTTATTTGCTTTTTAAAGAATTCAATAATCACTAAACAGCTTGTGTTGTCTCCAGTCTGCTGCAAACATCCCTATTTGCTGTGTGTTGCAGCAGGCTGCTTTATACATTGCCTTCAAGAGGCATGGCCAGAGTTTGTGGGTCACATGAAAATATTTAACTGCTTATCCCTCTCCTGTTCATTTTGCGATCACAGAAGGCCTGCTGCAAAGGTTTGTGAACAGCAAGTGGCTCCCTGAACTCAGTTCTGTACCAGAGAAACATCTGAGTCTACCTGAGTGGATGGCAGGTTACAAACCCCAGCCTTATCCCAAGGACTGAGTCTTTTTCCTGCTGATGCCCTCACAGGAGGAAATGTCGAATGAAGGGCTCATGACAATTTTCTGATGGTGCTTATTCATTGCAATGAGTTCTGTTTTGATAAAAAGTCTTGAAAAACCCTTCTCACTTGCCCCACAGTGGTCTGAGCTGAGGTTCTTGGCTGACTTAGGCAAGTGGGTGGTGAATTGAGAATGTGTCCCCAGGGGCTGGTGTTGTGGCGCAGCAGGTTAACGCCCTGGCCTAAAGCACCAGCATCCCATATGGGTGCCGGTTCAAGACCCGGTTGCTCCACTTCCAATCCAGCTCTCTGCTGATATGGGTGCCGGTTCAAGACCTGGTTGCTCCACTTCCAATCCAGCTCTCTGCTGATATGGGTGCTGGTTCAAGACCCGGTTGCTCCACTTCCAATCCAGCTCTCTGCTGTGGTCTGGGAAAACAGTACAAGATGGCCCAAGTCCTTGGGCCCCTGCACCCACGTGGGAGACCCGGAGGAAGCTTCTGGCTCCTGCCTTTGTATCGGCGCAGCTCTGGCCATTGAGGCCTATTGGGGAGTGAACCAGCGGATGGAAGACGTCCCTCTCTCTCTCTCTCTCTCTCTCTCTTTCTCTCTCCCTCTCTTCTCTCTCTGTGTAACTCTGACTTGCAAATAAATAAATAAATCTTAAAAGAGAGAGAGAGAATGTGTCTCTGGAACTGGCCTGATGGAGTTCTATACCTTTTTGCCCCTTCTGAGGGGCATGAGCTGGGACACAGGGGCAGCTTCTTGGGGAAGACATTGAGAGTTGGGTGACAAACCGATAGAGGAAAGAGGAAGAACAGTTGGAAGTGTCCTTGATGTTAATTTGAGTGTGAGCACGGAAATGCCAGCCTAGTGCGTGGATCAGTGAAGGTGTGCAGATTTATAAGAGATATATTGGTTAACCACGCCTGGTGACTGCTGACATCCGGTTAATGTAGAAGGAAGGAATTTATGGTGTGTTCAACCGAAGGACTTTTCTGGTTTGAAATTCTTTCCATTATTGAAATGGAAAAAATAAAATCAATGGCAGCTTTCTAATTTGACATAAAAACAAAAGAAATTAAAGTGGCTCAGTTGCTTCTGGGGCAGGGAAGTATGTGGCAGACAGATGTGCCCTGTGTAGGGCAAGGCTTTGGGCAATGCCAGGGCCATCAGTGCTCTCCAGACCTGACTTTCACCCAGCTGCTCTCCTCTGTCCTCCCAAAGGACACTCTCTCTTCTGCTGTTTTCTCTGTGGATAAGGCCTCAGCCAGCAGTAAGTGCTATTTAAATTCAAAGCCCAGGCAAGCTGACCTGTGCCCACCCTTGCACATAATCCCTCAAGGGATTATTTAGATTCTTCATTCCTTGATTCTTTCAGCAAATAACTTTAGTGTACCAACCTCTGCTCTAGGCCCAGCATGAGAAGAAACAACGCCCCCCTCCTTAATGTGCCCTGGGAGCTTCCAGAACCGAAGATGAGCTATGTAAGCAGGTGTCTAGGAGGCAAATCCTGTGAGGGATGGTGATCAGGGCAAGCAGTTCCCTTCTTACAAATATGTTGCATTCCAAATATTTATAAATGCTGGGTTTAGAAACTAGATTAATTTTCCAGCACAGGCCTTCTTCTCATGCATGCATGCACTTTTCCAGATAGCAAATATTTATTGAATGTATACCTTGGAAGGAACTGAGAATGCCAGAAAGAATGACTTTGAAGGCCCTTGGAGTCAGGAAGACTTCGTACTCAACAGACCAAGGCGATGAAACGCTGCAGCTGGGGCTGTGCCTTGGAAGTGGCTCTGCATGGGCCCCAGGAAGGGCTCTGATGGATGCAGTAACTAGTGCAGCCGGGAGGTTACATTCTTGTCTCCCCCTTCTCCATCAACCGCATGTTTCTATTTCTTCAATTCAGCTGTTGTGCAGGGTCTTAGGTGAAAAGCAACTTATCTAAACTAACCTAAGTTTACACGTGACTAGGAGTGATAGAGGAGTGTGGCTTGTTGTCAATCACCCTCTGAAAAGAACTTTGCGTTAATGTCACAGTCTCAGACTTGCTGAAACCTGGACCTGGAAGGAACCTCTCCAGGCAGATGGAACTATGTGCCCTGACTTGGCCCATGAATTTCACCTAATTCTTGAGACTATTTCGTTCAGTTCCCATCATACCTACTTGCTGGATGCTTCTCCCTTATTGTGGAGCCATCTCTTGTTTGGGGACTAGGTTCCAAAGTCAGTGTAACAAAGCCAGTAGAGTCACAATTGCCCATGAAAACCACTTATTTTTTTAAATATATTTTTTTCTTTTTTAAAAAAGATTTATTTAAAAGGCAGAGTTAGAGAGAGAGAGAGAGAGAGAGAGAGAGAGAGAAAGAGAGAATCTTCGATCTGCTGGATTCACTCCCAAAATGGCTGCAATGGCTGGAGCTGGGTTGATCTAAAGCCAGGAACCAGGTTCTTCTTCCAGGTCTCCCACATGAGTGAAGGGGCCCAAGTGCTTGGACCATCTTCTGCTGCTTTCCCAGGCACATTAGCAGGGAGCTGGATTAGAAGTGGAGCAGCCAGGACTTGAACCCATGCCCAAATGGGATGCCAGCACCACAGGTGGAGGCTTTACCTGCTACACCACAGCACCAGCTCCATAAAAACCACTTATAAAGGCACCACCTTGGAGACCAGATTACCCTCTTTTGGTAAACCTACCTAACCACCTTTCCCTTCTCTGTTGGAACTGATGATTGATGATTCAGTTGGGAAGCAAAGTGGCTGGAACCAAGAAAAGGAAAACATGAATCTTGAAACATCGAAAGTGCACTCAGAGTAGTGATTGATCACCCTCTAAGAAGCACATAGTAGTTGCAAGGAATCCATGGAGATAACTGTCTATTCTAGATTGCCTCTTAAACTCCCTCCCTACTTGATGAATGACAGAATCCTGCTGCAAGGTCCTGGTGTCCACACACTGTCAACAAAGAGCACACATGTGCTCTGCTCTCAGAAACTGTTTCACAACCCAAACTCTAAACAGTCACTCTCTGGACTACAGTGAATGCAATGAAGGCTCCAGGGCAAAGCAGAAATGCTTCTTCACATCTCTGGTTCCTTGTGATTGTCCATGAAGACTTCTGGGTTGAGCCACTGCAAACAGTGAAGCCAGACATGGCAATGGAGATCATGCATACTTGAGTGGTGGAAGTCCTTACGTAACAGGAAAAAGCCAAATTAAATATCTTGTCAAATTCTTCTCTCACATAGCACAGATGCAATAGAATCTTGGATACTGAAGTGTGGTTTGCAAGTAGTGCTAAGTGCCTATTTTCTTGCTTCATTTTTTTGGTCCAGATGGTCTATTGGGTTTCCAACAGTTGCATTTGGCAGCAAAGGAATATTTTTCAATAATAAAAATTTCATATTACTATTAACTTTGCAGTTTTTGATGATATTGATTTCTTACATTGGCAACTGGACTATATTGAGCATTGACTACTATAATTGAAAGTAGTCAGGGTAGATATTTAGCTTAGTAAGATGCCTGTATCCCATATTGAAGTACTTGGTTTTGATTGCTGGCTCTGAATGTTGACTCTAGTTTCTTGCTAATGGTAGGTACTGGGAGGTAATGGTGATGGCTCGAGTAAATGGGTTCCTGCCATTCACATGGGAGACCTGGGTTAAGTTCCTGGCTCCTGGCTTTGGACATTTGGGTGAACCAGTAGATGGGAGCTCGCTCGCTCGTTCTCTCTCTCCCTCTCCTTCTCCCTCTTCCTCTCTTCCTCTCTCTTCCTCTCCCTCTCTATGTCTCTCAAATAAAGAAGCAAAAATAAGAACAAAAATAAATAAATACCCTCCCCCAGAGAGGCAAGAGGCAGAGAGACAGCCACAGAGAGACAGACAGAAGGCTCTCATCTACTGGTTCGTTGCCCAGATATCCATGATGCACTAGATTGTGCTTGGGCAGCCCTATCCAGAGCTAAGAGCTGGGGACTCAATCTGTGTCTCCTAAATGGGTGACAAAGACACTGATCATCACCTGCTGCCTCCCAGGTGCGCAAGTCAGAAGCTAGACTCAGGAATCAGAACTGGGAGCCCAGGCACCCTGAGATGAGATACTGGTGTCTTAACTGGCATCTTAACTGCTAGGATAAATGCCCGCCTCCAAATATCTTTACTTTAAGAACATTTAATTTGGAATTAAAAATCAATGAAAATCAGTTTTACTATAAAGAACCTTGTTTTAAATTTTTGCTATGTATTCAATAAAATTAGCAATTTGTCTTAATTTTCATAGAAATTTTGAGTTTATCATAATTTAAATTTTTGATGACAATGTATTCTAATTTTATATGCTGAATAAATCACACTTGAAAACAATAACAGGGACCTGTGCTGTGGCATAATGGACTAAGCCTCCGCCTGTGGTGCTGGCATCCCATATAGGCACTGGTTCATATCCCAGCTGCTCCTCTTCCAATCCAGCTCTCTGCTATGGTCTGGGAAAGCAGTAGAAGATGGCCCAAGTCCTTGGGCCCCTGCGCCTGCGTGGGAGACCTGGAAGAAGCTTCTGGCTCCTGGCTTTGGGTCAGCCCAGCTCTGGCTGTTGTGGTCATTTTGGGAGTGAACCAGCAGATTGAAGACCTCTCTCTCTGTGTCTCTCTTTGACTCTGCCTTTTTGTAACTCTGCCTTTCAAATAAATAAATAAATATTTTTAAAAAAACTCTCAATTTTAATTGACATTATTAGAAATTTTGCTGAAATGCAGGCAAGGAAAAGAACTTACAAAATGAGTATGTAATAGCCTATGAATTATTTATGCTTTTTATGTATCATTCATTCAACATTTCTGGTGTATTAACTGGACAGCCACGAATGTATAATGATGAGTAAATTGGTTAATTTTTGATTTTGTAAAATTCAGCCTTATAAAAACCATAGCTTTAAGTTGATTTTAAAATTTTGTCATTTTGAAGGTATTTATCAGGGAAGGAAGATAGAATATATTTTATTGAACAATTCATTACATCAATTTATAGTTTATTTTAAAGTGTTTATTTTATTTATTTGAAAGAGAGACAGGAATATCCCATTGGCTGGTTTATTCCCCATATGCCCAGAACAGTCAGGGCTAGACAGGCCAAAGCCAAGAGCCTGGAACTCAATATAGGTCTCCCATCTGGGTGGCAGGGACCCAAGACCTTGAACCATCATCTGCTGTTTTCCAAGGTCTGCATTAACGGGAAGCTGGAATCAGGAGCAGAGCTGGGACTTGAACGAGGGCACTTTTATAAGGAGTGCTGAGGTCCCAAGTGGTGTCATAACTGTTACACTAAACACCTGTGCCCGCCTTCGTTCTTTTACTGACTCCAAGTGAGATTCACCCAAACTGTTGACCTGTTTCCTAGTTGTACTAGCAAATAGTAGTGATCTAAAAATTGCTAGTCCATGGGGTTATGAGATTCTACTTTAACACTATGATCCAATGAGGCTTCTAATTTCGTCCTTTGCTGTGGTATGGGTTATGCCTACTCGTGGAGTTCAGAGGGAAGGTATTTTGCAGTTGCCTTTGAAAACTTGGTTCTAATGGCCTGGTAATTGTTTCAAAGCTCCCCACTGAAGGAGTGCACAGACCTATCTATCAGCCAGATGCTATGAAGGCAAGAATGGCTAGTATCTCTTATTTCCTTCAGTTTTGCTGTAATTTAGTTCCGAGTGGCAGTAACCTTTCCGGTCAGAATACCCTGAGAATACTGGAGAGGATCCAGTGGATACATGTTCAGTCAGCCCATGTTAAAGGAAGAAATATTTGAATGGTAACACATCCCAAAGAGGACCTATTTATGAGAACCAGATAATTGGACCATAATTATTAGGTCCACTGCATGACTCCATCTCCCCTACTCTTCCCATTTTAAATTGGATGGTAATGTTACAGGTTTTAAAATTAAAAAAATAGTCACTGAAAATCATTCATGACTCATCATCCTAACAGCTATTTTTGTTGCTATGTATTATCTTGGTTCACTTTCTGTTGCTGTAGCAATACCTGAGATAGGGTGATTTATAAAGAAATGAGCTTTATTTAGCTCATAATTCTTGAGGCAGGCAAGTTAGAGATCAGGCTGGCAAAATGCTGTAATCACAACATCGTGGAAAAAAGTAGAAGGGCAAGCAGGTGTGTGTGGGAAAGAGGCATGTATACTAGAGTGAGGGAAGGTACTAGGCTTGCTTTATAAAAGTCCACTCTTACCAAAACTGCAAGAATGAGAACTCACTCCTGGGAGAAAAGTATTCATTCTTTTTAAGGACTCAGTCACTATTAAAGGCCCCAGCATCTCTCAACACTGATACAATGGTGACCAAGGTTCAGCTTGAGTTTTGGTGGAGACAAACTGCAGTCAAAACATGATCCATTGGCCGGCGCCGAGGCTCACTTGGCTGATCCTCCGCCTGCGGTGCCCGCACCCCAGGTTCTAGTCCCGGTTGGGGCGCTGGAATCTGTCCTGGTTGCTCCTCTTCCAGTCCAGCTCTCTGCTGTGGCCCGGGAGTGCAGTGAAGGATGGCTCAAGTCCTTGGGCCCTGCACCCCATGGGAGACCAGGAGGAAACACCTGGCTCCTGGCTTCAGATGGACGCAGCGCGCTGGCCATAGTGGCCACTTGGGGGGTGAACCAACAGAAAAAGGAAGACCTTTCTCTCTCTCTCTCTCTCTCTCTCTCTCTCACTAACTCTACCTGTCAAAAAAAAAAAAAAAAAAACAAAAAAACATGATACATATTAACTTAGACACTCATGCACAAGTTGTACATTTCCAATCACCATACACATCTTACTTGTATTCTGGTATTTTATTTCAAATGTTATGTCATATTTTCTTATGTTCTCAATATCCCCATAATTTCCATTTCAGAATCTGCACAATATAGTGGAATAATTTTAAATATGCTTTTTTTATAATATGGAAATCTGAAAGCAAAAAAGGGACTAGTTTATACCCTTTAGGTAGCTTTGAGTTTTTATTAGTCTTTAATCACTTCTTAAAAATCCATCTTAGGACCTCTACTGACTTCAGCAAGGCAAGAAAATTAATTTTTAATCAAAAGTTTAACAAATTAATGCACATATTAGAGTTAGCATATCCATTTTAGGCCAAATTTTCTGATATAGTCTCATGTCATTGATGTGTACAGGACATTTATTCCTGTTTTCTATGTCTTTTGTTTTATAGTTTTATGATGTTTTTAAATGTATACAGAGATTTCTTTCTGTCTCTTTGCTTCTATGATAAATTTTTTTGTCATACCTGTGATTTATTTTTCACCAATTCATTCTCAGAAAGCAACCTTGAAATGTAGCTCTCCAATACAACACTGACCCTAGGGGAAATGATGATCTACCTTCCAGAAACATGTTAGGGTTGAAAGTGGAGACCATTGCTATTTGTACCAGGTACCAGTCAAAAGAAGGTCTCTTTACTGATGAGAGCTGAAGGTCAATGGTCAGGAGAGACGACAGTTTGTTTGGCATAGCCTACTACTATGGACATTCAGTCTACTGCAGGATTGAGCTCAGAACGCAAGCTAGGAGGGACTGTTTGACTAAAGGTGTGCACAGAGATAGGACACATTAGAAAAGCATGTGGACAAATGTTGAAATAATAGAGAAGAAACAGTGGGTGAAAGCAAATTCTCAAACCACATTTAAATTTTTTTTCTTAATTGATGTAGAGATCTCTAGACTGGAGCACTGCAAACATTTTTATTGAGAATCTTTACTGAGTGTGCAGAACAGCACTAGCACACTGCATTCATTCACCCATCAGTTGATGAATACCCATCATGCGTCAAGTATGTGCTAAGCTTCAAAGGCACAAACCCATTAAAACTGGATTCTGCCTTCTATTTTCTTCTATGTCATGGGGCAGACAGATACACAAACCAGATATTCAGGGTAAAAAGCACCAAAACAGAATTATGGCAAAGTGTCATGGAAGCCTTCATTTCTTCAGCAAGTGCCTCTTGAGTTTCTGTTGTGTACCAGGCATTGTGCTAGGTGCTGTGTGTATAAGAGAGAACAAAATCAGTACAAATCTATGCCTCATGAAAATTTCAGTTCCGCAATACTAGAATGTCACCAGAGAGAGGTTTTGTGCCTCTGTCCAAGGCCTGGGATGCTTCCTGGAGAAGGTGCTGTTAATGCTAAGTTTAAAGGGAAGGGTGAGTAAGGTAGGAGGACTGAAGGTGGTTCTGGGGACAGAGCTGAAGTTGAAGGCAATAATAGAGGTGGGATAGGGCAGAGCTGAACTAGAGCAGAGCAGAAGACAGGAATGGCAGTGGTATGGGGTTGGGATGAAGGTTGAGGGGGTAGAGTGACTGGGAGAAGGTGTTTTTGTAGTGTGCAGAGTGTGTAATGGCAAAGATGGAAAGCCCATGGTTAGGGCATGAGCATATGGTCCACATATAAGGAAAGATATGACTTAGACCCTCTAATTATTCACTGGCAGAATCTGAGTAATGGGTCCTGTTCTCCAGTCACTCATTAGATGGTCGCTATCACCTCCCAAGCTCAGGGCAAAGACAGAAATCACTTAGATAAAGTCTGGCTCAGGGCTTCATGATTATAAGGAGACAAAGTTAAAAATGTGTACAATAGCAAACACTTGAGAGCTTTTTCAGGAACAGAAACCAAGTAGGAGTGAAGCACAGTAGGGTTTTGTTGCTGACATTTTGTCCTAATTTTCTTAAGCTTCATATATTTTTCTTCAGCCTTTTTTACTTTTTTATGGTTAAAGTAAGTTTTGATTCTTGTCACCCTCTAGGATCTACATCAGTCCACTCATGCGAATTGCCAAAAGTGACAGTGAGTGAATAAAACAATTTAATATGTTTTAAAAACCCAAGAGAAAAAAGTCATACTAAAAAAGAATAATAATTAAATGCATAGTTAATGAAAATGAACAACCATTGATAAAATAGTCCCAAGGGGAAGAAGAGTTTTTTTAATTAAACTTTATTTGTTTGAGATTGGAGTTAGAGAGAGAGAGAGAGAGACTCGGATTCACTGGTTCACTCCCCAAATGCCTGCAATAGCCAGGACTGGACCGGACCAAGGCTGGGAGCCAAGAACTCAATCTCACATGTGGGTAGCCGGGACACAATTACATGAGTCATCACTGCTGCATCCCAGGGTTTGCATTAGCAGAAAGCTGGAGTCAGAACACAGAGCCAGGTATTGGATCCAGGCACTCTAGTGTGGGATGCAAACATCCCTAGGCCAGACACCTGCCCCAAGTTTGTGTTGTTAAGTGACTGCCAAGGGGAAACTTCATCTCTTCTTGTGGCTATTTAACTTTGGTTTCCTCCAGCTGTCTTAGGAATCAGATAATTACTCTTTGTGATGACAGTTGCCTCCCTTGTTCATGGCCCTTGCTTGGTAAACTGCTATCCGAACTTGAGGATCCCTGGAGTCTCCTCCAGCATCTGGGCCATTTCTCTCTCCACAGGTATTCTCAGCTTCAGCTGCCTCTGGTTGTTTATCTTGCTGTCTGTCCAGGTGTCATTTTCTTTCAGTGTCTCTACCAGGACTAGAATCCCTGGTCTGGTGTTAAAACTGGGTGCACATTGAGGTCTTGCTCACTTTCAGCATATCCACAAAAGCAAAGGTCACAATGGTCTTCTTTGCATGAGTTTTGGTCTCCAAGGCCTTCACAGATTCCTTCAGGGTTGGAACTGGAATGTTCTTGGTGTTGTTGAGGTTGACTTCTTGCAGGCTGGGATTGTTGGCTTTCAAGTGTTGCAGACTTACTTCCACATTTGTGGGTCTGCATGGTTCCTCAAATACTGATCTTTTCACCTTTGACCACCTTTCTTACAGGCACCTTCCCCCATTTGTTGTTGACTGTTTCTTCATCAAATTTTGCAAAGTTGAGCAAATTGTGTACTTCAAGGGCAATGGGGAAATGGTAGAGTTACTGTCGGAGGGGCTGGCCAAAGCTTCTATTGCATGTGGGTCAAAGGTCACTTTTTCTGTTCACAGCATTCTATAGGCTTTTTTGGAGAGTAGACACTCTTTTATTTTCACACAGCAAAGGGCACAAAGTCGTCCCCATCTTTCTGTTCCAAAACCTCTTCCAGCACAGGAGGGCATGCATGCAGTTATGGCTGCCTTCTGTATCTGATCTCTCTGCCAGAATCCAGCTGGCATCATAGCACCTGCCTGTCCTCTACAATGTTCTCCACCTGCTTCAGTTATTCTTCTGTGAGTTTCCCCAGAAGATCACCTTCATGTTCTTGTATTTCTCAGCTCTTTTTGGTTTTTTTTTTTAACTTTTATTTTATAAATATAAATTTCCAAAGTACAACTTTTGGATTATAGTGGCTTTTCCCCCCATAACCTCCCTCCCACCCACAACCATCCCTTCTCCCATCCCATTCACATCAAGATTTATTTTCAATTATCTTTATACACAGATCAATTTAGTATATATTAAGTAAAGATTTCGACAGTTTGCACCTACACAGAAACACAAAGTATAAAGTACTGTTTGAGTACTAGTTATACCGTTAATTCACATAGTACAACACATTAAGGACAGAGATCCTACATGGGGAGTAAGTGCACAGTGACTCCTGTTGTTGATTTAACAATTGATACTCTTGTTTATGACATCAGTAATTACCCGAGGCTCTTGTCATGAGCTGCCAAGGCTATGGAAGCCTCTTGATTTCACCGGCTCCGATCTTATTTAGACAAGGCCATATTCAAAGTGGAAGTTCTCTCCTCCCTTCAGAGAAAGGAACCTCCTTCTTTGATGGCCCATTCTTTCCTTCTCAGCTCTTTTTGAAAATGGAGTGTCATGGCTTCTTATATGCCTTCCTCATGGGCAGTGCACTTTTAAATGTGCAGCTTCCTGAGACTTCTGAATACCTTCTGCACCTGTCCTGGAGACAACAGCAGGAGCAGGTGATGAGGGCTGACATCCTGGCCAGGGTAAGCACAGCCATCTGCTGGGAGCCCGGGTAATGGTGCCCACACTTGTCTTTCCTTCATTTTTGACTGCCATTTTTGCTGAAACCTGCTTCTCACTCTCTTGCTTATGGAGATCTAAGCTCCAGTCTGATTGTAACTTAGTATGCAAATTTCTCAAAATGCTTGCATTGTAATAATTCATTGTAATATGTTTTATGTGTTTGCTTAGATTGCAACCTGCTTGAGGACAGGTGACCTCTTTTGGAGCCTTAACTGAATAGATTATAGGTGTGCTGCAAAATTTTGTTAGTTTTTCAAAACTGGAGTAGAGAATTATTGAAAAAAATCTTTGGAATGTCATAGTTAAACTAGTATGGCTTGGCTTTTTGATATAGCTATTAACTCTTTGATTCATTTTGTTGACTGCCTACTCTCCAGATACCACCCACACAACATAGCACAACCCGTGTAAGATAACACAGAGCTGAATTTCCTGTGGGCTGCAGTTAGGGAAGGCATTACTTCCACAGCTTTGGTGACACCTTGGAGCTGGGAAGGCACAGTTAGAATTTGCTGAGAGTTTGAAGTTTGGGTTAAGGTGGATATCAACCTTTTGATGGGAGGGACTTGACTAGGATGAGTAAAGATCATCATGTAACAGTTCAGGATAGGTAGTTCCAGGAAGGCAAGGATTTTGAGGCATAAGATTGCAAGGATGTTAGGGTACACTTTATTTTGATGAACACTTTCCATGGAAGAATAGAGTAGGTGGGCCCTTCAGGAAGTTCTAATAAACAATCAAGCTCTTTGCCTGGGCAAGAGTATCTTGGAATAATGAGATCCTGCTAATGATGAAAGTGGAATAGTGAAGTCTTGTGAATGTACAACATAAGTTGCATGTAGGATGGATAGTTCTGGTTCTCACTGGTTTGCCAAGCAGAAGGTGGTTAATTGATGGTTAGAAGACAAAAGACAGGAAAGACTTTCTCTGTAGCTGTGTTTGGGAGACTGAATTTTCACATTAGCATGCAGAAGCAAGGGGATTGTCTTCTTTTCATGAAAATGTGTTTCATGGATGAGATTTGATGACCAGTTTCTGGGTGCTGACCCCTGGAGGTTTGTCAAATGCACTTTGGGAGCCTGACTTTTTGTTCTACCTCACAGCTGGTACTGGATCTGCTGTAATTCAGTGATAAAGTAAATGTCTTGTTCGTGTGTCACAGCTTTCTCTTGACACTTATCCTTCTGAAGGATGTTTGCTGATTCAGAGACCCACCATATGAAAATGTCTAAAATCTCAGGATACTTTATTTCATATTTCATTGGGTAGAAACTGCAACGCATCTTCCATTCATGCCAACTGTCACCAACTCATCTCTAGGTACACTGTAAGAATCATCCCTTTCTTTAATCATGTTGGCAAAATCTCATCCAAGAAATCTGAAATTGGTTTGTCTTCCTCTTTGTCCAGAAGGTGTAGCTCCAGATACCTTCTCAGTATCCTGGGTAAAACGGGGTGTTATCCCCTTGTTATTTGGGGTGATGCAAATTTCAGGAAAAAATAGTTCTTCCTGTCCCAGTGAGCTCTCTGCAGATCTCTGCAGGTTGCATGCAAGCTGTAGCTTTTTTTTTTTTTTTTTTTTTTTTTGACAGGCAGAGTGGATAGTGAGAGAAAGAGACAGAGAGAAAGGTCTTCCTTTTGCCGTTGGTTCACCCTCCAATGGCCGCCGCGGTAGCGCGCTGCGGCCGGCGCACCGCGCTGTTCCGATGGCAGGAGCCAGGTGCTTCTCCTGGTCTCCCATGGGGTGCAGGGCCCAAGCACTTGGGCCATCCTCCACTGCACTCCCTAGCCACAGCAGAGAGCTGGCCTGGAAGAGGGGCAACCGGGACAGGATCGGTGCCCCGACCGGGACTAGAACCCGGTGTGCCGGCGCCGCAAGGCGGAGGATTAGCCTAGTGAGCCGCGGCGCCGGCGCAAGCTGTAGCTTTTCAAATATTGCCACAATGGTATTAAACCCAATACTTGCTCTCCCAGTTGAGCACAGAAGAGAAGTTAAAAAATTGGCAATTGAGTTTCTGAGTACTATAGTAGGTGAGGCTTGACTGCAGCCAGCCATGCCATCAACACATGGCAAGGCTTCTGCAAATTACCTGCTTCCCCCTACCCCCCCAAAAATTGGCTCTTATGCTTACTTTCTTAATGTTGCTGTTGAAATTTTTGTTTCATTGTTTTGGGTTGAGGGCTGCTCATCAGCCCTTTTTTGTTATTTTTATTTTCTAAAAATATTCCACTTCAATTCCCATCATCTTTCTTTCTTGGTTGAACTGAGAGCAAGTGTGTTTTTAATAACACACTGATCCCTCATTTTTTTAAGTGTTTTTCAGTGGGCTTGGATGAGTGGCATTTATTATCATTTTCTGTCTGCCTTCTGCCTGGAATATAAAGGAAACGACATTATTTTATCTCTTTTTCTATCGTGGTCTCACTTCCTTCACTCTCTCTGTTTTTCTCTTGGCATATTCCCTTCATTTCTTCTTTCTTGAAACCTTCTAGAGTACTTCAACATAAACTTATAGAGGCACTTCAAAATCTTCAGAGTGGAAATGAGCTGAACTGAGTCAGATCTCTTGGAAATAAGAGAAAGAGGCCCAGCACAAGAGATTGGTATGACTTGAGCATAATCTGCTGCCCCATTCCCAAATCACGAAGTTTATTCCCCAAATTCATGTGTTAATGGTGTTACGAGGTGAGGCCTCTGGAAAGTGATTAGGTTTAGCTAAGATCCTTAGTGTGGCACTCATGGTGGCTCTACAAGGGGGAGGAACAGAGACAAGATGCAGAGACACACACTCACTCCCAACATGATGTGACATAGCCAAGGGAGGCCTTCGTCAGAGCCTGCACTATGCTGCTAAGTAAACTTCTTTATAAAGCACTGAGCCTCAGGATGTCATTATAGTAACGAGAAGGGAACTAATACAGAACTGACAGGTAGAATTTGGTCTTCAGCTGGCTTCAGGTGGCTGTGTGGAATGAAGCTGTCAGGGCTCCTCTTGCCCTCTGTCAGTTCCAACAGCCTTTGCTCATGGCCCAGACCCCAGCATGGTTAAAGGAGGCCTGACATGACAGCCAGTGGGCTGGGGTTTGCAAGAGTGTGCTGGAGTCAGAGCTATCTGACAGGCATCTGGAGATGGAGCTACTCCATCCCGATGCAGTAACTGCCTGATAAGGCCTCTAACCACTGCTCTTGAACATAACCACTGCTCTTGAACATAACACTGATGCAAAGCAGATGGCCACTAACTTTGCTCTCTGCTGTACTCTTCCTGTGGTTGTGTTCCAGAGACTCCAAAGATGAGTAGCTTCGACCTCCTTTTTCTTTTGGCACCTGCTTTGTAATGCGCTTTGGATTGTAGGAACATAGCTGTGATGCCTGTATGTTTTTGACTTGTTAACTCTCTGAACTTCAATTGTCTTACCTGCATTATTGCTCTTATGCATGCCTGGAATGTGTACAGGTTTGATGGGGAGGCACACATGAAGAACCTGGTGCAGTGCTGGGCACATGGCAGCTTCTGTAACTGTTTATTCCTCACTTCCCTGCCCTCTTTGCCTGAAACCTCTGAGGTCCTAGCCAGGCTTCTAGGCCCTGGTGGGTGCATAGGAAGTGATGCTAAATTGAGCACTACTGGAGAAGAGACCAGAAATCGTTATGCATGGTGTTGGAACTTCGCCCTGCTCCTCTCCCAGCCTCTTGAGCTGCTGTAAGATCAGTAACAGCCATTCCTCTTTTTTTTTTTTTAATTTTTGACAGGCAGAGTGGACAGTGAGAGAGAGAGAGATAGAGAGAAAGGTCTTCCTTTTGTCGTTGGTTCACCCTCCAATGGCCGCCGCGGTAGGCGCGCTGCGGCCGGCGCACCGGTCCGATGGCAGGAGCCAGGTGCTTCTCCTGGTCTCCCATGGGGTGCAGGGCCCAAGCACTTGGGCCATCCTCCACTGCACTCCCTGGCCACAGCAGAGAGCTGGCCTGGAAGAGGGGCAACCGGGATAGGATCGGTGCCCCGACCGGGACTAGAACCCGGTGTGCCGGCGCCGCAAGGCGGAGGATTAGCCTGTTGAGCCGCGGCGCCGGCCAGCCATTCCTCTTAACTAGGTTCCCTAACTTCCAGACTTTAAGCAGCTCAGAAGACCGAGGGCTCATTGTTTGCTTGTTTGTAAAGTACTTTGGAACCAATTTGATGAAAGGGGTCTGTTTTCCTGAGTGCTCTGACTGTGTCTGCCTCTGTACTTGGTTTTCTCTGATTTTCAGCCTCCAGGGATGAAGACCTGCCTGAGCTGCCTCAGCAGAGATGCTGAGGGGATGGGCAGAGTGGACCATGGCCCTGTTTTTCCTGTGGGGCTGGCAAGCAGAGGGCTGACTGCTACTGTGGTGGGGATGTCTGTGGGCATGAGGGGCCAAGGAAGGAGAAAGACGCAAGTGTGCAGAGCTGAGGAGGACCGTCCTTAGGTATGGGGAGGGAAACCAGGCTGCCTGTGTCTGGATCTCACAAATGCAGCATAATTGTCAACTTCCTTCCTGTCCCTATGAAGGCCTTGTCCTTTGATAGTCACTGACCCACCCATCCTTTCATACTGGCCTTTGGCACCTTGTAACTCCACATTCTCCTTACCCTGTGTCCCCATTCTGCTAACTTTTCGTCATCATTCTCTCCTCTAGCTGCCATTATATTGTTTATAATATGTTCCTTCTACCAAATGTGAGCTGCATGAAAACAAGGACCTGGTCCATTTTGCTCATCACTCTATTATCTTTTTTTAAAAAAGCTTTTATTTAATAAAAGTTTAATTTTGAAAGTACAACTTTTGGATTATAGCGGCTTCCCCCCCCCCATAACCTTCTTCCCACCTGAAACCATTCCATCTCCTGCTCCCTCTTCTATCCCATTCTTCATTAAGATTTATTTCTAATTATCTTTATATACAGAAGATCAACTTAGTATATACTAAGTAAAGACACTCAAAGTTTGCACCCCCACAGACACTCAAAGTATTGAGTACTGTTTGCTACTCTGTTCTCAATGACTTGAGTCATGCCTGGAACCTTTTAGGAGCTCAGTAAAAATGAATTAAAGAATGAATGGATGAATGAATAAGTAGGTAGGTAAATGTTTTAATGTTTGGGCATCAAATGATAAGGTGAGAGGTTATTATATGGAGTAGCTGGACAGCAGGCTTAGCAGGGAGTAACCCTGGCAGATTAACCTTCTCTCAGTGTTGTCTCACTCTCCTTCTCTTTCCTCTCATCCTTCACTCTGTTTCAGTTGGTTGTGCTATTTCTCTCAGGAGATAACTTTGTTCTGTTAAATAAATATATTTTTGAGTTTTTAAAAAGATTTATTTATTTGTTGGAAAGTCAGAGTTAGAGAGAGAGAAAGAGAAACAGAGATCGTCCATCTGCTGGTTCATTCCCCAGATGGCCACAGCTAGTTGAAACCGAGAGCTAGGAGCTTCATCCAGGTCTCCAATGTGGGTGGCAGGAGCCCAAACACTCAGGCCATCTTCTGCTGCTTTTCCCAGGGCATTAGCAGGGAGCTGGATCAGCAGTGGAACAGCTGGGACTTGAACCAGTACCCATCTGGGATGCTGCCATCACAGGCGGTAGCTTTACCCGCTACGCCACAACACCAGCCATTGCTTTTAATGGTATCTTTCAACCTTCCATTATTGTCTATAGACAATAATGAATACAGTTAAGTTCTTCCCCCTGTTTTTAACTGTTAGTTATATTAGATCTCTGCTATCAGAATTTAAAATACTTTCAGTCTTTTTAAGTCATAAATCCCTATTTATTTTAGTATTGATATTACATTGCAACAGATTTAGTCTTTCTATCTAGGCTTTTTTTTAGAATTAAATATTTATTGGAAAGGTAGAGTGACAGGGGGAGAGAAGGAGGAACTGTGGGGGGCTGGAGAGAGAAAGATAGAGGTTGAGAGAAAGAGGGAGAGAGAGAGAATCTTTCATACTCTGCTTTACTCCCCCAAATGGGCATAACATCCAGGTCTGGGTCAGCCTGAATCCAGGAGCCAAGAATTCCATCCAGGTTTCCCCTATGTATGGCAGGGGCCCAAGCACTTGTGTCATTAGTAAGAAGTGGAGCTGCCAGGACTCAGACTGTCTCTCCTGTATGGGATGCTGACATTGCAGATGGCAGCTTAACCTGCTGTGCCACAATGCCTGCCCCCACATCTGCTCCTTTGATTGCATCATCATCTTATATGTGTGTATACCTCTTCAACAAGATTATAAGGCATTTGGGGGCATAAGCACTCTGTCCTCTACGGTATCAGCACACATTGTTCCAGGGTGTAGGTCCTACACATGCTTATAGATTCTCCCTTACTCTTACAGTTTGCTGTGATATTTGGAAACTTTAATTGTGCCTCGTACTTTCTGAATCTTTGTACTCTCTTCCTGGGCATTGTCCTTTCTGAGAAAGCTGTCTACTGGCATGTATTATATGCGATGCAGATTCATTTATGAAGACTTTGTAACACATCTACTACCTCCATATAAAGATTTAAGGGTTAGCATCATTCTGGAACTTAAATGACACTGAGAAATGTCTTTAGAAATAACTTTCAGTTGGCTCTAGGATTATGTAGGTCAGTGATACTTCTAAAACCATACATCTGAGTTAGAGTCTTTGTCATCGTATGATAAAGTTCCTTGTGGCCCGCCTCCTCTGTGCTTTAATCAGGTTCCTGACTGTCAGACTTAAAAGAAAGAGGGATTCACTAGGGCAATAACTCTACAGGGAATTCCACCCTTCCTTAAGTAGAGGCATTTCATAACCTGGCTTCTAGGGTAGATGGTTTGGAAAATAAACAAAAATCCTCTATGTGACTCTCACGTAGTCTCTTAGGAATATGTCTCCTATTTCCACACCAGCTCTTAGACTCCCAAAGATCACTGATTTAGTCTAGTGCTTGTGCCTTAACTGCAGGAAGCAGGCACATGGGGGCAGAGTGGCTTATTCAAGGTCACACCCTCTGTGTGTTCCTCCTGACCTGCTATGTTGCTCTCACCCTTCACATGATAATCCATGAACCACAAGCGCACCATTTCTCTAATGGATGGATCCGGTGCCTCTGAGGGTCAGCTCAGGCTAAGGTCAAGCAAGGTGTCTGGACTGGGCTGAATGGGGGCAGAAGACACTATTTTAGGGGGAAAAAAGCATGGAAAAATATGCACTTGACACCAATCAATGAGCCTGTGCCAGGCTGAGATGTCCCAACATGATAAAGGGCTAGAGACACTAACGTGGTAATTGAAGCCAGAGCTGCCTCTTGGACCTCAGCCAGCTGGAGACTTGATGGAACAAACTATTGCCTCTCCAAATAAGAGGAAAGAGGAGTGAAAGGTTAATTTCCATTTTCTGGGAAGGTGAGCTTAAAACAAGATGGATTTCAAAACTCTGCCGACAGATTCTCACTTTGTCTTTTTTTCCCCACTTGCTTTTAACTTCTCTATTGTTGAAATACTAGTCTTTTAAATTTCATTCACTATCCATAAGTCACCTGCACCATAATAACCCAAGATGGGAAGGAGATGCATAACCACGGAGCACAGCCAAGCCCCAGGCAGGGGCTTGTTCTGGGTTGGGGCTCTGGGCGTAGGGTCAGCACAGCCACGAACAGACTGCCAGGGACATCCTGGAGTTCACTGGCATAGCCCGAGCAGCCCAGGATTGTACTCTGGCTGGGAGTGGGCTGGGAAGAGGGATGGAGCACTGAGGGCTTGGCTTGTGCTGGATTTGGGGGTAGAAGCTGAGATGCATGAGGAACAAGAGAGGCTGTGGTTGCTGACTTGCCAAGACAATCCCAAAGCCATCTGCCTCTTTTGATGACTCTTGCCTAAGAACAATAATAATGTAGGACCCTTGTGGGTGAAATGTCAATCAACAATTGAGGAAAATAAGATGGTGGTAAATGAAAGGGCTCCTGAGCTCGGACTACCCTTCCTCGCTAGACCTCGGAGCCAGCTCTTTCTTGTTGCTTGCTAATGCTTGCTGGGTGCCTAACTTCATGCCAGAGGCAATGCCATGTAAAAAGTGATCGCAACATTAATTCCAGTTGAAGAGGAGCTTGTTCTAAAACATGACTGAGCTTATTTTCAAATTTGAAAGTAATGCACCATGCTTGAGGAAATTTGGAAAACAAGAACTCTCAGCCTGCTAACACAGCTACTGTAATCATTTTGGTCTACAGCTTTTTTGTTTGTTTGTTTGGTCATTTTCTTCATATATTTAGCTTTTTAAAGTGTCTCATGAAAACCCTACTCCACATACAATTTCATTTCTTGCTGTTTTCATGTAGCTTTCTATCATAAGTAATTCCCCTGCAACCACTTTAGTGGCAATAGGATATCTGCTAAGAGCTTAATCATGGAGCATTTACTAACCATAGTTAAGTTTATTGTCTTAATTCAATAAATGTCTGTTAAGTACTTTGTAGCCAGGCTCTCCCGGGCACACTTGTCCCAGTGACAGTCTCTTTGATGTGCCAAGAGCTCAGGGACTTTTGGAAGCATGTTATTGGGAACTGCAGAATTTTATTCTGGCTCTTCCTATGTGAGTATCTTACCTGCAGGCACAAGCCACAGTTGGGTTGGTTGGGACTTGGGTGTGAAGCAGTGTGATCATTACAGGCAGTCTTCAATGTCCTCACGACTATTTTTTTAACTCCCTATTCACCTCATTGGTGAAGGAGGGATTATGGGGATGATGAAACACTCAGTACCCAACATTGGACAGATGAGGTTAACAGCAAAGTATTAGTCATAAATACTCATAGCCAAGGAGGAGAGGACCTCATACAATGCCACCCTGGGCTTATACAGCAGCAGAGTGGCATCCAGGGTCTGGGGAGGCAGGCTTGTCCTAGCTGGGGGGTGGAGTGCCCCATGGTTCTTGTGGGAGGATGTGACTAGCCTATTGGCATGATTTTGGAGATTACAGCCCACTCCTCAGGAGCAAGCGGGAGCTGCACCCCAATTCCTTTGATAACAAGGGTTGTTTAGTGAGGGGATTTTATCTGCAGAGCAGAGTAGGGAGGGGACTTTGCTATTAGGCCTTTAGGGCCTCCTGATTTTGCCAGATGTAAAGGCAGCTCATAATAGCTTTAACTTCAGGTCTTATACCACCATGACGAAAAGTGCTTCCCTCCCTCTGTATACCTCCATTTCCTCCAATTCTTCCCTCCTACTTTAAATTATCTGGCATTTGCTTACTTATTTTTAAGGGGCTATATAATGCTATGGTTAATAGCGAAGAATATAGAATCAGCTGGGTAGGGTTCAGGTCCAGGCTGTGCCAGTTACAAGCTGGATGGTAATACTCAAATTATTTCTCCTCTCAATTCCTTGGTTTCCTCATTTGCAAAATGCAGATAATGGCAATAAAACTATTTATTTCATAGGGTTTTTTTGTGAAAAGTAGTGAGTTAATAAATGTAAAGCACTTAAAACAATACTTGATATTTATATAATACTATCATTTTTCTTATTTATAAGTTTATAAGAATAATGTTTTTATTTATTTGTTCATTCATTCATTTGTTTGCTTGTTTGAAAGGCCAAGTCAGAGAGAGAGGAAGTGACAGAGAGAGAGATCTTCTATCTACTGGTTCTCCCCCCATATGGCTGCAATGGTCATGGCTGAGCCAGGCTGAAGCCAGGAGCCAGGAACTCCATCTGGGTCTGTGGGTGGCAGGAGCACAGGAACGCAGGCCTTCCTGGGTGCATTGGCAAGGAGATGGACCAGAAGCAGGGTAGCCAGAACTCTAATAGGTGCTCCTATATGGGATCCTGCCATTGCAAGTGGCAGCTTAACCCCTGTGCCACAATACTGGCCCTATTCCTTTTTCCCCCCCTCTCAGTTTAACATTTTATTTTAAGGTGGTTCAGGCTCATTTCTAGGAAAATATAATTATTCAGAACCATGAAAAGTAAAAATAGAATAAACTCTCAAAGAACATCTTTTTCTTTTTCTTTTTTTTAAAGATTTATTTGATATAGTTACACAGAAAGAAGGAGAAGCAGAGAGAGAAAGAGAGGGAGGTCTTCCATCCTCTAGTTCACCTCCCAGTTGGCCTCAAAGGCCAGAGCTGCACCAATCCAAATCCAGGAGCAAGGAGCCAGGAGCTTCTTCCGGGTCGCCCGTGCGGGTGCAGGGGCCCAAGGACTTGGGCCATCTTCTACTGCTTTCCCAGGCCATAGCAGAGAGTTGGATCAGAAGTGGAGCAGCTGGGACTTGAACTGACACCCATATGGAAATGCTGGCATTGCAGGTGGCAGCTTTAGCCACTATGCCACAGTGCCGACTCCAAAGAACATCATTTTCTACATCTATTTTTAAAGTTTGAGATACAATGAAAGCCGTGCAGTTGCTGGTTAATTGCCTCAGTGCTACTGGGGAGTTCTCTCAAGTGAAATTGCATACTATATTTGTTGGTTATGTAGACCCAAGGATTAGGTGAATATAATCTCTGTATAAGGGGAAGTTACATTAGCCACTCACTTTTTTTTTTTTAATAAAAATAGAATTGAAGTTAAACAACTGCACATCTATTGCCTTATGATTTCTACTCACAACATGATTGATCAACACAAAGTTATGCTGTTCTTTTCAGCCTTTCTTCTTGCTCCCTTTCTCCAAACTAGAGTCACAGACTCATTCCTAGGAAGTATACTCTATCCACTCAATCACTCATCCATTTAGCCAACAAGCATTTAAAAACCTCTGCTGTGCAGCAGGCACAGTTGCAGGTGACAGAATCCATCAGAGGACAAGACTAACAAGCACTTCAGATGCTGGGGTTTAGTGTGGAAGCAGAGGAACAGAAGATTGGCAAGTAAAGGCACTGAAAGATAGGGGTGGTCAACCGTGCCCAGAGAGAAGAAAAGGAAATTCAAAGGGGTGTATATGAGGGACCATCATGCAAGGCCCTGGAGAAAGTAGGGCTGGGGTTCTCTGTTATTACACGGATGGACTGAGTTCCCCGAAACACCCTGGATTCTCTGTTCTCTCGTTTGGTGGCAGATCTAAGACTCAATAGCGTCTTCTGAAGAGTATGCTTCCTTTGTCCTCACTGCGATCCTCCCCTTCTATGGCTCTCTTCCCCCTTGCCAAGGAGGGTCCTGTCCTGTTAATCCAGTTTGTGCATTGATTTTGCCCTCCAGTTAGGAAAATGGATAGAGAAAGATAGGAGCAGAGAGGTAAGAAGAGAAAAAGACCTACTTTGGGGAGTTAAACTCAGTTTCTGACATAAGCTGCTTTGCAGAAGTGCAGAGAAAGGGTTGAGAAAAACAAGCTCCACTGTTATTCAACAGTTGCTTATTGCTGCATAACAAACCACTCCAAAATGAAGTAGCTTGGAACAACAATAATTTATTATTTTCACCATCCTATGGGGATTCCTCTGCTGGGTTTGCTGGGGTCACACATCCAACTGCAGGACAGAGGGGCACGTAAGACACTAGACAGACTCCTGTGAGTGTGTCTGGAAGTAGGTACAGGTGCAGCCCCAGACTCCCTGATTTCCTTATCCTCCATGAGGCTGGGCCAGCTTCCTGTGTGGCAGTCTCAGGGCTGCGTTCCAAGACTGTGAAGGCTGAAATTGCAAAATGTCTTCCATTCTAGTTCTGGAATTCGTACAATGTCATTTCTGACACATTCTGTGGGTCACTGCCAGCCAGATTCTAACCAGAGAGATGGATGTTAAATTTAAAAATCCTGTAGTTCTTGTTATTGAAGCTGTGGTAAGACAGCTGCAAGAGTGCTATATGAATGTATCCATGAGAGAACAACATGCCCAGAGCCAAACCATCAATTGGACTTGCTGAGACCATGCACATATAAATAAGGTTTTGTTTTTTTTTTTTTTCAGGTATGAAAAATTAAACACAGCAGGGTTAAGGGGCTATGAAAGGTTTGCCTGTAGGGTTGGCTCTTGGCTAGTATCTGAGATCTTAGATTTCAGGAGAGTTCTTGTTTTCTAGTTGATAAAGGTAGGTTCAATGTGCCTACATTATGTGAGCAAACAATATGATTTATGCTGAACACTCTTCTTTTTCTGGGAGTCTGGAATTTTGGTTCATATTAGGCAGGCAATAGCCACATGATGAGCCTCCATCAAGAACCCTTTGCCTGGAGCCAGCTTTTGGCCTAGGGCTAAGTCATCAGTTGGGGGCACCTATGTCCCATGTTGGAGTGTCTGGGTTTGATATACAGCTTTGGCTTCTGACTCCAGCTTCCTGCCATTGTAGATCCTGGGAAGCAGCAGGGATGGCTCAAGTAATTGGATTCCTGACACCTACGTGGGAGACCTGGATTGAGTTCTTGGCTCCCAGCTTCAGCCTTGGCCCCGCCTCAGGCATTGTAGGCATATGAGTATGAACCAGTGAATGGAAGCTCTCTCGCTATCCAGCTCTTTTTTTTTGCCTCTCAAAAACCCCAAATCCTCAACACTAAATCTCTGGCTTCTTTGAGCAGAAACTTCACACACATCCTGCTGCTTTTTCTTGCTTAGGGTACGGGGGCTCTGTGTGAACCCTCATGGAAGAGAGAAAGCAAAAGGAAACCTATGAATGGATTTCCTCATTCCTATGAATGGATTTCATTCTGCCTATGACTTTTCACCTTATGATCTGCTGTTCATTCTGCCTAGTTTGTCGTAATGAATTGTAGACGAGAGTACAAGTGCATGCTGAGTCTGGTGAGTCCTTCTAGAAAGTCTCCAAATGACGGGTTTGTCTTACACACTCTGACGTAGTATTCTTCTTATTTTCTTATACCTTTTGTCTTCCAAGGATATGGGAGCCAATTACCAGGTTTCGTGGGGCAATGTTAAAAAAATACTTTGAGGGCTTTGATTCCCGGATGGGAAATGATGTCATATGTCTGTAGAGCCAAGAGAACCTCGCAGGTTACAGTGTTCCAAAATGATGATTTGACTTGTTTATTAGCAAGATTTGTGAAAGTGATTCCTTTAATTGGTCATAAGCAGGTGTTAATTTGGATTGTATGAGAGTGATGAGTTCTTCCTGTGACCTCGAGGATCAGCATCTTTAAATGAGAAGGCATTGATTGAGATGTAAAAAAAAAGTAAAAACCATAAAAGAAGTCATTTTGTTCCACCAGGATGTGGACAGTTACCTGGAACAAATTTGTAAGAGTAGACTTCTTGGACTGTTTCTAAAGAAGTATCCCTCTTCTCCCAGCCTTCTAAACTGGTCTGCCCTGTCCCTTGGCTCCCAGAATGTAGCTTTGATGGGCAGAAAGTCAGCCATGCATGCAAGGTCCCTCTGTGTCTGTGTAACCCTCTCAAGCTTCTTGCCCGTGTGGGTGCATCTACACTGTTGGCCACCTTGCAGTCCTTTGTCACAAGCACTACTGTTTCTTGGGCAGTCCCTGAGAGACAGAGAGCATAGGTGGCTAAGGAAGAACCAGCAGAACCTCTTTTGGCATGTGTAAGATGCAGTCCCATGTGAGAATGGTCACAGCTTTTGGAGGAGGACTATACCCTATTTCAGAATGACATGAGGGTTGCATACAATGAAGAGTGGGGGATTTAGCCTTAACAGACATGGCTTCCTTTTCTTACCTACCTCTTAATAGCTTTATGACCTCAAGGAAATTAATTAACCTCTCTGTTCCTTAAAGCCATAAATTCAGAGCAATTGTGAATCAAATGAGGTAATGCAAATAGGGCGTCTGAACTGTTACCTAACATAAGGTAAATGCTTCTTAATCTTGGGTCCCTTTTTGGTGATGGGAGTTTTCTTTTTGTTTATATGTATCATACTGGTCATATTTCTGTAGTGAACAAGAATTTCCTTTACAAAGAGAAATACACACACACACACACACACATATATATATGTGTGTGTGTGTCTGTTATATTAGCATATAAGCTCAGGGCCATTACTTGCACATGCCTCACCGGCTATATCTTGAACTGAGTCTTTCCTGGGTCACCCATGCTTAGCACACTCTTGACTTTGGGTCTCTCTGAGCAGTCATTGTACATTAGCATCAACAGGAACTTGGAAGGGTCCATTTCTTAACTGAATGACTAAAGAACTATTTATCACTGACACAGGTAAAGTACTTCAAATGTTTTCTCAATTTTTCAGTAATTATAATTTGAATTGATTTTTCATCCGGAGTCATTTTCTCTTGGCAGGGTCACTCTGAGTATATTAGAAAAGAGAGAGAGGGAGGGGGAATAACGCTGATGTTTTTCTAGGGATTTATCCTTTGTTCCAATTTTATTTTCATTGTTATTTAGTTTTTGTTTCCCTTCTAGCAAGTAATGAAGTGAACTTTGCAGGAAAGGTCGAGGAAGGTTGCAGCCAGCTTTATAACACCCAGGACTATTCACGGGGCCAAGGTGTGCTGAGTTCTGTGGTGACTGTTGAGTAAGTTCCCTGGGGTGCCTGATTCTGGGTTGCTCCTTTCCTGCAAGGTAGGTGTGTAGAGGGCAGCATGGTCCTCAGGTTGACAGGTCAGGACACTTTTCAGGAAACTCAACACATGGGCAGAGTGCACCAACTGAGAACTCCTACCAGGTGTAAAGTACTTACTGCGTGTCCTGTGGTCCTCTGGCTGCAATGGCAGGAGCTGGGCCGATCTAAAGCCAGGAGCCAGGAGCTTCTTCTGCAGGAGTCGAAGGACTTGAGCCATCCTCAACTGCTTTTCCAGGCCATAACAGAGAACTAGATTGGAAGTGGAGCAGCTGGGACTTGAACCAGCACCCATATGGGATGTGTGCACTTCAGGTGGCAGCCTCACTCACTACACCACAGCACTGGCCCCTCTATTATTATATTTTGATATGTAGAAGTTCTCCTTCCTACATTAGACTATGAACTGACTCCCTCACATAGGAGGGCCATCCAGTAACTTCATATTTTGTAGTTTTTAAAAGATTTATTTATTTAAAAGATGGAGTGAAAGAGAGAGAGAGGGAGCAGTATCTTCCATTCTCTGGTTCATGCCCCAAATGGTTGCAACAGCTGGGATTGGGACATGTTGAAGCCAGGAGCCTGGAACTCCATCTGGGTCTCCCACATGGATGACAGGAATTCAAGTCCCTGGTCCATCACCTGCTGCCTCCCAGGTGCTGGATTGGAACTGAAGTAGTTGGGACTCTGGGGTTGGCACTCTGATATAGGAAGCAGGCATTCCATGTAGTAGCTTACTCCACTGCACCACAACATCAGCTCTTTTGTTTAGTATTTGTTAACTTCTTTAAAAATACCTTCCATAAAATGGCACCTATACATGTTTACTAATTGATGATGATGCCCTAGTAGGAGTTGTAGGAATCAAATAAATATTGAGCAACAACAAATATCACAAGGAATTTTCTCCAACTTCCTTTGGAGTCACGTGGAACCATTACAGTGTTTCAGACTTTATGGGAAGCCCCAGAGGAGTCAGTCAGTCTGTGGGCAGGTATTGAGCACAGCCATAGGCCTAGCAGTGCCCAGCCCCTGTGGGATATTCAGAAACTTCAGACATATTCTCTCCATCACCAAGTTGGTGAGCTACAGTTACTGCACATGAAATTTTAATGGATAATAAAGGTGATGTATAATTTAACACCAAGCTGAATGTTACTAAAGTCATTGAAGGCAAGGAACATAGCTGCTCAGAACAGTTAGGAAGGTTTCCTGGAGCAAGTTGGAATGAAACTGGGACCCAAGGGTCATGCAATGTCTACTTTGATTAACTCTTCATCCCCCTTTAAAGTGAATCTGCTTCCACTTCTCTAAAGCCTTAGATAATTTCCCATGAGAAATTAGATTATGTATCCAGTGGCCCCGAGCTAATGAAAACTGGCTGTTAAATTCCACTCCTTCCTCCTCCTCCCCCTAGGGTCTCGTAGTATAAATCCCATTTCTCCCAGTCTCGGCCCCAGGTATAGTCTCCTTGGAAGCCCTGTCCCCCAACACACTGTCAAATGCTTGGCATGATGGTAGATTCTTTTCTCTGTTAAATAAGACTAATCTGAGGTGACTATTTGGCCCACCAGGTAAGCCTTGGTTTCAGATGCCTGCATCCCATTTCAGAGTGCCTGGTTTTGAGTCCCAGCTCTGCTGTCCCTTCCAGTCTCCTGCTAATGCGCACCCAGGGAGTCAGCAGATGATGGGCAAGGACTTGAACTGTTGACATCCATGTGAGAGATCCATATTGAGTTCTGGCCTCCTGGATTCAGCCTTGGCCCAGCCTTGGCTGATTAGGCATTTGAGTAGTGAACCGGTAGATGGGAAATCTCTCTCTTCTCACTCTAATAAATAAATAAAAATAATAAATCCTTGTGCAAATCCCACAAAAAAGAACAATCTCCAAAATTTTTCCCAAGCACCATTCATCAGCTCCTCTGTAGTCTGTCTCATCGTGTGTATGTAACCCAGATATAATGGAATTTCCTGTTCTCAAGAGTTTCCTTTCTCAACCATGAGGAAAAATACCTGTACCACAAGATAGAATATGAGAGAATCTGTCCCAAAGGTGGATGGGAGTAACCACACCAGGGGAGGGATAAGACAGGAGCTACTCCATAGCAGCATTTTCCATTTACAAGTATATAAGTGGGTGACATTCCTTTCAGAGGGTGCACTGTGAACAGTGACACAGAGCTGACAGGGGCAGGAATAGTCCAGCTTGACCGAGGCCAGGGATGTGAATGGGTGTCATAGCTGGTTAGAACAGAGCGATGAGTGGTGCTTGGAACATGCAACTGAGTGGTTGCATTCTTTGGGAAGATCCAACCTTGCTGCAATGGTTTTGAGCAGGAAAGCGACAGAGAGGAAGAGGGGAGCGTAGCAAATGCAGGTGGGACCGGTCAGGGTTCTGGCAGTAATCAGTGCAGGTGATAATAAAGTCTGGAAGTAGGGCAGTGGCAGTGAGCCTGGAGGGTGGGGGTAGGAGAGAAAGAAGGCAGGGGGACGTCTGCTTGTCTTTCCTCCTCCCCAGATACGCACTGTCATGTACGCGGTCATTTCAGGACTGCAGGAATCTTAACAACTTTAGCTAGCAGTGTTGCTGGCTTCCAACCAGAGACCGCCTCTCCTGAGACTGATAATGACTGTGACCTCCTTGGCGGCGACAGTGAATCCAGGGCAAGAGTCCGCCTTGCTGGGAAGTTGTTCAATTAATTCAAAAGCCTCTGGGAGCATCCTTGGGACTGTGTTGGCTCAGCTTCCTTTAAGGGTCTCTGTTTTACCCGCTCCTCCTCTAGGTGGCGCCTTCTCTAGCGCCTAGAGGTGCGGCCAGGGTCCTGGTGGACCGCCAGATGGTCGTGACCAGAGACCCGTTCCATCCCTAGGGCAGGTGTGTGTGTGTGGGGGGGGGGGGAGACAGCTGCCTCCTGTTTTAGCTTAGAGCACTTTAGAGCTCCTACCGACAGATTCTATTCAAACTAAAACGAGTGACTGGGGGCAACGCATACATAATTTCCTCCTATTTAGTGGCTTCCTGCACCACGGGGTCTGCACGATTTCTGTTCATTTAATTAAAGGTTATATTGGCAAATTGTTATCCTCGGGAGTGTGGGTGGGCGGGAGCGTTTCTGGAATACATTACGGGGTAATTCCCTCTGCCCTTAATGGCCTCCGGGGGCCGTGTGAAATTGAATCGCAAATAACACGTTTTAGGAACAGACGGGCAGACTGGGGCCTCCGCGGCCTGCTGCTTCAATCAGACTGGGGGGCGTGCAGGTAAACGACCCTCCAGTTACGCGGGCGCGGGGGAGGGGGCCCGCCGAATCGCCGACGCGAGCGATTTCTGCAACCCAGACAGCGAGTTCAGCGGGCTTCGCTCCCTCAGGGAGAGTCTGACTCCAGTAGCAGGGTCCGTCTCTGAAACAAGCAGCGAGCCCATCGCTGTTCTGGGGAGCCGCTCCTGAGCCCTCGCCAGGGGCGAGTCCCGCGGACGCAGACCGGAAAGGAAATCGGCCCAGTCTCCGGCTCCAGAGGCGGCTGCAGCTCTCCAAGTTCTCTGCGTGGGGAAAATGCCAACAGGTGGAAACTACCCTGGCCATGTTCCCCACTCTCAGAACAACTGACCGAAGTCTGTGACGTGCGGTGGAGACAAGATCTCTAAGTACCGGAAGTGACAGGGACCCGGGCTGCAGGTGAGCGGCGACCCACGTGAGGCAGCTCGGCTTCTAGGAAGTGTCGGCAGCCTCACCTCCCCCTGCGAGATGTAATCCCCAGTGGATAGGCCGCCTTCTGTCCAGAGCCCTTTGTTCCCGAGGCTGACAGATTGGGCAGGGCCTTTGTGCCCCATAGTAGCCTCTCTGTTAGGTGAGACCCAACACTCTTTCTTCTCTTTTTTCTTCAGATTTATTTATGTGAATGGCAGAGTGATAGGGAGAGACACAAAGAGATCTGCCAGCTGCTAGTTCACTCCCCAAATGGCTCCAATAGCCAGGGCTGGGCCAGGCTGAAGCCAGGAGCCAGGAACGGCATCCTGGTCTGCCATGTGGGTGGCAGGGGCCCAAGGTCCCCGGCCATCTTCTGCTGTTTTCCTAGGCACGGTAGCAGGAAGCTGGATGAGAAGCAGAGCAGCCGGGACTCAAACCGGTGCTCCCATATGGGACACTGGCATGACAGGCAGCATCTTCGCTCACTGTGCCGCAATGCCAGCCCCAACACCAGCATTTCTGCAGAGCAGAGGGGCAGAGGCTGTCATCCGGGGTTGAGAGTGCTTTGGAGATGAGATGAAGGAAGATTAGGTGTTCATATGAAGTGGGATGGCTAGGGTGCACCTCAGTGAGGTGACATTGAAAATCTCGCCTTGCAGAGCTGAGGAAGTTAGTAATGCTGGTATCTGGGGGAAACCTGTTTTAGGCAGAGGGATGGGGAGGGGGTTGCTGGCTCTTCCCAAAAAAGCTGACATCCTGAGTGAGCGAGGAGGACTGGAGGACTAGAAATTCTCCTTGCAGTGTGGCCAAGAGGACATTCCTATCCACTGCCTCTTGGCAAGTCAGTACCCAGGTAGATGTCGTATCTCGCTGATTTTCCTTGCATGCTGGTGCTTTATTGAGTGTTACAAAGCCCAGGGAAGTGAGAGGGTGGGGGGAAATGAAGTGAAGCAGGGAAAGAGGAAAACTAACAAGGGAGTCTATAATTAGTTGGCTCTACCATCATAAGAAAATCCAGCTAACTTCCTGGTCACATAAGGTACGTCTGCACAGGCCGTAGAGAACTACTGTGTGTTGGATCAGTCTGTGGGGTAGAGGATGAAAAGAATTTATTTGTTGGTATCTTCTTGGTGTCTAGTATTCATTGATAAAGCTAATCCCACAAGGACTTCTTTGTGAACAAATCTACTGGAATGAGGGCCCCAAATGATCATTGGTCATCATAGCATTAAACTTGGTAGAAGCTTTATTGTATCTACCAGTAGGTGTGACTTCCCTGGGAACTTGGAAGAGCCTAAATCTAAGCAGATTCCACAGATGGGTCGTGGGAGTGGTGGTGAGCAGAGCCTGGATCAGTTTGCTCTAGTTAGTGGGAACATAGAGTCACGTTCAGTCATTGGTTCAATGCCTGTACTACATCTTGAAAGGCAGCACCCAGCTCTGCAAGAATTTTTCCCCTATGAGTCACTGCCTTAACTGGGCTGTCACTAGGCTGGTGTGCCTTTCTGTCAGGTGCACCACCCCTGGGGATAGCAAAGATCACTTAGCTCCAAGTCATTGTACTTCCTTTGCAGTTAAATAAGTCCTTTGGTCTGAGCTATGTTACTTGGATAACTCGTGATAGAACAGAAGTTTTATAAGTCATGGCTTAGAATTTCTGACAGAAGCATTGCAAGCACAGCGGGCAACCCTGTATCTTCAGTATATCTCCATTTTAGTGAGGATAAATGGATGTTCCTTTCAACATGAAAAGGGCTCAATAATTTGATTTCAAGCACCAGGCTGGTCTTTTCAAAGTATGGTGCTGAGAAACTGGGCATTTGGCAGTGACGGTAGATAGATCAGTTTTGGTGGGAAGGAGCCCGTGATGCTGGACCATGCATAGCCTTTATCTCCGGTGAGTGCTAGAGAACTGAGGGGGGAAAGCAAGCTAACACTCACATATCATCTTGTCTGCCTTTCTGAGAACTTCCTCCAGAATAGATCCTTTCTTGTGAGCACTTATGTGAAACACAAAGATTTTCAAGCTTAGTGAACACTTCTGTAGGTCCATCCAGGCCTCCTCCTCACTGGCCTTCTGGGTTTCTTCTTTCTGGCTCCTGACCTGTCAGTTAAGCCATTTACAACTCCTCACAGTTTACTCATATGTCTCTCCTACAGGCCACTTTTCCTTCCTACAGACGGATGGCTGAGGGTTTGCTTGTAACTTTGCTTTCTGAGAGGCCATTCTTGTGTGGTCCACCCAATCCATCTCCTTTGTCAGCATTTCCTGTGACTCATCTGTGAACCAGGCCTGAGTTCATTCTTCTTCCATCATTGGTCACAGGGCATGGGAGGCCAAGTATACAGATTTTATTTATTTTTTTTTAGAAGATTTATCTAAAAGGCACAGGGCAGGTGAGTGAGAGAGCTCTTTTATTTGCTGGTTCACTCCCCAAATTACCAGTTCTAAGCCAGGCTGAAGCCAGGAGCCAGAACTCTATTCAGGTCTCCAATATGGTTTGCAGGGGCCTAACTTGGGCCATGTTCTACCACCTACCTGGGGACATTAACAGGAAGCTAGATCAGAAGCAGACTAGCCAGGACTCGAACAGGCATTCCAGTATGGGATGCTGGCATCACAAATGGTAGCTTAACCCACCGTGGCACAATGCTGGCCCCCAAAATGAATTTTTTTAAAAGGTATTAGGACCACAGAGACAATGACAGAGTCACCTGACCATAGAATTTACCTTTTTGTGCAATTCATTAAAGTTCTCTTGGTATACTCTCTCCTTGGGTCTGAAACCAGATATAGCATTTTAGTCATATACTACCACACCAATTTGGCCTTATGACGCCAGACATTTGGTAACAGCCCCTGATGGACAGCTCAGGTCATATATTAATTAGGTGTTTCCAGGCCAGGTGTTAGTTCCAGTTAGGACTCAGTGGCATATAAGAAGCTAATTTCCAACAAGAGGATATGGTCTTTCTTAAGAACTTTATAGATCTACACTGAAAATCTCATACCAGACCTTATCCAGAGTGCTTATCCGTTGTGGATCCCTCCTGTACCTTCAAATTTGCTATAACAATCAGTTTGAGTGACAGTACAGCTTGTGCCCCTGCTTGAACCTGCTTTAGTGTCCTGTCTTCCTCTGGCAGCCGTCTGAGCCAGGTAAATACATTTGAGGAGTTTTTTTAAAAATGCAGTTAAGTGTTACCTTTAAATTCAGAGATTTTCTACCAGTACTGTACTTCTTTGGTAGTAGTAGGTATACAGGGTGCAACAATCTTCCTTTACATAAGAGGGGTGGCTAGACATGTCCCAAGCCATTGGAAGTTCTAAGAATGTCACTGATTTGGCAAGTCCTAAGCATTTTGGGGGGGGGGGCAGTGTGGGATTTCCTATCTTTCAACATCTGTGTATCCCCTTGGGAAAGTATCTATGCCACTTCCTGCTCTCTTAAGCAATTAGTATGATATTATCAAGATAGTGGACCAGTGTGATGCTCTGAATAATATTCTGCAAAAAAGTCAAGATCTCTGAGGACTAGGCTAGGATGAGAGAATTAACATCACCATAAAGTTGTATGTGGGGGTACCCAGGAGTCCTTGCATGGGAAGAAAATCCCATGATCCTAGCACTAATGGGTATTAGGGGAAAATTATCAACCCCACAGCAGCATTCTAAGGGCCAGAGTCTGTGTTGATCTGCTTTAGTAAGGATATTCTTCCACCTAGCACATCGGTTGGCATTGGGACTACTACATGGCTGTGATCCCTCTGGTTTGTGTAGCGCATTGAGAGATGTGGTGCTAATCTCTTCAGTTCCTTCATCCAGTTTCTCATCTTGGCAGAAAAGGGGGTGGTTTCATCTGGGCGCTTTAATCACCATAATGGTCCTTGCTCCACCGTCAGGGAACAAATGTGAAGGTATAGAGCAGTGACACATCCTGGCACCAGGGCAGTAACCCCAGTGTGGCCCAGTGGACTCACGAGGCACTGTGACCAGGGCTAGAGCAGCTTTGGTATTTGTGTCAGGTCAGATCCTCTATTTTACAGTTCTTGACATTTCCTGGTTTTCTGCTTCTCCAGAGCTAAGTTACTCTGGTAAGTGGGTGCACATCTCTGTGGAAGAAGAGTCAGAGGTACTTTCCTGCATACGCTTGTACTGGTGTTGCTGAGTGCCTCCTCAAGGGGACCCGGCCCCCTCTGTGAGATGCCTTCCACTGACTCTCTTCGGCTTCCAGACCAATAACCAGTGCCAGGAACTACCACAGCTTGAGCAGAGGTATTCAGGCTCTGTTCCAGGAAGTAATGGATTATAAAACAAAGGGATTGTAGGACTTTGTTGATATATACTTTGAGAATAGAACTTTGGAGTCTGTGAAATGACTTGGATCTGGAAACTGGGTAAGGAGACTCTGAATTTCTGTTGTGGCAACTGATATTAACCTTCTACATCCCAGCTCTTGGGTGCATGTGTGGACTTTGTATTTCACAAGCAGAGTGACACCCTAGTCAGCTGCTCGTCTGTCCTACCTGTTGGAACACTGTGATCCATTACCTGTTTCCGTAGGTTGCTATTGATCAAAGTACCCTGAATGCTGCTCCAGGCTTGCTGCACATTCTGATAATTATGTTCAACTTGCATCTGGACGTTCAGGGCTATTTCCTGGCCTTCACCATCCTCAGAACCCATTATTCCAACTCCAAAGTCCTACACCAAGGGTCTTCTGGGTCCAATTTTTCAAGTTCAAAATCCCTAGGAAGCAAAATCAGAGGTTAAGTTTATGTCTCGCATTTTATAGAGAGACATAATCTCAGGACATTGAGAGTGTGGGGGAAGGGAAGTGAGATGGGTTTGGAGGAAAGCATGGGCTGCTTTGTCAAGCTGGTCACAGTATCATAGACAGACCTGAGGAATGTAAAAGTGCCCAGTTCTCAGCTGTGGAGGTCTGTCTGCTGTGCCTCATTTGTGGGAAGGGGAGAAAGGCTGAATCTGTGGTTCCTTTCTGCAGTGTTTCCACTGTCCTTCTGCCTTCCAACTGTGCTCTGGCCTCTCTGGGCAGGCTTCAGGCTCCAGGAGAGGGAGATGCAGTGCCCTGCAACACCTCCCTGCCACGTGAGAGGGGGCCTTTCTTGAGTCAGAAGTGGAAGCAGAGGGACTTGAACAGGACTTTGCAAAGTAGAGAAAGGAGGCACACATGAGGGCACGGGAAGGGTTTCTCAGGCACAGCATTAAGAGGAAAAGAGGACGAGATGGGAGATACAGAAGACGAGAGCTGGCAAACTATGGTCAGATGACCGAATCCAACCCTTCACCACTTTTTGTAGTTAACTTTTACTGGAACATAGCCTACCCATTCACTTTCTCTCACTCCTTTTATATAATTGCAACAGGGACCATATGGCCTGTAAAGTCCAAAATACTTCCTACCTGGCCCTTAACAAAAACTTGATATAAAAGAAAATACTGAGTGTAATACAGTGTGGGTAATTAATGAACATGAATTGCTCTCTTTTCATTTTTCTTCTTTGTCTCACAAAGAATTGTCCATATTGACTAATGATCCCACTCTTTGGGGGAGATACTTAATACTAGGATTTACAAGAGCATTGACCCCAGCAATTTCCAAATTTGAAATCAACACCACAAACTACAAAGAATTTGAGGCAGTTTATTCTATCCCCTTGACATGATCCATGCTGATAATTGAGGCACTGTCTCACACCTAATTGGGTATAGGACCCACTAGTTGAAGTCTGACTATTCTAGAAAATCTGGAATAAATCGAGACTCTGCATCACAGTGACTCTGACAAACCACAAAGCACTGAACACTTTGCAAAGGCAGCCATACACAAGTCAGAAACGCACCCTAGACTCCTCTAGGGGAGGGATTATATCAAACCTTGGCAAAACGCCTGGCAGGTAGAAGGGATTTATAAGGACTTGCTGAATAAATAAAATATTTAGAATAGTGCCTGGCACAGGGTGAGTTCTTGGTAAACGTTTGTTGAATTTTTGGCAACATCATCCATTTACTCAAATGAACAAAAATTGTCAGGCTGCAGAAGTCAGACCATGCTAGATCCAAGCTGAAGCTCTCTGTAGGCCTTTCTCCTCCTTCCCACAAGTAATTCCATATACACATCTAATTATTTGTCAGAGTGTTATACAACAGTTGGCCCCAAATACTGGGTAGGGTACCCAATCAACGCTGAATGTCAAAGAAGGAGCTCTCGATTGGGAGGGACCTTGTGACAATGCTGCTTTAAGGCCAATTAACTGGCATCTAACATCATCGAGTAAATCTAAATGAAATATATCCTTATGCATTCTAATTTCAAGGGTGTTTAATTGACCTTGGGAAGAAAGCTACCATTCACTGAGTAAAATGAAAATGAACTAATTGAATATTTTCCTAGAATTGCATTTAAAATGTACTCCATCAAGCGTTGTTTCAGAACCCAACTGAACAACTGCACATGGTTAATATTTGGAAAGGGAAGAGGAGTATTTAAATGTCAGCTTGTAGCCACTAGGAGGGTAAATACATTGCTGGCTGTTCAATTACAAGATGTGGATACTGCTTGCCATTTCAAATCTTTTTGCTTTTTTTTATGTTGGAAGTTAAATAATGTAGTTGAAGAAATTAGGATGCATCTGGATGACTTAAAAATCAAAAAACCCAAACTTTCTTTTCCCGATCCTTTTGCTTCCCACTCTGCAAAAAGGAGGGCAATGCTGTTGATTCCAAATTGTACACATTTTCATGACCCTGACCGACTGATTCCACCTGAAAATGTTGATGCCTTTATTCAGTTATTCAGTGACTGTTAAAGGCATACAGTGTTCTAGGCACCATGGGAGATAGGTGACTGAACAGGACTGAATCTGTGACTTTAAGGGAATTTCTGTTCAGTAGTGAGATGAGACCTGCCAGTGTCTCCATCCAGGAAAGGGGAATGTGATACAAGCAGAAGAGCAAGCACCGGCCCCTCCTCTCAGGGGGATGGTCTTTGAGCTGTAAGTTTTTACAGGAGGAAAAGCAAGCTTGGGATTTATCTGGAGGATGATGAAGCATTTAATTAGGCTGGGATGAGAGAGTTTTGGGATGAGATAGTAGGAAATAGAGATGGATGTGATGTGGCTATGAAATGAGTTTATACTTTATTCATTAGGTAGCTTCTAAACAGTGAAAAGGTTTGACCAGAGATAAGAGAATCGCAATCCAGACATCACTTATCATCAGAAAAATTCAGATCAAAACCACAGTGAGATCCACTTCCTATCCATTAGAAAGACTGCTAAAAAAAAAAAAAAAGGCAAGCAAACTCAGAAAATGACAATTGTTGGTAAGAATGTGGAGAAGTCGGAAGTCTTGTGCAGCATTGGTGAATACGTAAAATGGTGCAGCTAGTGTAGAAAGCAGTATGGAAGTTCTTCCAAAAAATTAAACATAGTATTTACCATAGTAATCCCACTTCTGAGCATATTTACAAAAAAATTGAAAGTAAGTTCTCAAAGAGATCTTGTATACTCACGTTCCCAATAACACTATTAAGAATATACTTCGGAACCTTCTGTTCAGTGGAACAAGCCAATCATAAAAAGATAAATATTGTTTGATTCCACTTATATGAGGTATCTCAGTACATTAGATTCAAAGAAACAAAGTAGAATGGTGGTGGCCAGGGGCTGGGGGAGGAGGAAAGGAGGAGTTGTTCAGTGGGAATAGAATTTCAGATTTGCAAGATGTAAACTTTTTGGTGATCAGTTTCACAATAAGGTGCATATAGTTACTTGTCCTGAATTGTGCGCTTAAAAGTGGTTAAGATAGTAAAGTCTATATTATGTTTTCTGCAGTAATAATAATAATAACGAATGTAAATGTTGCAGTGTGATATGAATTGGATTGGGGTTGGAAGGGAGAAGTGGGAAGTCAGTTCAGAGGTTGTTGTCCTAGTCCTGGTGAGATGTAACTGGGGCAGGGACAGGAGAATGCACAGTTATTGAAGTAAAATTAGCACGATCTGGCGCCTGATGGACACTGGAGAGCGGAAGCAGAGGTCAGAGAGAACGTGAAGTTTCTCAACGTGTGCTAATGAGAAAATGAAAGACCCAGTCCCAGCAATAGTGACGTATGTGGCAGAAAAGAAATTTGGGTTTGGATTAATTTTGTGCAGGTTGTGGCCAATTGTGTGGGTGCTGGTCTGATTACACTGTATGTTAACAACTGTTGGAAGCGCCTTTTGTTTTGTTTTACATTTTCTCACATGTTTGACTTTCAGTTTCTTCACTGGCCTTGCTCAGTGGTTCACTAACTCCCCGATTAAGGGTGGGTTGCACATTTTGGAATGTGGATCTCTTACAAAGTCTTTCACCGGATCCTTCAACTTGGAGTTGAATATTCTGCTGCTGTGCTTGTAAAAATCAGGGAGCTTCCTGTACTGAAAATGATCGTTCTCTTTCTTTGAAAAAATGCTCCATTCTTCTTATTAGAAACATTAATTCCAAGCTGATGAAGTGAACACAATGCCCTCACCTTTTTAATACTCCTGTGGCACTTTTTGGTCTAGGCTTCAAGTACCCTCAGAAATGTGAGCTTGCTTCTCTACTTTAGTCATTTCACAGGGACTGGGGGTTTACAAATGTGCTCATGTCAATGCTTTATAAGGTCACCACCTTGAGAGTCCCAGTGTGGTGGCAGCTGTAGATCTGTAATTCCAAATCTATGTTTCACAGTCAGGAGAATCCTGTCCAGGATGGAATAGGAGAGCAATGAAATAGCTTAGTTTCACCTTGGCATGGATTGGTCCACAAAAATAATCACCCATTTGAATATGGCCAAGTGTCTTTTTAATGTTTGCTGTGCCAGGAGGCAAAAGAAATACTTGGTGCATTTTCAAAGGCTAGAATCTAGGATTGTAATGGGGTATAATTTTATGATCTTTATTGTGTCACCTATGTCAAAGAGAATTTATATTCCTGATGTTTGTGGGCAAATGATTGCAAATGCTGAACGAGGTTGAGCTTTGTTTAACAGACTGCATAAATATTTCAGCCCTGAGATGCTCAGATACTTAAGAATTCACCTTAGGCTTCGGAGAGCAGGTTACATTCTGTGACAAGTGTTTTATAAAACAATACGTGACTCCATAAGAAATTGCACATAATTTTTTTGAAATTGCAAATGTAATATATGATGATTATAGAAATTTTAGAAAGTATAGATGAATAAAAATGGCCCATTTTCTCACCACCCAGGAATAGCCACTCTCAACATTGTATCATCTGTCCTTCAGTATTGTGGGGTGTGTCTCTGCAGGCAGGTGTGTGTGTGTGTGTGTGTGTGTTTTCAATGGGACCACACTGTGCATATTATTAGTTTGCAGCTAGATATTTTCAATTAATATATCAGGTATACCTTTCCACATGACTCAGTTTTTAGAAATATCTTTTTTTTTTTTTTTTTTTGACAGGCAGAGTGGATAGTGAGAGAGAGAGAAAGAGAGAAAGGTCTTCCTTTTTGCCGTTGGTTCACCCTCCAATAGCCGCTGCGGCCGGCGCATCTCGCTGATCCGAAGCCAGGAGCCAGGTGCTTCTCCTGGTCTCCCATGCGGGTGCAGGGCCCAAGGACTTGGGCCATCCTCCATTGCACTCCCGGGCCATAGCAGAGAGCTGGCCTGGAAGAGGGGCAACCAGGATAGAATCTGGCGCCCCGGCCGGGACTAGAACCCGGTGTGCCGGTGCCGCAAGGCGGAGGATTAGCCTGTTAAGCCACGGCGCCATCCAGAAATATCTTTTTTAAAGGTTTCATAGTCATTATTCCATAAATCCTACTCACTAGATATTTAGATTGTTTCCCTTTTGCACTGCTGGGTTACATGTATATGCCCTGATTTAATAATTAAAACCATTTCCTTTTAATCTAAAAAATGTTCCCATTTGGACAACAAAGAAAATGTTTAATCATTAAGAAAACCATGATAGTGATCTTATAACTTAATTTGTACATATTCATTATTATTTCCCTAGCAGAAATTCCTTAAAAATAGAATGCCCATGTCAAATGACACACAGTACCCCCCTTATCTGTGGGGAATATTGTAATTACAACACCCCCAGTGGATGCCTGAAACCTTGGATAGTACCTAACCCTACAGGTCAGGACTTCAAAATAATCATGGAAAATGTTATTAAAAGATAAGTTTATTTTGCTTCAAAATATGTTTAAATCCTTGCATACAAGTGGTCTTCAAAAAGTTTACAGAAATATGTATAATATTTTAAAAGCATGCATGGTTTTTGAAAACTTTTTATACCAAAAAGATCTCTTTTTCAAAAGTTTTATTTATGTGTTTATTTGAAAGGCAGAGTGACGGGGGGGCGGGGGTTGGTGGGTAGAGTGATGGAGGAAGGGAAAAAAGAGAAAGAGAGAGATCTTCCATTCACTGGTTCACTCTCTAAATGCCTGCAGCAGCTAGGCTTTGACCAGACTGAAGCCAGAAACCAGGAACTGCGTCTGGGTCTCTGACATGGTGGCAGGAACCCAAGTACTTAGGCTGTCATCTAGGAAACAACCTAAATATCTAGTGAGTAGGATTTATGAAATAATGACTATGAAACCTTTAAAAAATATATTTCTAAAAACTGAGTCATGTGGAAAGGTATACCTGATATATTAATCGAAAATATCTGGTTGCAAACTAGTAATATGCACAGTGTGGTCCCATTGAAAACACACACACACACACACATACACACACACACCTGCCTGCAGAGACACACCCCAGCACATTAACAGGAAGTTGGGTTGGAAATGAAGGCAGAACCAAATCCCAGGTACTTGGATATGAGATAAGGCTATCCCAAGTAGCAGCTTAACCTGCTGCACCTCAACGCCAGCCACAAACATATCTTTTAATGTCATTTTCCATAATTTTTTAAAGATACCTTCTTATACAGCACTTTCCAGCTTCTCTTTGGCCTATTTGAATGGTCAGCTTCACTACTCTTGCACACTGAAGCCATTACTAAGTAAAATAAGGCTTACTTGAACACAAGCATTGTGGTATGATGGCAGTTGATCTGGCAACTGAATCAACTACTAGGTGACTAATGGCTGGGTAATGTACACAGCGTGGATACTCTGGACAAAGTGATGATTCATGTCCTGGGCCAGACACAGCAGGATGGTGTGAGATTTCATCATGCTGCTCAGACTGGTATACAATTTAAAAATGTGAGTTATTTCTGGAATTTCCATTTACTATTTTCAGGCTGTGATTGGCCATGGGTGACTGAAACTGCAGAAAGGGAAACTAGCTAAGGGAGGGCTACTTGTATATGTTTGTCTATCATCAAATTGCCCTTCAGAAATGTTACAAGGATAATTTTTTAGTTTAGCCTATTTTAGTACTACTAATCAGTCCACCAAATATAAATGTATGTTTCTAAATAAATACTTTCTGTTAACTTTGTTCAATGTCATTGTGATCTTTGGCAAGTAAGAAAATAAACATAGATAATATAAGGTATGAGGTGTTATGGAGTGCAGGGAGGAAGGGAGAAATTGTAGAAAATGTTGGCAGGACATGGAGAACAAATAGGTTGTAATTCTGTCACTATTTGCTGGTAAACAAAGTGTTGCAGCTTTGGTATTAGTCATCATTATCATAATAATGACAACTCCTTCTACTGAGTCCTGAACACCTTCAGTAAAGTATTTATTTCTCCAAGCAACTCTGCAAATGGGTATTATTTTCCTGAAGAGAGAATTGAAGCACAGAGATATTAAATAAATACACACAGCTAGTAATGAATAAAACTGGAACTCAAACCCAGAGCTGTCCATCTCCACACCCAGTTTCTTTCCATTTGACTATATTTCCTGTCTTGGTTCTCTAATCTCCTCCGTATTCTGGATTTCTCATTTTATTTATTTATTTATTTTAACTTTTTTTTTTTTATAGGCAGAGTGGATAGTGAGGGAGAGAGATAAAAGGTCTTCCTTTTTGCTGTTGGTTCACCCTCCAATGGCTGCTGCGGCCGGCGCATCGCGCCGATCCGAAGCCAGGAGCCAGGTGCTTCTCCTGGTCTCCCATGTGGGTGCAGGGTCCAAGTACTTGGGCCATCCTCCACTGCCTTCCCGGGCCATAGCAGAGAGCTGGCCTGGAAGAGGGGCAATCGGGATAGAATTCGGTGCCCCAATCGGGACTAGAACCTGGTGTGCCGGCGTCACAAGGTGGAGGATTAGCCTGTTAAGCCACAGCACCAGCCTGGATTTCTCATTTTATGCCATCAAACACAAAAGGTAGAGAAAAAGAAAAGGTGTAGAAGGGGTACTTGTGGTCCTGAACTGGCAGTGCTGGAGAGTTGCCATCTATAGTGCTTCTGGGAAAACCTGGGGAATCTGTCACTTTGATTCTATCTCAGTTTCCTAGTATATTGCTTAACATATAACAGCTTTCTTGCTAGTTCTTTGATAGTCTAACAAAGAAGTGAAGATGAGAGAAAGTATTGGCTTGTTGTTTGGTTTCCTTCATTGAATAGTTCAGTTTTACACCATTAGAGGAAAAAATGACATTCTCTGCTCTCTTGAAAATCAGAATATTAGAAAATACTAGTAGAGCATATAGAACAGGTGCCAATGACAAAAAGAAATCAGATATGCCCTTGAAGATCACAAGTCAGCACTTACTAGACTTGAATTTAAGAGCAGGCTGAAGATTTTGAAGCAGGGCATCAATTAAAAATATCTGGTGATAGCGGAGATGTAACTTTGCCTTGTATCATTGTATTTTGATGGAACATCTCCTGTGGAAAATTATCCTCCATTGACAGTCATTATCAAGTCCAGTATTTGGTTAAAAAAGGACCCCATTGAGTTATGATGTATAGAATATGGTTGAAATGGGACCCTGAAAGTGAAGGGAAGCACTCAAATGAAAGTTCTCTGTGGAGGCAGTTGGTACACAACTGTCTTAAACCCACTGCTCAACTGTGGATACAAAGACAATACCCATAGCAATGTTCCAGCCTCAGATCACCCTCCCTGGCTTCTTCCTGACCTTCTCAGGGATTACTTCCAAGCAAACTTATAATTGCAGAATCTGGGTCAAGAAAGGCTGCCTTGCTTCATTTTAAGACTTGACATACAGCAATAAGATCACAGCAAAGGGAAGCCAGTCATCTATAGATTGTAGCCAGTCATCTATAGATTGTAGCCCATGAAGTGCAGGCCTTTATCTTAGTGCTGTGGATCTGCATTGACTCACGTCAGCATCCCAAGGGGAGCTCGTGCTGGGCCCCTTGGCCTGCTCATCTGCCTCTTTCTATATCTGGGCAATTAGTTATTGAAGTTCTGACCTTAGTGTTTGACTTCTTTCCTCTCCTCTGCATCATGTAGGTTTACTTCTCTATTATGAAATTTCCCCTTCTCTGCCTGATACACTTGTAGATTTTATTCACTCATCTTGTCCTATCAGTATCCACAGGTTTTTACATACAGTGTTGTCTGTTTGGTGCTCCTGAGTTCCTCTTTTAGCAAGAGGTTTCTGGCATCCTTCTGCTCCCTAGGATATAGAATCACAGATCCTTCTTTGTAGAAGTCACAGGTTTCTTTGAGTAAGAAATAGCAAAAGACCTGGGCACAAACGGAGACTTGCAGAGGTGCATGGAGGCTGACGGAAGCAGGTGGCTTCAGAGGCAGCAGTACCTAATTCCAAAACAGGGCAGACTCTTTCTTGTCTGGCATTCACTCATTTCTAAGTCTTCAACTTTACCATCACTTTATTCAATTACTTCTCTGGATCTAGACTAAAAACATCTCAGTGTTAATTCTCCTTCCTTGACTAGGGTACCAACTTTCTCCCATTATTCATATCCAACATTCTTATAGCAGATTTGATGAGCAGTGCTATAGATTGCTTTATTGAACCACATGTTTCAGTTGTCTATATTGCTGGACCACCCTACAAATTAAAATAGCCAGGATTGATTATGTCTTGTCATTCTGCAACCTGTTTAGGGCTGGTGTTTTATTTTTGCCCCATTGTGGTGCCATGAGGCTGCAGTTAATGAGCAACTGGGACAGACTGGAGGGCCAGGCCTTTAGACATGTGTCTGGTGTCCTAGAGGTCTCCCATGAGAAGAGAGTTTTCCATATGGCTAGCATGATGGGCTCTGTATGGTTGGGTTGCTTAGAAGATGGCTAGATTCCAAGAGCACAAACATGAAAGTTGCCAACCTTTCTTAAAGCTTAGACTTAGGAACTGGCACAGCATCACTTCTACCACCTTATATCAATGAAAACAAGGAAAAGTCCAGGTGAGATTCAAGAGTAGAGAAACGGGCTTTACATCTGGATGGGAGGAGCTGCCATTTGGGGAGACTGCTATACTAGGTGTTAATTTATACTCCTGCACAAAAATCTTTGGAACCACAAATATCTTGATGCCAAGCCATTAGTACCTTCTTGATGTCAGTAAACCTATATTTCCAAGGCTTCTGATTTTATTACCCTAGGATCCTTATTAGGAGTATTTTAAAAATTAGATGGAGTCCAAATAATTTAGAACAGTGCCAATTTCTCCTACAGTGCTTTGTTGTCTGGCTTTAATAGAATGGACCCTTGTTCATAGTTCTCTGAAAAGAAATACTTACACTGTAAGTGCTGAGTGACCATTTAACAAGAGTCATCTCACACACAACATTTAGTCCGACTATGCTTGTACCTTGCACAGCATGGGAAGTACAGGCTAATGAGTCTGATGGCTCAAGTTCAAATATGAACTTTGCTACGTAGGAGCTGAATAAACTTGAATCAAATTCTCAAACTGTTTGAGACTCAGTTTTCTTATTTATAAAATAAAAGAAATGAATACCACTATATAGGGTTGTTAGGAAGATTAAACATGCTCAAGAGCAGTACCAGAGACCTAAGTTGCATTTGGGATGTGTTAACTAGTAAGGTTGTATTGTTGTTGTAATTATGATACAAAATGATCAGCATTTGACAATCAGGCCAGGTTCTGAGTAGGAGAGCTTGGAGCAGCCAAGTACAAGGTCAGTTCTCAACACCAGCAGATGCCCACACTGTGTCCAATCCATTTTGCCTTGCTCAGCTCATTGATATATGCTTGTTACAGACACTAGGAACTGGAAGCCCTCCCTGTTGCTTTCACTTCTACGTAATTGAAGAGTGCTGCTTACCCATTGCATGTTTGCCTCTCAGGCCACGAGTGGCTCTTCTTGTTTTCAGGTTATAGGTCTAAACTCAGTCTTTGTGAGTCACTCAGGAGCCTAATATCAAGCTGGTCCTGTTACTCAGAAAAGTATTTAACCTTCAGCCACTGCTGGCATTGCTTGACTCCAAGAGCCACTTGCTATTCATTCTGTGCCACTATTGGATGTCACTCATCCAAGTTCACATTGCAAATTCCAGCACTATATTCTCCTTCAGGGCATAGGGCACACACCTCACGAACATATATGCTGTCTGCAGACCTGCGCCCTGGAGCAGGCTCTACTGAAAAGTAGCAACCTTTCCAAGTACTGTGGATAGATGTTACTGTAACATGCTCAGACTGGAGGTGGCTGGGAATAAGTTATCTTGGGAATGCAAATGGTATATCTGCTTCCCTCTTGCTGGTTGGTGGATCAGAGCTTCTTCTGACCTTCACAGGGATGTCTCTCCTCATCCCTATTCACTTACCCCTATGCAACTGAGTATATAATGAGGCCCTGGATCTTGCCTGGTTTAATGATCCATCTTTAGTCCCTTAGGCAACTCTCTAAAGTTGAAAGGCTACTTTTTAGTGCATTTCACCTTCAGTCATGATCACTGATGTGTTGTGTTACCTATAGGCATGTGGCCAGCACCAAAGGTGGGTATTCTAGGTACACACCTATGGCCATGGCAGAATGTTATCATATCCCTGGGGCTGCATGGTCAAGAGAATTCTATTTCATATCCATTTGCTTAACAGACTAGAAACCGTGATAATAACTTTCCGGCATAGAAGAAGACAAAAAATGTTACCTAAGCCATTTAAAAACATTTCCAAAGTCACTGATGAGTTGGTAAAAAGTAAGAACACAAAACAACTTACTTTAGTCAGAGGTCAGAAGCTAAATGAACATGGGCAACAAAGAGAATTTTGAGCCTTTTTGAACATTTGCCAGATTAGATGAACTTGACCATTGGCTTTTATAAGCAGGGAGGACAGATGAAAAAGCCCCAGATGGGAAATCCAGTTGGTCTGTCCAAAATGGGAAATGTAACTGGAGACTCCCATTCTCCCAACCCACATTAACTTAGGACCTCAAAGCACAACATTCTCAGGGAAGGATGAAGAAGGGATAAGTGCCAGGGTATAATAGGAAAATTGCCTGTCTCAACCTTGATTCTGAACACAAGAGGAATTTTTTCCCCTAACAGTTTATATACCTGTACACCCTCATATAGTTTTGTAGCCTGAACTCACACTGTAGCCTGGGAAAACTCAGGTGGAAAATTGATCTCTAATGTAAGTCCAGGCTGGTTATACCTGAGGCAACTCTGGAAGAACTCACTTCCAACCAAGACTCAAAGAACTCTCACCAATTATATCTTGGGGAAAAATGAGCATATGCTCTGGGGGAAAAAAATGACAAAGCCACATGTGAAAACAAAGCATTAGCAGTGAGAATCTGAAAATCAGCCAGACATTAGCATTAAAAGACACAGTTTATAAAGTAATTAAAATTATTATGTTTAAAATAATAAACAAAGGGGCTTAGAAAATAAAGAAAGGAACATGACACTTTAAATGATCAAAGAACCAAATTAAAATTAACAGATTCAATAGCCAGTTAGACATAGATAAATCATAGTAAATCTAAGGAAAGTATTTGTAGGTAGAAAAACGAAAGACAGTAAGAAACGTGTAGGATAGAATGAGAAGATCTGCAGACATCTGAGGATTTCAGGAGAAAAGAATGTTGGCAAAGAGGCAATATTTACTGAGACACTAGTGCAAGTTTTCCAAAATGATTAAAATTAAATAGATTACAGAAACACATTACATCTCAAAAAGATCAAATGAAAAAGTCCACACATAGACACATCCCAAGAAAAACATGATGTCAAAGACAAATACAATAAAAGTAGTTGGAAGGAAATGTATGTGGCTTTCTATAAACCAGCACATTTTTGGAGGTTATTGCTTGCCATATTAACCAGCAGGGAAACTGGCTGGTAAGCAGACAAATTTGATTATTCCCTTCTCCTGGACTTTCCTGATTATATGACTATATTCTTGATTTTCCCTGTGGACTTTTTGATGAAACTTTCAGAGTGCTCTATGGGCTTCACTTTGATCACAATGGCTTGCATGTCCTGGATAAGGGAAGAGGTTGGGTAAGGGACACAATTGTGGTATGGAGGTGAACAGATTTATTTGATCAATAATCATTCAGGAAGAATATTGCTATTGGATAGACTAAATCTGTATCCTAACTTCACATCTTTTTTTTTGTGTAGGTGTACTACAATGTAAGAAAGTTTATTATTTTAGGAATGCTATTTATTTTGTCACCTTTTTTTTTGACAGGCAGAGTTGGACAGTGAGAGAGAGACAGAGAGAAAGGTCTTCCTTCTGTTGGTTCACACCCCAAATGGCCACTACGGCCGGTGTGCCGATCCGAAGCCAGGAGCCAGGTGCTTCCTCCTGGTCTCCCATGCAGGTGCAGGGCCCAAGCACTTGGGCCATCCTCCACTGCCCTCCTGGGCCACAGCAGAGAGCTGGACTGGAAGAGGAACAACCGGGACAGAACCCAGTGCCGCAACAGGGACTAGAACCTGGGGTGCTGGCGCCGCAGGCAGAGGATTAGCCAAGTGAGCCACAGTGCCGGCCTATTTTGTCACTTTCTAATACAGATGGGCAGAAGATGCCCAGGAAAATGGTCCCTGGCTAGGCCCCTGGAAGCATCCTCTAGGTACCTGGCATCTTCATTTCCTGCTTGCCTTTGTTCTGTGCTTTCCATCCCACACAATCAGCGAGTCACTCTGTTCTGCAAAAGCTAGGTCATTGAGCACACAAAGGCCAAGAAGAGCCAAAGGAACTCATATTCTCTAAGAAGAGAGAGGAAAGAGCGAGAGAGATAGAGGTTGGGGCAGGAGGAAAGAGCTAGCCTATTAAGGAACGTGTTTCACTCTAGTATTTGGAGACAGCAATGCAGAGAAGGAGAGGAAGAGGTTATTGTAGAGAAAAAAAACTCACTAACAATAAGATATTCCCAGTGCTGTAAAAATATACAGTTTTTAGGCCATATCCTGCTTCTCCTTAAGAATCTTTAACCATGTGCTTTGAATTTAGACTAAGAGAGTTTAATCAATGCTTTATGTATTTCATGGAATTCTACCATATTCTAAATACTTTTAGGCAGTAGGGAATATTAATAGTGTAAAAGATCATGGGGTTGTCAATCTGGTGGGGGAGATAAAGGACAAATCACCAGTAAATGTTTAGAGAAGAAAGCAGGGGAAAGATTTGTGTCTCGGTCTATATCTGTTGCTATAATAAAATACCTGATGCTGGGTGCTTTGTAAAGCAGAGAGGTTTATTTGGCTCATGATCTGCTGTCTGGAGGCTGCAGACAGCATGGGACCAGTATCTTGGTGAGCCCCTCTATGCCCCTCCGGCTGTGTCACAGCATGGTGCTTGGATGGCAGGGACCCAAGTACTTGAAGCATCATTTGCTGCCTCCCAGAGTATACGTTAGCAGGAAGCTGCATCAGAAGTGGAATAATGGGAACAGGAACCAGGCACACTGATATATGATCAGACATACCAAGAGATGACATAACAGTTGCATCCAATACCTGTGCTCAGGCCCTACTTCTTAGATATTCCACTATATCTCAACACTGCCATGCTGGGGACCAAGTTTCTGGCCCCTGATGCTTTGGGAGACACAGTCAACCCTATTCAAACCACAGCCAGATGGGAACATGAGGTGTCAGGAGGCAGTGATGGCTACGTTCAGAATGATCAGAGGAGGATTCAGAGGCAAGGTGATATGAAAGGGGTCTGCAAGAGTTGAGGGACGAGGGTTATGTGGTGGTGGTTGGGTCTGCATCAGGTGTCCCCTCCTCAGCCGGGGACAGCGTGGCCCCAGCTCCAGGGACCCCCAGCCGGGCTCCTCAGGAGGGAGTATTGTGCACATACACTTGCCCCAGGTTAGAGGAAGGTGGTAGAGGTAAGGGTGGGAGGGCTGATGGAGTGCAGAGGCTCTGAGAGGGGCTGAGGCCATGTAAAGCCAGCCTATGAGCCGCATTCACAACGGGGCCACCAGCTCAAGTGTGAATCACAACTGTAAGGAACTACTCTCATTTGTGAACCTTGAACCAAGCTAAGCTTCAAATTAATCTTTTTTTTCCCCCACTGAGCTGAGCACTGAACCAGAGATGTCTCAAAACAGCAACACCTAGAAAGCCAGTTTGAACCAGAATCAAGCCTATTCATTTTCCAAAAGTATTGAACTGGAACAATATGGGAATATTAAAGTAGCTTTCAAACTAAACCAGAATTGAGCTGATCATTCCCAAGTGCTCCACTTGGAATGGGAAAAGAAATTCTTTTCGGAGAGGTGATTCTGCCTGTATCAAATGTCTGACTTGAGAGTGCCCTCTTCACTAAATTACTCAGCGCTGGAACTTTTTTTTTTTAAAAAATTGTAATCTTGGGGGCTTAATCCTTATGTTTAACTTTTTACTTGTATATTTCATCTGCTCACTGATTCAACATTTTGTTAATGATTGGAACCACATCTTGAATTGCTGAGCTTCCAGGTGAATAGGAATGTGTGGACAAGGAGAGGTGGGGTAGCAGCATGGAATGGTTACGCGGGCAGTGGCAAGATCTGAGTTTCTGACAAGTCACAGTGTGGGGCTGCAGTGTGGAGACAGATAAGGGCAGGACTGGAAGCAGATCAGATTACTTAGGAAGCCCTGGTAGTAAGAGGGTGAGAAGTGGGCTCCAAATCAGGAACTGTGAGGATTTGATTCCAAGCTTCACGTTTCTGTGCTGTGTAACCTGGGGCAAACTACACAGCTGCTCTCTGCCTTAGTCCCTTTTCCTGGAGCACGTGGATGCTACTTGCTCTTCATTATGTCCTTGAGTGCTTTGCATGATTCATGTGTGAAATGTAGGGCACTTAGAATGGTGCCAGGGGCATGATAAGGGCTCAACAAACATTAATTATTAATTTTTAGTCAGCGTAGAAAGTAGCTATAGGAGGTATATGAGGATACTGCAAAAATACATATTATGGATTCCAAAATAATTTTGCACCAAAATAAACTTATTTTTTAATTCCATTTTTTAATGAACGCTTTGAAGTACCCTTGTATAAAAAAAGATAGAATCATCAGGATTGGACATGGGGAGGAGTGAGAATGTGGAATAAATGATGAGTCTAAGGTTTCTGGTGTGGGCAGTTAGGTAGATGGTGACCACATGAGCACAGGGGATCTGGGAGTAGAGCAGCTTGGAAAGGAAAAACTTGAACATGTTGAGTGGTAAGTGCCTACAAGGTGTCCAGGAGAGACTTGACCACAGAGGCCTGGATTGTAGTAGAACAGTATAGGCTGTAGCTAGATACAGACCTGGGAGTCCTTTGTACAGATCTTGATCATATTAAAATCACCCAGAGAGGAGGGTAGGTATTTGGTGCAACAATTAAAATGCTGCTAGGGATGCCTGCCTTCCATATCAGAGTTTGGTTCCATATCAGCCTGGGTTTGGTTCCTGGCTCTGACTCCTGACACAAGCTTCCTGCTGATGTGGACCTGGGAGGCTTGAGTGATGGCTCAATTAATGAGGTCCCTCCTACTCTATGTGGGAGACCTGGATTGAGTTTGCTGCTCAGGCTTCCTTTTGGTCTAGCCCCAATTGTTATGGGTATTTAGAAGGTGAATCAGAGAAGGTGAACCAGATACTCTCTCTCTCTCTCTCTCTGTCTATCAAATAAATAAAAGTTTTAAAAGCAAATCACCGAGAGAGGATGTCAAGGGAGAACAGAGGGCCTGAGCAGTATTCAGGAGCATATTGACTGATGGTCAACTAGCAAATTAATGCAGATCAGGACTGATGTAGATAGGGTGGTTAAAGAGGTAGGAGTCAAGCCAGGAAAAAATGGAGGCTCTGAGTCCAAGGAGGAGGGAATTCCAAGTAGGAAATGACCAATAGTAATAAATGCACCAAACGCTTCCAGTCAAGTCAAGACTGGAGAGGTTTCTAGCAGTGGAATGTCTTGAATGACCCCGTGGCTGATGTGGTTTTTCTGGAGGGAAGGGAGCCCAGGGCAGGTAACAAGGGGGTTGAGGAACAGACAGAAGGTGAGGGAGTGGATAGAGGATGTGTAGGCCACTCATTCAAGAATCTTGGTGGTGGTAAGATGGAGCAGGGTTCAGATCCCTCATGGAGTTGCCTTTCTTGAATCAGGTTGGAGACTGGAAGATGTGACAGAAATGGTCTGAGTATCCACTCTGCTGAAGCTTTGGCATCCTTATGAAGGGAGGGCTTCTCCTGAACACCTTATCTCAGGTGTCCTTTCCTGGTCTCTCCATTAATCCCATGTGCCATGAATGTGTCTATTGCCTGTCTCTCCTCTGGCAAAAGCCAAGATCTGTGTTGACAGCCTTAAATGCTATCGTTTGAATAGCATATGATTCCTAAACTCATGTAGACATTGAAACCCCAAAACCATGAGTTGATGGTCCACAGAGGATGAAAACTTTGTCCAATTTGGTGTTTAAAGGTGGTGACTTTGAGAAATGATGGATTGGATTGGATTGGATTAGGGTAGAGTCTCATAGGGTCCTTTTGGCCATGTGATACTCTGCACTACCTTGGAACTCTGCCAGTAAGAACACTGTCACCAGATGCCCAACAAGCGGGGCCACCTGACCTTGGTCTGTGAAACTCCAGAGCCATGAGTCAAACAAACCTTTTTTTTTTTTTCATAAAGTTAGCTTTCTCAGGCATTATTTATAGTAAAACAAAATTAATTACTGATACTGTCATTAATGGCTGGTATCATGTTGGCATTAATTCCTGTTGGTCACTGTTTCACTATGTCACACAGGGCTCCCTTAGGGGGCACAGAGGATAAGCGTCCCTCAGGCTTAATCCTCGGGCATGCCTAGGTCTTCCCTGAGCAACAAAATTATCTTTATCCCACAGATACTTTGCCTTATTTTATGTCTCTCTCTCATTATGTTTTTCTCTATGCTTTTGGTCACTAGAAACTGAATCCAATCTATATTCCATCTCCACTGGATATTAGAACATTTTTTTAAAAAACATTTTATTGAAATACAGTATACATACCAAGAAATGCACATATGTGTACAGATAAATGAGTTTTTGGTCCTCTGATCACACTCATAACCAACACCCAAATTAAGAACAAAACATTACTAGTTCCCCACAAGTCCTCACTGTTTCCCTCCATTTCTTTTTTTTAATGTGAGAAAAAAGAGTATATTGCCATTTATGTGGCATGATTCAGTGAAGCCATGTTTATAAGTATATACCAATGACATGACGTCCACACAGTTTTTATACTCTTTCTGTATATATTAGCTATCACAAATAAGAGAAAACATGGTATTCATCTTTTGAGGTCTGGCTTATTTCACTTAGCATGGTGATCTCCAGTTGCATCCATTTTGTTGGAAATGTCAGAATTTCGTTCTTTTTTTATTGCTGAGCAATATTCCATTTTGTTTTTGTACCATATTTTCTTTATCATTAGTGGATGGACATCTAGGTTGATTCCACATCTTAGCTATTGTGATTCGAGCTACTATCAAGATGGTAGTGCAGGTAACTCTTTTAGGTACTGATTTCTTTTGCTTTGGGTACATTCCCAGGAAGAGATAGCTGGATTATATGGTAAATCTATTTTTAGTTTTCTGAGTAATCTCTATACTGTTTTCAGTAATAGTTGTACCAATTTGCACTCCCACCAACAGCATACTGGGTACCTTTTTTCCCCACATCCTCACCAGTGTTTGTTGTTTTCTTGACTTCTGCGTGATAGGCATTCTAACTGGGGGGGAGGTTGACACCTCATTGTAGTTTTTGTTTTCATTTCTCCAAGGGCTAGTGATTCTGAGCATTTTTCATGTGTCTGTTGGCCACTGGTATTTCATCCTTTGAAAAATAAAGGCATGGGGTCGGCCCTGTAGCTCACTTGGTTAATCCTCCACCTGCGGCACCAGCATACCATTGGGCATCGGGTTCTAGTCCTCTAGTTGCTCCTCTTCCAGTCTAACTCTCTGCTGTGGCCCGGGAGGGCAGTGGAGGATGGCCCAAATGCTTGGGCCCCTGAACCCGCATGGGAGACCAGGAGCAAGCACCTGGCTTCTGGCTTCGGATTGGCACAGCGCACCGGCCATAGCGGCCATTTGTGGGATGAACCAACAGAAGGAAGACCTTTCTCTCTGTATCTCTCTCAAAGTCTGTAACTCTACCTGTCAAATAAATTTTTTAAAAAATGAAAAATAAAGGCACATATTCTGTGTGAATTCATTCAACACATCCCTAGTTTCAGCTGAATTATCCTCACCTTATTTTCATTTCCCTGAAACTTCATTGCCTTATATTTATTTTTCTTATCCTGAATGCATTTTTCCAAATTTTTTCAAAAACTGATTGGAGAAGAGCGGCAAGATGGCGGAATAGGAAGGGAGCACATTGATAGTTCAGCAAGACACACAGGTTAATAAAAGTGGAGATACTGCAGGGTCAAGGAAGAGTAGGGGAATAAACAGCAGAGGAAACTCATCCGGAACTAGTGATTCACAGTGGACCTGCGTGGAGAGCGTGGGAGCCCAAGTTCGGGACACCAGCGGCAGACTCAACGCACCAGCGCTGGAACGCGAGGTGAGCCGAACCTCCATAGCCCGAGACACCAGCGGGCAAGCGGAAAGAGGAGGCTAGAGGGAACGAGGCTTGAAACTCCGTGGGGAAAAGTTCACCAGGCTAACTAGAAGAGAGAGAGGGAAAAAAAAAAAAGTGACCAATACGGACACGAGTTTCTCTCTCTCCGCTCACCTCTCAAAGGCGAGCAAGACAAAGAGCAGGCGCCATTTTGGAGATACGTCATAAGCAGGGCGACCTCAGGTCTGCACCAGCCCTGAGCCTAGCAGAAAAACCTGACTCTGGGGGAAGGGGTGAAATAACAGGAGATTAGGATCTAACTTGGCAACCCAGTGGGAGACTGCAGGAGAATTGGAGCCCACACTGAGGGCAGCAGAGATTCCCTGTGTGGTCCTTGGGAAAGAGCTTCTAATCTCTGGCTCCTGTGGGTATATCATTTGCCTGCTAACTACCTCCAAGTACGTTCAGCTGTGTGGAATTACTTCCCTTTTGAATCAAAAAAAAAAAAAAAAAAAAGAAAGAAAGAAAGAGAGATTTACCACGCCTAACCTGGGAGTGTCATCTTTGACACACCCTCAGCCCTGAGGAACCAAACACAGCTCTCAGTCCACACTCATCTCAAGCCTCTAAGGCTCCACCGAAAGCAGACAGTCCACTTAATATAGAGCCATAGTGTAACAAGAAAAAACACCACAGTGAAGAAACCAAATATCTCCAACATGCCAAACAACAAATGCAAAAATCGAGGTAACAAGAACAAGGAAGACACTATGACGCCCCCAAATGAAAAAGACACCCCAATGCAAGATTATGAAGATGATGAGATAGAAGAAATGCAAGAAGTGGATCTCAAAAAATTGATAAGAACATTAAGAAGTTCTCAAAAACAAATTCTTGAACTACAGAAATCCTTCATGGACAAGATAGAAAATCTCTCTCGTGAAAGTGAAATATTAAGGAGGAATCAAAATGAAATGAAACAACTAGTGGAACAAGAAATGGTGATTGTGACGAGAAATCATAATGAAATGAAGAATTCAATAGATCAAATGACAAACACATTAGAGAGCCTTAAAAACAGAATGGGCGAAGCAGAAGAGAGAATATCGGACTTAGAAGACAGAGAACAGGAAAGGAAACAGGCAAACCAAAGAAAAGAAGAAGAAATCAGAAATCTAAAAAATATTGTCGGGAATCTACAGGATACTATTAAAAAACCCAACATTCGGGTTCTAGGAGTTCCTGAAGGCATGGAGAGGGAGAAAGGATTAGAAGGCATTTTCAGTGACATACTAGCAGAAAATTTCCCAGGTTTGGAGAAGGACAGAGGCATCTTAGTACAGGAAGCTTATAGAACCCCTAATAAACATGACCAAAAGAGATCCTCACCACGACATGTTGTAATCAAACTCACCACAGTGAAACACAAAGAAAAGATCCTAAAATGTGCAAGAGAGAAACGTCAGATTACTCTTAGAGGATCTCCAATTAGACTCAGAGCAGACTTCTCATCGGAAACCCTACAAGCTAGAAGGGAATGGCAAGACATAGCCCAGGTACTAAGAGAGAAAAACTGCCAGCCCAGAATATTATATCCTGCAAAGCTCTTATTTGTGAATGAAGGTGAAATTAAGACTTTTCATAGCAAACAGAAACTGAAAGAATTTGTTGCCACTCATCCTGCCCTGCAAAAGATGCTTAAAGATGTCTTATACACAGAAACACAGAAACATGGTCACCAATATGAAAGAAGGTAAAGGAAGGAAACCTCACAGCAAAAGATCACAGGAAGCTCAATTTCTCTTTGACATAGAATTAAACTCTGATGCTCTGTTAAAGCAATGTGTTAAAGTAATCTATTATGTTCTCTTGATGTCTGTTAAATTCTAATTGTTCAAAAACAGCTGAATTTTTATTAAGAGCTATGGGTTATGTAAATATGTGCTTATTTTCAAAGATTTGAATTTTCACCTTGTAACAAGATTAAATTTGGTCTATGAGTTTATAATTTTAAACATGGCGACTTAAAGTCTTTTGTCATCCACAGTTATATATGATGTGCTGCTCATAAAACTAAAGTGTTGTTGGTTCTGTGTGTAGCTGTCCTCCTATAGGTTCCTATGGACTTTTTCCAGCCACTTTTATTGTATTCAGTACTTTGGGATGGCTCTGTAAACAGATGAAGCCAATAATGTATTAACAGTACCAACTGAGAGAAAGTATGGTTAACTGAGGTTACTAAAAAAGCAATTCAAATCAATTGGCAATCTACAAAAAGAGTTAAAGATTTTAAAAGCTATTATTAAAAATGCTATATTGGTCTATTATGCTATGTTAAATGTGTGTACATATTGTATGTCCACATGGGGAAATTTTATTAAGAGTTTTATTTTAAATGGCTTATAGATAAGATTGTCCATAAATTTAAGCTGCTAAAATCAATCAAAGATACATTTTAATTTGTGTGACCTGAATCTGTGTATCATATGTTTTAAACTTGTTGGTAGAAAGAAACTAAAAACATTTTATATGGTTGTGCTTAAGTTTACTGGTTAAACAAACTACACCATGTTAGATATTTAAGAGGTGTTTTCAAATACATGATTCTTAAAATTTATAGAAGGCATTGGACCTTCTGGTAAATGTTTTCTTAAGTTGTTATCTAATGGTTGAAACGGTTTGCTAAGTATTCATGTTATATTGCTATTGTCAGCAAGCGATCTAGGACTTGCTCCCTCATTTCTCTATTCTAAGCCCAACTTGTTCTTTCATTTCTCTATTCTCTTCAAGGTAGGAAACTAATTCTATTATGAAGGAATCTGTAGGATGCACAATTTAATCTTTAGACCTTATAAAAGAGATGGCTAACATTTTTCTGCAATAGCATAGCCAAAATAAGAACTTAAATAATAATCTCATAGCTAGATTCACTTCGCCATCAGCGAAGTATACAGTAAGTAGAAAAAACCTCCCTTTCAGACCAAAGGGAAAGAAAGTTTTAAAGTGAGAATATAATTTTCCTCATGGGCACTGTCTACCTTAGAAAAACTACTACAGAACATGCCTGTGACTAGAGACTTGTAGTTCAGGCCACCGAAGATTAGAGATGGGACACGGGCACTCCCTTGACTTGCATCCTCTGGTCTGCTTTAACACAAACCAGGAGGAAAAGAAAGCTAGGCATCAGAAGTAATGGGTGGCAGACCTATTAATGGCTGATCTGTACAGTGATCTGCCCTCAAGGAGACCCAACAGGCCAGTCCACTGCAGTGGCTTTTAATGTGGTAAGCCTGGGCTTCAGCAGAAGTCAGCTTGTGAAGAGCCCTGGCAGCTCTGCCAAGAGTTGGATCACTGGAAATGGACCTGCCCTGGAGTCGAAGGATGCCCAGGTCAGAGCCACAGATCTTATTGGCTCTAAGCTGAAAAGCCCTTCACTCAGCCCAACTTCCAAAGTGACCACTGCAGCTGAGGGGACAGCCAAGTAGGGTCAGCAACATTGCAGGCAGAACTCTAAATTTCTTGTTAGAGATGCCCCCTGCCTTTACCTGGCCAGCTCTCCTCCCAGGCCAGCCAAGTCATGAAAGTCAACAGAGTGCCTTCCCCTAGGAGGTTCACACCTCCCTTAGGATATACCCCATGTGAAGAGATGGATAGGTCTGGGCCTCTTAACTTACAAGGCCTAAAGCCCACCAGATTATTATCAAGCCCCTTCTATCAGGTTCTATTTGCCTCTCAATCAGAAAACTTAATTGTAGCTTAGACTGCACCTTTCTTAGCTCCTCTAATAATGACTCTGTCCTTTGTTCTAGACCCTGTCTAGTGTACTTGGGCCTCATTCCTTCGTAATCATAACCTCTACTCTACCACCAATGGCTCTACTCCCAACCTGTGTGTACTGATGGTCCTCTTCCCCACTTAATGCTGTATAATTGTTCAAACCTGGTAAATGCCACTCTTAGGATCATTGGTTACTATCCTCACTCTGTCTTTTATGACCTTGTCTAAATATGATCAGAGTCGGCAAACTTGGAAGGCTTCCATAGCCTTGGCAACTCATGACGACAGCCTAGGGTGGTTACTGGCGCCATAAACTAGAGTGTCAATTTGTTGGGTCAACAACAGGAGCCACTGTGCACTTGCTCCTCATGTGGGATCTCTGTCCTTAATGTGCTGTACATTGTGATTTGATGCTATAACTAGTATTCAAACAGTATGTTTCACTTTGTGTGTCTATGTGAGTGCAAACTGTTGAAACCTTTATACTAAATTGATCTTCTGTATATAAAGAGAATTGAAAATGAATCTTGATGCAAATGGAAGGGGAGAGGGAGCGGGAGAGGGGAGGGTTGCGGGTGGGAGGGAAGTTATGGGAGGGGGAAGCCACTGTAATCCATAAGCTGTACACTGGAAATTTATATTCATTAAATAAAAGTTTAAAAAACAAACAAACAAAAAAAAAACTGATTGGAATAAAGTGAGATTATACTTCAATAAGGGTAAAGGTAGGATGGTAATTAGAAGTTATAGAGATTGGGTTTTGAGACAAGAGAAGTGAAATAGTGGAGGCAGACTTTACAGGTAAACAGAGCATGGGGGAGGTGGGAATGTGACCCACAGCCCTTGTAGGCCTCTGGGAGAGTTTAGCCTCAGTGTAGATAAATCAGACAATAGGAAGAAAGTGCTATAACAAAGCCATTCAGGAGTATGTGTCCCATGAGCGTTTTGGGTGCGGTGAAAAAGGGTAGCAAAAGAGAGATTATCATGTGTGTTGGAATGTTCTATGTGGCTTCACAAGAGACTTTGGACAAGTCAGCCTTATCAAAGGAACAGGATCTAGCTAGAGCAAGTGGACTTTGCATTTGTCAAGCAGTCTTACATGTGAGAGTGGCAGTAGGCAGTGAGGCAGGTGATTGGAGCTGCCCACCTGGTCAATCCTTGCTGGGAAGGAGACACTCACTGGAGTCAGGACTGCTGTCTGCTGTCAAGCTCAGTTTGTGATCTGCAGTTTGGAAACCCGGGGGCTGGGGTCTCTGCTAAGGTCAGAACAGGTCGATACCCAATCTCTGGTTTGACTGCTTGGCCTGCCTTTCATGGCCAAGCTTTTTGGACAAGGGAACTCATTGTGGCCCACTCTGATCTGCTTTCTTCACTGACCTCAGCAGCAGAGAGGCAAGGCTGGCTTGAAATTCCACTTGAGGCCACAGAACATCTCTTCCTGGCCAACTCATCATCCCACAATAAACAGAACTTCTTGACAGTTTTAAATTTCCTACGGGGGAGCAGCTGGTGAGCGCTTTTCGGAGAAGCAGTCTTGGAGATTTCATATGAGTATCTGGCTAGAGGATGTATTTTCTGTCTCCTTTCTTCTCCCTGCCCCCCTCCCCTCTCTTTGCCCAAGTCTTACCTTGTAAAGACCTTGCTATTCTTCAGTCCCTAACCACTGAAAATTAATTTAGGCACAACGAAAGTCTTTGCACAGCCTGCTGAGTTACTCATTACCGTCTTTAAGATTCAGAGAACAACCTTTTTCAAGCAATTTTTTTAATGAGCCGTTTCAGCACCGACCTTCCAGTTTTCACCCATCAGATAACAGCCCCTGGGAAGGCCTGGGAGACCAGTCTCGCTTCCTGATACTTGCAGCACTTAGGCCGCAGGAGCAATGTGATTGCTCCCCATTAGTGCTCCATGAACTTGCAGATGGTGCACGGAGTCCTGATGCTGGGTTGCTTGCCTCTCCTACTGCCCCCAGAAGCATTTTAGTTTATGCTCCTTCCTTCCAGAAAACAAGGGTAAGACCTGGCTCAGCATGTTTCCCAATCTCTCCTGCTGGGCAGATTAATATCAGGGTACAGAATCATCAGTTTCCTGTAGGGACCTATAATTACATATTTACCCAGGCATGTGCAGGCCCATTTCGGCCTCTAACAGGCAAATGCGTGCATCAGAATGCCCTCCATGGCTGCAGGAAGCACATCGTCTAAGGAGATAGATAAATAAATTGAAATCAGTCATCTTTAAACAAAGGCAGCAGTCTGAAAAATAATCCAATGATCATTTTTGTGGGTGATCATTAATAAGACAACTACAGTGGGAGTGTAGACATCATGTGGAGAAGAGATTTTTAGGCTGTGGTCCTCTCTCCCAAGCTTTTTTACCTTTTTTCTAGTTCTGGGCTCCAAGTTGATTTAAGATTATAAGTATTTCTGACATGCTGTGCAAATCTATGCAAATTCTACGTGAGTTCCCACCAACTCTGCCCCATAGTGCCAGGCTGCTGGCCTTCTAGAATCATAGCAATATGGCTTGCACTCGTGATGTTGGGAGCCATTAGCAGCTTTGATGAATCAGATTGGGGAGCTCTGATGGCTCCATGGTGTCAGTGTTGGGCTCCTAGGGTGTGCAACAGCACAAAGCAATGTTAAAGGCAGGAGGGAAAGAAGCTGACTTCCACTGATTTTTTTTTTTTTTTTTTTTGACAGGCAGAGTGGACAGTGAGAGAGACAGAGAGAAAGGTCTTCCTTTTTGCCGTTGGTTCACCCTCCAGTGGCCGCCACGGTAGCGCGCTGCGGCCAGCGCACCGCGCTGATCCGATGGCAGGAGCCAGGTGCTTCTCCTGGTCTCCCATGGGGTGCAGGGCCCAAGGACTTGGGCCATCCTCCACTGCACTCCCTGGCCACAGCAGAGAGCTGGCCTGGAAGAGAGGCAACCGGGACAGGATCGGTGCCCCGACCGGGACTAGAACCCGGTGTGCCGGCGCCACAAGGCAGAGGATTAGCCTAGTGAGCCGCGGCGCTGGCCACTTCCACTGATTTTCAAAACTTCTATTTGGTTTTCAAATTTTACTTCCATGTCTATGCAGCCAGAGTGGAGATAAGCTGTCCTGGTATGAACAATGACCTGATGACACTCTTGTTCACCTGTCCCTTTCAAGCCAGTGACTACTGCTGGGGTTTTCCACAGGGACACATCTTGATGTGTGTGTGGCCAGCTGTGTGATTATCTGTGTCTTTCAAGAGTTCTTCAAAGATTTCATGAAAGATGGTATGAAAACATGCCTATTTTGATACAAACAATTTTGAAATCCATATGTCATCTTTGTAATTTGTATTCCCAGTAAACTGTGAAAAGCTCTCCTATGTGCACTGGAAGATGCAGTTGGCAAAGGGCCAACAGGTCACTCGCATAGAAATCCCAAATAACCAAAATGGGGCTCTAAAGTGGGCATCCCAAGCAATTGGAAATTTGTCTTGATTTTCTCAAAGTTGTCATGGGTCCTTTTCTTCTCTCCTCTGAGGTCTTTCTCATATTCACACACCTTCATTGGCCTGTCTGTTGGCTAAATGTGAGAAGATCTGTGGGTCCCAGTTAGGCAGAGCAGTGGGTAGGGCCGGGGGTAAGGGGTGGGAGCCACAGAAGGAAAGAGTGTGGTCAATTGGAGGAGAAATTTAAGAACTCATGTGATTACCTAAATATATAAACAGCGCTTATTTTTCTTTATAATTTAATTTTATTTATTTGAAAGTCATAGTTACAGAAAGAGAGGAAGAGACAGAGAAAGAGAGAGAACTTCCATCCTCTGGTTCACTCCCCAAATGACCTCAATTTTCAGAGCTGGGTCAGACCAACTCCAGGAACCAGTAGCTTCTAGGTCTTCCACATAGGTGCAGGGCCCAAGCACTTGGGCCATTTCCCACTGCTTTCCAAGGCACATTAACAGGGAGCTGGATTGGAAGTGGGGCAACCAGGACTAACACTGGCACCCGTATGGAATGTCAGCATCACAGGCAGTGTCTTTACCCACTGCTTCATAATGCTGGACCCCATGGCTCTTCCTAAACCAACCCTGGGACAAGTATTTGGCCTAACAGTTAGGACACTCACATCCTGTATTGGAGTCCTTGGGTTCAGTGCCCATCTCCAGCTTCCAATTCCAGCTTCCTATTAATGCAGACCCTGGGAGAGAGTGGTGATGGCTCAAGTAACTGGGTTCCTGCCACTCATGTGGGAGACGTGGACAGGATTCCCCTCTGCAGTTTTAGCATCGGACCACTGTGGACATGTAAGGAGTGAACCAGCAGATAGCCTCTCTCTCTCTCTCTCTCTCTCTCTCTCTCTCTTTCTATGTGTGTCTGCTTCCCCCAAAACAAGCAAACAATAACAACACAACAAAACTTAAGAAAAATAAAGAAAATACCTACCTGATTAAGAGCAGAGATCTTTAGGACTCTAATTTCCCCGTTTTTTTTTTTTTTTTTTTTTAAAGATTGGTCTATTTACTTGAAAGTCGAAGTTACAGAGAGAGAGGGAGAGCCAGAGATCTTCCATTTGCTGGTTCACTCCCCAGGTGTTCGCAAGAGCCAGCGCTAAGCCAGGCCCAAGCCAAACACCAGGAGCTCCATCTGGGTCTCCCACTTGGGTGCAGGGGCCCAAGCACTTGGGCTATCCTCTGCTGCTTTCCCAGGCACATTAGCAGGGAGCTGGGTTGGAAGTGGAGCAGCTGGTACTTGAACCGGTGCCCATATGGGATACATGCATCAGAGGCTGTGGTGTGACCCACAGCACCACCGTGCCAGCACCCAGGAATCGCTTCTCTTGCCTTTGTTTGCCCCTTTGTCGTATGCAAACAGTTATGTAATTGTCATAGCTAATTAAGATTTGTAATTATTTCTCACTTTGGAACAAAGCTTTCTCTAACACTCTACTTACTATGCCTACCTAGAATGCCTATTAATAAGTTCTGACTGCTGCTCACCCTAAAGCCTGCAAAGAAGGAGCTAAAGAGACCTTTGCTCGAGCCTCTGGGGAGTCTGCCTTGGTGACTTGCTGAGAAACCGATCTCTGCAAATGTCTAGGTTAGCTCAGCAGTGTCCAGGGGATCTATTAAGACAAGTTTTTCCAAACAATGTCCTGTAGAAACACATAGCTGTAACCTGGAAAGTGACCTAGATTGTGGGTCCTTGTAACAGGCTGCTCTGTCATCCTGGTCACCCACTTTGATTATGGTGACAAGCCAGACCATGACAGTTTTATCAATTTTTTGATATTAAGCTGATGTACGATTTCCTGTGTCTAAAGAGTCTAATGCTGTCGTCTGTTTCCTTTTCCTTTTCTTGTAGCATCTAAATACTCATTTCCTGTGTTTCCTAATTGGCAACAAAAATAGCCCTTGATGGAACTTTGGTTTCCACTACTTGTGAAAGGAAGAACAAGCCCCTCTCAGAAGGTGGTCACTTAGCTCTTGGGCTCTGGTTCCAGATGTTCCGCTGGTGACTGCCTCTCTGGGAAGTATTCAAATGCTCTTGGGCATTGAAACTCTCAAGAGAGAACATCTACCCTGGCTAGCTCTGCAAGGTGCTTCTTCTTTCTCTTTTCTCATTTTTTAAATTTAGTTTTATTTATTTGAGATGCAAAGAGACAGATTGACAGAGAGTGAGAGGCCCTCTGTGAGATGCCCACAATTGCTGGCAGGGACTAGACTGAGCTGAAACCGAGGAGGTGGGATCTCAGGCTGGGTCTCCTCCATGGGTGCAGTGACCCAAGTACTTGAGTCGAAGGATGGGCAGGGACTACTGTCAAGAGCAATAGTCAAATTTTATTAGTTTTACAAGGGCTTTTATATTCACACAATCACAGCATGCTTCTTCACCCAGGGAGTTAGTACAAGATTAGTTCAAGGAAATATGTTCTTTATCAAAAGAGACAATATTCATGTTTCATATAATCTGAAGGAACAATCCATATTAAAAAGGTGGCCAATATATTTGCCTTCAAGGACAGATACAGCCTGCAGCTGCATGAGAAAGGGAGGTTGTGGTATCCGGCCAAGGAACATTCTCAGACTAGCACGTGATGCACGGTGATTTTTGACCCCGTTCCCTGGAGTGTTCTTTAGGCTTCTCATGTGCATCTCAGATTTGACCTAGCCCAGTCCTCCACACAGAGCCATCACCTGCTGTTTCCCAGGGTCTGCATTAGCAGGAAGCTGGAGCCAAGATCTGGAGCCAGATTTCAAACTCAGGTACCCCACTGTGAGTCACAGGCATCTTAACTGCTAGACCAAATGCCTGCCCCTGACATGCGCTCCTGTGGGCGTCCTTTAGCCACCTCAGAAAAGACTGTCTCTCCTGATTGGTCCCCATGCAGAGTCCCCTCAGCCTGACTGACTTCCGTGTCCCAGGCTGTCTGCGACCCCACCCTCCTTCACCAGCATCTCAACTTCATCCTTCTCGACTCCAGCTCCCACTCATGGCATTTGGGGTCCCATGTTTTGTTTCCACGTAAAATAGTATTAAAGTGATGATTTAAAAGAATTAATGAACATTTGGTGATTATCATAATCACAAAATTCTAGAAAAATTTATATATGTAGTTTTTGAATTCATTTGTTGAAATGTTTACAATAGTATTTTCTTGGTATAAAAGAAAAACAATAGGACTCCCGAGATGCTCCCAAGTGAATATTTGGTGTACTGCATGTACTCCACTTGGAGTCTAATCACTCCAGCATACTTTTCCACATTTAATGTAAATTTGTCTAGAGTTTCCATGATATATATTGATACATTGGCATCTAAATAGGGAAATAGCTTTTTTTTACATGTAGGTGTGAAATATGATCGGATAGTTAAGGGATAATAGTAGGCAGGGCTCAGAGGGATGCGGAATGATCAGTAGACTGGGGTATTCTGTGTTGGGTAAGACCTTAAGAAAGATAGAAGAGGTCTTTGGAAGATAAGGGTATAAGCCCTCAGTATGCTGAAGGGGACAGCCAGTGTCTCAGTGCTGTGAGTACCATTTGTGGGAGATTGCTGATGTCAGCGCTGCTCTGAGCATTGCACTTGTGTTTTCTTCCTTAATGATTTTAGGTGTGGCTAGTGAGGATCGGAAAGGATAAGAACTTTCTCACAGCTGGGAAGAGCCAGGGTCAGAGCTTGCACGTGAGCAGTCTGCAATGCAGTCGTGGCACTGGGATTTCATAGACTAGAGGCAGTTACCCTTCAAGCTGATTGCACTCCAGATGCCAGCTTCAGGCTCAAGGCAGCTCCCACGCGTTGTACACCTCTGGCCAGCTGGCTACAAGTTTGGGTGTTCTTTTCACCTGTTTAGGTTCTATAATTCACTAGAACAACTCACAGTGCTTAGTAAAGCATCAGATTTATGATTAAAGTTTTATTTTAAAAAGAATGTGAATCAGGATCAGACAAAAGAAGAGATACATGGGAGTTGTCCCAAGCACAAAGCTTCCACACCCACAGCACGTGCCAGACTCCTAACATGGTTACCCAGGAGTCTCTGGTGACCTTCAGTGTCTGGAGTTTTTACGAGGGACTCATTATGTAGGAGGGGTTGACTGACTCCTTAGCCACACGATTCAGTTCAATCTGTAGCATCCTAATCCTTCTCTGAGATCTTTTTTTGTTTTTTTTGGACAGGCAGAGTTAGACAGTGAGAGAGAGACACAGAGAGAGTTATAGACAGTGAGAGAGAGACAGATAAAAAGGTCTTCCTTCCGTTGGTTCACTCCCCTAATGGCTGCTACAGCTGGCGCTACCCTGATCCGAAGCCAGGAGCCAGGTGCTTCCTCCTGGTCTCCCATGTGGGTGCAGGGACCCAAGCACTTGGGCCATCCTCCACTGCCCTCCTGGGCCACAGCAGAGAGCTGGACTGGAAGAGGAGCAGCCGGGTCTAGTACCCAGTGCCCCAACCAGGACTAGAACCCGGGGTGCTGGCGCCACAGGGCGGAGGATTAGCCAAGTGAGCCATGGTGCCGGCCCCTTCTCTGAGGTCTTTTAATAACATAGGACTCAAATCCGCACCCCTCTAATCTAATCATGGTTGGTGTTTTGCATGTAACCAGCACCATCTTGAAACTCTCTATGACATCAACGAGAGTCACCTCATTAACATAAATTTAGTTGTATACCGTAGGGCTCACTTATAACACAGACAGCCCTGCTACTTGGGGATCCGTGCAAATGTTCACAGGCCCCCTCTCAGAACTGGGACAAGGGCCAGCCAAGTGCTTTATTACACAGTATAACTCCAGAGACTCAGCATGGGGCTACAGGAGACTCCTAGCTCAGGGCCCTACATGAATCCTCTACAGTGCGCCTTCTTCAGCTTCCAAAGTCTTGAATGAGCTCCTGCTGGCCGTGCGGGGAAGCAGAAGGGCTGTCCCCCTGAGGGTCCTAACAGTTTTCCTAAGAAGAGGATGCCCATTTTCCCTGCGAAGACAGGAAGCCACCTATTGAGACGGCAAGCACTTCACACATTTAAAAGGGGGCCAGGAGCCAGGGGAGCTTTTCCCTCTTGCTAAGTGCATTAAAAGTTGTTCCTCCACTCGGCTGGCATTTAGAGCAGTTAGTGGTCACTTGCCATCAAGCGCAGTGAATGGGCTGTCATTTGCTCTTGGTGCCTGGGAGCCGGGAGAGAGTCCTGGTTTAATATTTTATAGACTGAGATGGTGGTGAAGGAGGGTGGGGTCGCAGACAGCCTGGGACACATAAATGCCTGCTCCAACTTTATGTTCCCATCATCCACCAGACCACACCCTTTGGGCCAGGGAGCCCAGGGCTTCTAGGTGCAGAGTTCCGGGCACTTGAACTACTGATTGAACCTATAGCTTCCTTACACTCCTGGGTGAGGGGAGAGGCTGGATGCAGAAACGGCTGGGGAGGGTCTGGGAGCTAGGCAACCACAGACAGCTGTTTCCTCAATCTTTCTGGGTTATCCCATCTTCTCCGAAGTGTGATTTGACACCTCTGACTACCAGGCCATGGCCTGACAGCCCAGGAGGCAGGCAGCCTCTTCCCACTGTGGAGGGGATGAGTAATAAAAGCAGCCTGGATTTTAAAAATTAAAGCCTTTTCATTTTGCAACAACATACTTTATATAATCACAAGCTTAACCCTCCATATGTCACTGCAGAAATTAAAAGAAAAGTAAGAAAGGAAGGAGGGGGTGGGTGGGAGTAAGGGAGAGAGGGAGTATAGGATGAGAAGTATCATCATGTTCTTAAAGCTGTACATGTAAAATAGGTGAAATTTGTTCCCTTCATATATATAATTTTTTTTAAAAAAATAAAATCTTTACAATTTTTAAAATGATGTAGGAGCATTAGAGAAAAAAATGGAGAGATTTACAGAGAGAGGACTCACAGATAACCACCTGATACATTTGGTATTTCTGTATCTTTAAAACAAATGTTAACCTAACCCCAGACACCCTAGACACACTCACACACATAGACACACTCACATATATACACACTCATACACAGACACACATATACATACACTTGCCTATAGGCACACTCATACAATACATACATGCATATATAGACACACATAATCGTGCACATGGACACATGGATACTTACACACATGCATACACTCACACATGTACACAAAAGCTTTTGCACACACACACAGGTTCCTGAACACTTGCACACATAGACATACTCACATACTCTACTCACTGGATTCAGGGACCATGCAGAGTCATACATAGAGCTGAAATACATGTAAGAAATTTGAAGGATACATTATATTATTATTATATTTTTATCCCTTATAGTTCTTTGAAAACAAAAGCTTGGACTTCAAGATAATCATTTAGCTTCTCTGCCTGTCAGGGTTTTCAGCTGTGACTAGAGCTCCCTTCTTGGCCTTTTGGCTAAGATCAAGTGTGGAGCTCCCTGTGAGGAGGTCTTAAAGAGACATGTTTAGGTGGCAGGGCAGGGGCCTGGACACCATTTCTTCCCTTCCTCTGATGCTGTCCTCACTGACTCTGACAGTTTATCCTGGCCTCGTCTTGGCTTATCTGTCTACAGACACCTGCTTATGGTCTAGAGCATTTGGATGGAAAATTTTGGAGCAAAGCTTTAGGAGAAGGGCCTGTGTAAGGCTCAGGAGGGTCTCTCAGGAGGCCGTTTGCCACAGATGCAGACAAGGCACAGGGAGGGACAGAGAGAGACATTACCCTGTGAGTAACTGTAATGTTTTTAAATCCAGATAGCCCCTAACTATGGCTGAGAGACCCTGTAAGGATACTGGTGTGGAGAAAATGAATGAGCTCATGGCTGTCCATGATAGGTACAAGTGGTCATGACAGGTTACTGGAAGTTTGATTCCTTATAGGTTTGTCACTGTGATGTTTTGTCTTGTTTTGTTTTGAAACTCTGAGAGGCACAGAGAGAGACAGAGAAATAAAAAGTGACAGAGATCTTCCATCTCTGGTTCAATTCCCATATGCCCACAACAGGTAGAGCTGGGCTAGGCCAAAGCCAGGAGCCAGTAACTCAATCTGGGTTTCCTTCATGAGTGGTAGGGACCCAACCATTTGAGTCATTACCTGCTGTCTCCCTGCACATTAGTAGGAAGCTGAAATCAGGAGTGGGATCCAGGGCTCAAACTCAGGCACTCTGATACAGGATGTGGGCATCCCAGGCCGTGTCTTAAATACTGCACCAAATGCTTGCCTCTGTATAGTGGTTTTTGTGAAGCAGTTTCACTGCACAAGATTACCCACTTGTCTGAATCTGGTAAGACAGAACATGGTTGCACACAGCAAGTTCTGTGAAGCAGGTTTATTATTCATGGATAGGAGGCTCGGAGTCACTGCCAGCCGTCCTCTGAGACTCAGGAAAGCTGCTTGGGGCAGGTGCTGTCTCCTCTGTTTGTGCTGCATTTGTGCTGTGGCAGAAGAACCCTGAGAAGCAGCCTGCCCTCTGTTTGTACCCTGGGACAACAGGACTCGCTGGACCAATGCTGGGAGGAGCATCCTGTTCTGGGAGGAGGGGCACAGAAGCAGAGCCCAGGCTGCTCTGGCCAGTCCCTCTCTTATCTCAGGGTATTTCATTCCCAGTACATTCTACAGTTATCCTTGACAATGACAGCCAGTAAAGGGGTAGGCTCTGGGTCAGTCCAAGGCCCCCTGGAGAGGGCCCTGCAGTGTTGACTGTTGTGTAGTGTTCAATTAGTTTTGCTCTTGGTTTCATTTTGTTTACAACCATAATAGATCTGATGAAATGGATAAGAAACATTGACGTTAGAATATATTAAATGAATGAGGAGTATAAACATGATGATAATTCTTCCAGTGTACCTCAAAATGATTTTACCAGATTGTAGACAACAACATACATTTGCTCACAGTATACACACAGTGCATCAGGGTAGCTCCTGAGCTTCAAAGCCAATGTTAGAAAGAGAAAATAGAGTGAGCATTACATACAGTTTGGCTTGCTATTTATTTGGAATAATGGGTTTCTTTACCTAAAATATATGATTTACAGAGACATGCTAAAAAGAAAAATAAAAGCCTAAAACATAACCTTTTTAAAAAGCCTCTAACACAAAATTACAGAAAATTTATCACTTTTTATGTAAAGCACATGTTGCAAGAATTCCCAGCATCACATCGTGAAAGCAGAGTTTGTCTGTTCCTGATATATCAACACATCATTACACTCCCATCTATATTTTGATATAAATCCCATATTCAAACCAAACCTGACTCATTATAACATTGTGGAATTTATTGTCAACAAATTGTGTTTTTCTTACATAATTAATCAAAGTAAATTCAACTGTGTGCATCACTTGGTAAATGGAAAGAAGTCAAGATTGGACTAAATATTATGAATATTACTGGGTTCAATTACAACACAAAGTTACACTTCACTCTGTAATAGTATCCTGATCTGAGTGAAACATTTTAAATTTAATATCTGTCTGCGTGACACTCTAAATAAAAATGGCAGAATGATTTTTTAAATTCTGAAGGCAGCTGGTAGGATTACCTTCTACTCTTGGTGGGATTCACAGGTCAAAAAATATGTTTCTGAGAGAGGTCTCTGGCCCCTTCTGACAAGCTTGTGGATTGACTCATCAGAGGAGCTTACATTCATGGTATGATGATTAATTTTTCCTCAAGTGTCTGTGTTAGGGTTGGGTGCCATTTGATGTCTTAAAAAATAGCAACAAACACACATTTTGCTTAGTATGTGCCAGGCATCATCTTCCACATAGTTCATAGCTAATTAATTTTCCCAGCCATTTTGAGGAGCTACCATTATTAATGTCATCCCCATGGCACAGATGAGAAAAAGGAGATATGGAAGTCCAAGTAAAATGTTGACTCAAGCCCAGGCTGCCTGGCTCCAGACTCCACAGATTGAACCACCATGCTATGTGCTTGGAACACAGCAAGTGGACTCATGGTCAACTTCTCCCAGAGTGCGGTGTCATCATTTTTCCTCATTGGAAGTCTCCTGTGTTCAGCCCCCACACAAGCACCTTAGCAGGTGTAAGAAGCTGCATCTGTGATAGCCTGAGGGCCCCCTCTTTCCACTTCCAGGGACTAGTCTATAACTTGGTCCTCTGGCAGTCTAAAGCTACAAGTGTGACTCAGGGTTATTATGCATTTCTTCATTCTTGCCTCTATGGCTCAGTCACATCAAGTTTACAGCAGCTGCTGAGCTGTAAGTAAATTTAAAGCACAGAGATCATTAGTGAAGGATTGAACCATTTACTTGGAGAATGGGCCCACTACCCCAGGCCAGCTGTGATAAGGATTTAAGGGACCCTAGAAGAGACACTGGTAGAGAGATGAAGGTGGGTCCCACCCCATCCTCCCTGGAACTTTCTAGTGATCTCTTTACCACCCACCCTCAGCCCTCCCCACACGGCTGTGTCTTAGTGGTGTTCTTAGTTGTGTGCTTTGTCTTTGTGGGACTACCCCAGGCAGAACAAAAATTGGAGACACCAGCCTTGGAATCCCTACTCTGACCATTATCAGCTGGGTGAACTTCGGTAAGTTATTTTACCTCTCTGGCCTTGGTATACTGTGGGGTTAACAGTAGTTTTCAGAGACTAGGGTTTTTGTGAAGACTGAGTGAAGTTTTGAGCATAAAGTAAATACCAGTGCCTGAATTCTGTAATTACGTAGAGCACAATCATGCACAGCTATACCTCTAGGTACACTGTGTTCACTGCTGCTTCTAATATCAGGAGGGCGCTTCAATGAACTTGTGGGAAAGTGGAATCAAAAGACATTTATTGTGGTGCAAAATATTTTGAAATCCTTGCACATGAGGGATCTTCAGAAAGTTCATGGAAAATGTGCATGATGACATAACCACACATGTATACAGGTATGTATCTATATATGCATTTCTTATTTTTTGACCCTCTGAGTGGCTGGGAAACTTGGACTTGTCGATTTTTAAAATTCTTTATTGTCAGGCCGGCGCCGCAGCTCACTAGGCTAATCCTCCGCCTTGCGGCGCCGGCACACCGGGTTCTAGACCCGGTCGGGGCACCGATCCTGTCCCGGTTGCCCCTCTTCCAGGCCAGCTCTCTGCTGTGGCCAGGGAGTGCAGTGGAGGATGGCCCAAGTGCTTGGGCCCTGCACCCCATGGGAGACCAGGAGAAGCACCTGGCTCCTGCCATCGGATCAGCGCGGTGCGCCGGCCGCAGCGCGCTACTGCGGCGGCCACTGGAGGGTGAACGAACGGCAAAAAGGAAGACCTTTCTCTCTGTCTCTCTCTCACTGTCCACTCTGCCTGTCAAAAAAAATTCTTTATTGTCAAATAACAGCCACCCCAAAGCATAAAGCCCCAAGTGGAAGCTATATGACTTCTTAGTAGCGTTGCCTTGGAAGTCAGATGGCACCACTTGCTGCACAGGTCAAGTAGGTTATTACAGCAGGTGCAGAGTCAAGAGAATATGAATTCCACCTCTTCATAAAAGAGCAAATTATGTCTATTGAGGGAAGGAATTGATGGTGGCAGTCTGGAGAGTCTGTCTACCACACTGAGGTATGCAAAAACAATGCCTGTGGGATGGGATGGGCATTTGGTAGAGTGGTTAAGACACTGCTTAGCATGCCAGCATCCCATGTCAGGGTGTGTGGACTCAAGTCCCAGCTCTGCTTGTGATTCCCACTTCCTGCTGATGTGCACCCTGGGAGGCAGCAGGTACTGAGTCCCTGCCACCCACGTGGGAGACTCAGATTGAATTTCTGACTCGTAACTTTTGCCTGGCACAGCCCTGGTTGTTGCAGGCTTTTGAGTAGTGAACCAGTGGATGGGATATCTGTCTGTCTGTCTGTCTGCCTGTTTTTCTCTGTCTCTTTCAAAATAATTTTTAAAATACATTTGTATTTCTTTGCTGTTGTTCTTGGAAACCTGTCTGGTCAATTAAATCTTTGTGTCTTCAGCTTGAGCATCTCTCTTTAGTGTGGATATTCAATTGGAACAAAGTTAATTCTACAGCAGAACTGGTTTAAATAGCTTTTTGTGGATCCCTTGTGGTCTCTTCCTCCTTCTGCCTAAGATGGCCTGTAAGAATCCCTTGATGACCTGTGGCAGCTGAAGGGTTCGTATGGTTTCCCTGCTTCACTTAGAGGTCTCCATTAAGAAATGGCTGGACCAGATTTGTGACTCCTGAGACAGCCCTGGTCTGTTGGTCTTCCAAGGTGCAATGGAATCCTCTTCTGAAATTCCTGGCCCTGGCTGTTTTCTTCTGACCTTAACATCTCCACTCAAGACTTGTGTCTTCCTTCTCCATGTCCCCCTACCAAGGCACATTGCAATTCTTGGGTCAGGGCTCTGCTCATCTCTCCTACTGCCTATCATTGCCCATTCCCATCATTGCTCCTCACCAAACTGGACCCTTGGACTGAGGCTTGCTCCCTGTGTATTTGTCAGAGGTGGGGGACATCTGCCCCATGGGCCATATCAGCCTTGCAAAAGCCTGTAGAGTATTTGGTCTGGCTCTGCCAAGGCAACTGTTGGCAGGACTTGAAATTCAATAAATCTATGGTGGGCTAGTTTTTAAGTTGATAATTTTGTATGGCCTGGCCGGCGCCGTGGCTCACTGGACTAATCCTCTGCCTGCGGCGCCAGCACTCCGGGTTCTAGTCCCGGTTGGGGCACCAGATTCTGTTCTGGTTGCTCCTCTTCCAGTCCAGCTCTCTGCTGTGGCCCGGGAAGGCAGTGGAGGATGGCCCAAGTGCTTGGGCCCTGCACCCAGCTCCTGGCTTCAGATCGACGCAGCGTGCCGGCCGTAGTGGCCATTTGGGGTGTGAACCAACAGAAGGAAGACCTTTCTCTTTGTCTCTCTGTCTAACTCTGCCTGTCAAAAAATTTTTTTTGTATGGCCTGTGAATTATACCGTAAATATCCAGATGACCCTTGCCAGAATAAAGGTTCCCCACCTGTGGTAGATGATCATGGGCTCTCTACATCTCATTGAGTTTGTCTACCTCCCTCTTATCCCTGACCTCAGTGTGGCAAAGGCCCCAGGACTTTGGTACCAGCATGATTTCCTCCCCCCACCTCTGTCACCCTCTGCCGCTCGCAGTCCCTCATCCCATAGGAACAGGCTTCAGGTTTTGCAGGCTCCCTGCAGCATTTGCTTCTGCCTCACCACAGCTTTGCTCTGAGACAAGCAGGCACAAGTGGAAGACACTGTGATTGCATCCTCTGGACCTGG